>NC_084753.1:11077397-11102397 GCF_033978785.1 Entelurus aequoreus
TTAACATTTGACCATGACTGTGTATATATATATTGTTTTATTAAGTAGTAATCTTTATTGTAGTAAGCACATGCCTAAAATATCTTTTAAAAGGCAATGACTCAATTAAATAGGTATAGACTTCATTATCCGATTAGTCGATTTGTCAAAATTGTCATTAGTAGCAGCCTTAATTGGAAGAGTACAAAAATTAACATTTTGCCAGTAGGCTTTTTGTTACAGAAAAGAAAGTGGCAGCTCAAATTAAGTTCACCTGTAAGGGTTATAGTTCAAGGAAATGTCACCCTAAAGCCTAGTATTCATAAATTCTGCGTTGTGTAAATATTTAAACGCTAACTTTTAGCATGACCTACTTTTTTTTAGTATTAGTAGAAATCTGTGTTCATAAACTGCATGGAAGGAACTCCTAATTAATGACATTAAGAACACGTGTGCCCCTTATGTATACTTTCTAACTCAAGCTAATTTCAAATACAAAAGAAAGCATGTATAGAAAGCAGGTGTGGAAGTTATAAACTCACCTGGTGTTCTCTGGACTGCTTCCAAATGATGAAAGAAACAAAGAAAAAGCAAAGAGAAGTTCCAAATTAGCAACACACTTCAAATATGTTTGCATGTCAGCCTATCATGCAAAACAAAACAAAAAGTGCTAAAGAGGACCCCAACACTCAAAGGTTCTCATGTAAAAGAGCAAAGAAGGTGCCCCCTTGACATGCCTGATCAAAAACTTCAGTTGCTGTGGAGAGAAAGGATTAAATCTGTCCCATCTGTGAAGGGAATCAGATATTACACATTTGGCAAAGAACTCTTTCAAAATGAGAATATTGTTCCAACATAATATTCTACACCCAAGTCACACATAGATGCATAAATCCACACGTGAGGATTTATGGTGAGATTTTTTTTTTTTTCCTGAAAAAGCCCTCTTGTAAAACACTTTTTCACTATCATTTTCACCTTCAATAATCCTTTTTCTGACACCAATTAATCTCCCGGTGGGTTTTTCCTCTGAGGAATGCTCACTTTTTGCAGGCAGATGGTTCGACGCCTTCATTTTGGCAAGTTTCTTTGAGTCGGATCTCACCGACGGATGACTCCTTGTGCGTATGAAATATGAAAGGTGCCTCATGACAGCGTTGAGGATGTTTAGTTGCAAAACCGACTCAAATAAACAAGGTGATACATTGAAAACAAATAAGTAGAGAAAGTAGGGGTGTGAATCTTTGGGAACCTAACGATTCAATCCGGTTCTGATTCCTGCGGTGACGATTCGAGTCAGAATGTATTATTTGGTATAATAAATGTAATATACAGTTTACAAAACACGTTGAAGGTTAGAAAAACTCCTGGTTGCATGGAAATGGCCTAAAAATATATTTTTGAAAACAAAAACAAAAAAAACAAAAATATTTAAATATTATTTTTATTTATTTTTTTGTTTAGTTTTTGTTTTATTTTTTTTGGTTTGTTTTTTTATTTTTATTTTTGTTTTTTTATTTCTTTGTTTGTTTTTTGGGGGTTGTTTTTTGGCAAGTTTCTTTGAGTTGGATCTCACGGGGAAAAAAATTAATTAAAAAAAACATTTAAAAAAAAAATAATAATAATATATATATATATATATATATATATATATATATATATATATATATATATATATATATATATATATATATATATATATATATATATATATATATATCACTAGGTCGTCAGTTTGTTGTTTTTGTGAAAACAGTATAAAAAATTATATATATATATATATATATATATATATATATATATATATATATATATATATATATATATATATATATATAATTTTTTATTTTTTTATTTCTTCAAATTAAATTTTAAAAAAATATATATATACACATATATATATATATAAATATATATATATTTTTTTATAATTAAATTTAAAATATATATATATTTATTTATTTATTTATTTTATTTTATTCACAAGTAGGAAGAGCATGATAACATGAATGTGCAGTACTGTAAATGATGGAGTGTATACAAACCCCGTTTCCATATGAGTTGGGAAATTCTGTTAGATGTAATTATAAACGGAATACAATGATTTGCAAATCCTTTTCAACCCATAATCAATTGAATGCACTACAAAGACAAGACATTTGATGTTCAAACTCATAAATGTTTTTTGTTTTTTTTGCAAATAATAATTAACTTAGATTTTCATGGCTGCAACACGTGCCAAAGTAGTTGGGAAAGGGCATGTTCACCACTGTGTTACATGGCCTTTCCTTTTAACAACACTCAGTAAACGTTTGGGAACTGAGGAGACACATTTTTGAAGCTTCTCAGGTGGAATTCTTTCCCATTCTTGCTTGATGTACAGCTTAAGTTGTTCAACAGTCGGGGGGTCTCCGTTGTGCTATTTTAGGCTTCATAATGCGCCACACATTTTCAATGGGATACAGGCAGGCCAGTCTGGTACCCGCACTCTTTTACTATGAAGCCACGTTGATGTGGCATTGTCTTGCTGAAATAAGCAGGGGCGTCCATGGTAAAGTTGCTTGGATGGCAACATATGTTGCTCCAAAACCTGTATGTACCTTTCAGCATTAATGACGCCTTCACAGATGTGTAAGTTACCCATGTATTGGGCACTAATACACCCCCATACATCACAGATGCTGGCTTTTACACTTTGCGCCTATAACAATCCGGAAGGTTCTTTTCCTCTTTGGTCCAGAGGACACGACGTCCACAGTTTCCAAAAACAATTTGAAATGTGGACTCGTCAGACCACAAAACACTTTTCCACTTTGTATCAGTCCATCTTAGATGAGCTCAGGCCCAGCGAAGCCAACGGCATTTCTGGGTGTTGTTGATAAACGGTTTTCGCCTTGCATTGGAGAGTTTTAACTTGCACTTACAGATGTAGCGACCAACTGTAGTTACTGACAGTGGGTTTCTGAAGTGTTCCTGAGCCCATGTGGTGATATCCTTTACACACTGATGTCGCTTGTTGATGCAGTACAGCCTGAGGGATCGAAGGTCACGGGCTTAGCTGCTTACGTGCAGTGATTTCTCCAGATTCTCTGAACCCTTAGATGATATTACGGACCGTAGATGGTGAAATCCCTAAATTCCTTGCAATAGCTGGTTGAGAAAGGTTTTTCTTAAACTGTTCAACAATTTGCTCACGCATTTGTTGACAAAGTGGTGACCCACGCCCCATCCTTGTTTGTGAATGACTGAGCATTTCATGGAATCTACTTTTATACCCAATCATGGCACCCACCTGTTCCCAATTTGCCTGTTCACCTGTAGGATGTTCCAAATAAGTGTTTGATGAGCATTCCTCAATTTTATCAGTATTTATTGCCACCTTTCCCAACTTCTTTGTCACGTGTTGCTGGCATCAAATTCTAAAGATAATGATTCTTTGCAGTTTGAACATCAAATATGTTGTCTTTGTAGCATATTCAACTGAATATGGGTTGAAAATGATTTGCAAATCATTGAATTCCGTTTATATTTACATCTAACACAATTTCCCAATTCATATGGAAACGGAGTTTGTATATCATACACCACTTTTCAATTGTATACGCAGTCTTAGTAGATCACACGCGACACGCCCACTGATAGTACGCGCTACTTTATATTGTAGTTTGGTAGTTGGATCTTAGTTGACCAAACACGAATGTGTTTAGAATTAGCCACTGAGGTGAGATTTGCTCCCCTGTCTCCCAAATGGCGGCCACTTTTCCTCCCACGTGTGAAGGATGACATTGGCGAAGGAAAAGGGAAGGACGAATCGTGGCTGTGACGGGGGAGCAGGGGGTGGGGGGGCGGTGAAGGACGACTTCTGCATCCGAGTACGACAATGCATCGCACGACGCGTTGCACAAAACGCGGCGTGCGATTGCGAGAACGTCAGCGCTCGCTTCCTGTTTGCGTGTCGAGCAGTCGACTTGATGCACGGGGGGGGGGGGGGGGGGAATCAAAGCTTTCTCTCGACGCCGCAGCCCAGCCAACGTGCTGTTGAGGACATGCGGCCTCGGCGTAATCCGCTGCTCTATTTTCACAAGTCAAATCCAAACATCATTTTCAGCTCGGGCACTCAACACGAATGCCCTCTGCACCCCCCTCCCCCTCCCCATGACCTACTTTTTTATAGTAAGATTATTGTAACTGTCATTTTTTTTTTCTCCCATGTCTGTTTATTAATCCCTAAAAGCTAAGCTCGAAGGCATCATTTCAGCACTTGCTCACCCGAGTCTTCAATTACCGGCCCCCCCATTAAAGGCCTACTGAAATGATTTTTTTTTATTTAAACGGGGATAGCAGATCTATTCTATGTGTCATACTTGATCATTTCGCGATATTGCCATATTTTTGCTGAAAGGATTTAGTATAGAACAACGACGATAAAGATTGCAACTTTTGGTATCTGATAAAAAAAAGGCTTGCACCTACCGGAAGTAGCGTGACGTAGTCAGTTGAACATATACGCAAAGTTCCCTATTGTTTACAATGATGGCCGCATGAAGTGAGAGAGATTCGGACCGAGATTTCCCCATTAATTTGAGCGAGGATGAAAGATTTGTGGATGAGTAAAGTGCAAGTGAAGGACTAGTGGGGAGTTGAAGCTATTCAGATAGGGAAGATGCTGTGAGAGCCGGGGGTGACCTGATATTCAGCTGGGAATGACTACAACAGTAAATAAACACAAGACATATATATACTCTATTAGCCACAACACAACCAGGCTTATATTTAATATGCCACAAATTAATCCTGCATAAAAACACCTGCGTGTTTGTTATGCTAGCTCCTAGCTCCTCTGCTAGCTCCTAGCTCCATAGAACACGCCAATACAATTCAAACACCTGATCAACACACACAATCACTCAGCCCAAAAGACCGTTTACCTAACCCAAGGTTCATAAAGCTTATATATTTTTAAAAAGTTACGTACGTGACGCGCACATACGGTCAAGTTATCGAATGTTTAGCAGCCAAGGCTGCATACTCACGGTACCTGATATTCAGCTGGGAATGACTACAACAGTAAATAAACACAAGACATATATATACTCTATTAGCCACAACACAACCAGGCTTATATTTAATATGCCACAAATTAATCCTGCATAATAACACCTGCGTGTTTGTTATGCTAGCTCCTAGCTCCTCTGCTAGCTCCTAGCTCCATAGAACACGCCAATACAATTCAAACACCTGATCAACACACACAATCACTCAGCCCAAAAGACCGTTCACCTAACCCAAGGTTCATAAAGCTTATATATTTTTAAAAAGTTACGTACGTGACGCGCACGTACGGTACGGTACGTGTTATGCTAGCTCCTAGCTCCTCTGCTAGCTCCTAGCTCCATAGAACACGCCAATACAATTCAAACACATGATCAACACACACAATCACTCAGCCCAAAAGACCGTTCACCTAACCCAAGGTTCATAAAGCTTATATATTTTAAAAAAGTTACGTACATACGCAAAAAAAGCCAAAGCTGCATACTCACAGTAGCACGTCTGCGTCTTTGTCATCCAAATCAAAGTAATCCTGGTAAGAGTCTGTGTTGTCCCAGTTCTCTACAGGCGTCTGTGTATCCAAATCAAAAGTCCTCCTGGTTAGAGTCTCTGTTATCCGAGTTCTTCTATCTTGACTGCATCTTTCGGGAATGTAAACAAAGAAGCGCCGGCTGTGTACTGTTGTGGCTGACTACGTTCGAAAAATACGTCCATTTCGCACCGACAACTTTCTTCTTTGCTTGCTTGGCTTCCTTCTCCATAATGCAATGAACATGATTGAAACAGATTCACGAACACAGATGTCCAGAATACTGTGGAATTATGAAATGAAAACAGAGCTTTTTCGTATCGGCTTCAATGTGGAAGGCATACCCGTGTTCGCCGGGCTACGTCACACGCATACGTCATCCTCAGAGGCGTTTCGAACCGGAAGTTTAGCGGCAAATTTAAAATGTCACTTTATAAGTTAACCCGGCCGTATTGGCATGTGTTATAATGTTAAGATTTCATCATTGATATATAAACTATCAGACTGCGTGGTCGGTAGTAGTGGGTTTCAGTAGGCCTTTAAGGCAGCAGATATTTTAAAGCAAAATGGCCTTTTTAAAAACTCCATTCCGAATGCAGCATGTGGGGTTTTTACACCAGCAATCATTTTACATAAATAATGGAGCGCAGCTCTTAATAACCTTGACCTTATGAATATTACACTGCACTAACCCGAGGTTTTCCAGAGGACTTCATATCGCCCGCCTTCGTTAATTGAATTACAAAATTGGCGGCTGATATCCACATAATTACCATAAAAGGTACTGATATTTGCGCAGCAAATTATATATACTGTAGCTGTGGTGAAATATGACGGCAAAACGAAGCACATGTGGTGAATTTTTCTAATAAAAAGGAGCAAGTGTGCGGAGATAGGTATGTGGGCTTGTATTAAGCCTCAGGGAGTTGAACGCCCCTGCCTTACATAGTTCCGGGTCACCCTTGGGCAAGGTGTAGCACCCGAATGCCCCCCCATCAGGGTTACGATACCCCCCATGAACTACACTAAAAGAGGATGCGTTACCCGGCCCGGAGGAAGCCCGGGGCCCTCCTCCGGAGCTAGGCCCGGAGGTAGGGCTCGTCAGCGAGCGCCTGGTGGCCGGGCTTGCCACGGAGCCCGGCCGGGCACAGCCCGAAGAAGCTACGTGGACACACCATCTTCTCTGCCACGTGGGCCCACCACCCGCGGTCGGAACCAGTGGGGTCGGGTGCGCTGCCAAGTGGATGGCGGTGAAAGTGGAGGCTCCGGACGGACCAATTCGGGGCAGCAGAGGCTGACTTTCGGGACGTGGAACGTCTCTACGCTGGTGGGGAAGGAGCCTGAGCTGGTGCGAGAGGTGGAGCGCTACCGGTTGGATCTGGTGGGGCTTACCTCTACGCATAGCAAGGGCTCTGAAACCACACTCCTGGACAAGGGATGGACCTTGTTCACTTCTGGAGTTGCTCAGGGTGTGAGGGCACAGGCGGGTGTGGGGATACTCACGAGTCCCCGGCTGAGTGCCTGTACGTTGGAGTTCACCCCAGTGGACAAGAGGGTCGCCTCCCTTCGCCTTAGGGTTGGAGGGGGGAAAACTCTGACTGTTGTTTGTGCATACGCACCAAACAGGAGTTCAGAGTATTCAGCCTTCTTGGATACCTTGCATGGGGTCCTGTATGGGGCGCCGGCAGGGGATTCCATAGTCTTGCTGGGGGACTTCAACGCGCACGTGGGCAATGACAGTGATACTTGGACTGGCGTGATTGGGAGGAACGGTCTCCCTGATCTGAACCTGAGTGATGGATTGTTATTGGACTTCT
Organism: Entelurus aequoreus; assembly: GCF_033978785.1. Taxonomy (NCBI): domain Eukaryota; kingdom Metazoa; phylum Chordata; class Actinopteri; order Syngnathiformes; family Syngnathidae; genus Entelurus; species Entelurus aequoreus. Next base: position 11,084,775 of record NC_084753.1, read on the forward strand.
GTGCTAGTCACGGACTTGCGATAACAAACACCATGTTCAAGCATAAGGATGCTCATAGGTGTACCTGGTACCAGAGCACCCTAGGCCAAAGATCAATGATCGATTTTGTAATCGTATCAGCTGATCTGAGGCCGTATGTTTTGGACACTCGGGTGAAGAGAGGGGCTGAACTGTCAACTGATCACCATCTGGTGGTGAGTTGGGTTAGATGGCAGGGGAAACCTCTGGACAGACCTGGCAAACCCAAGCGTGTAGTGCGGGTGAACTGGGAACGTTTGGAGGAGTCCTCTGTCCGGAAGGACTTCAACTCCCACCTCCGGCGGGACTTCTCTGCCATCCCTGTGGAGGTTGGGGACATTGAACAGGAATGGGCAATGTTCAAAGCCTCTATTGCTAAAGCTGCAGATGCGAGCTGTGGCCAGAAGGTCTTAGGTGCCTCAAGGGGCGGTAACCCTCGAACACCCTGGTGGACAGTGGTGGTCAGGGAAGCCGTCCGACTGAAGAAGGAGTCCTACCGGGGTATGTTATCCCAGGGGACTCCGGAGGCAGTTGCAAGGTACCGACGGGCCCGAAGGGCAGCGGCCGTGGCTGTGGACGAGGCTAAGCAGAGGGTGTGGGAGCAGTTCGGGGAATCCATGGAGAAGGACTATCGGGCGGCACCAAAGCTGTTCTGGAAGACCATACGGCACCTCAGGAGGGGGAAGCAGGGAACCATCCAAGCTGTGTACGGCAAGGATGGGACTTTGCTGACTTCAAGTGAGGAAGTCGTGGGGCGTTGGACAGAGCACTTTGAGGAACTCCTGAACCCAAATACATCAGACACACCTTCCCTGATAGGAGCAGGGCCTGAGGATGATGGGGGATCGACGTCGATCTCTCGGAGTGAAGTCACTGAGGTAGTTAGACAACTCCACAGTGGCAAAGCTCCGGGGGTTGACGAGATCCGTCCAGAAATGCTGAAGGCTCTGGGTGTTGATGGGCTGTCTTGGTTGATACGCCTTTTCAACATTGCGTGGAAGTCTGGGACAGTGCCGAGGGAGTGGCAGACTGGGGTGGTGGTTCCCCTTTTCAAAAAGGGGGACCAGAGGGTGTGTGCTAATTACAGGGGTATCACACTACTCAGCCTCCCTGGGAAAGTTTACGCCAAGGTACTGGAAAGGAGGGTCCGGCCGATAGTCGAACCTCAGATTCAAGAGGAGCAATGTGGATTCCGTCCTGGTCGTGGAACAACTGACCAACTCTTTACGCTTGCGGGAATCCTGGAGAGGGCCTGGGAGTATGCCTATCCAGTCTACATGTGTTTTGTGGATTTGGAGAAGGCGTATGACCGCGTCCCTCGGGAGATCTTGTGGGAGGTGCTGAGGGAGTACGGAGTGAGGGGAACCCTGCTGAGGGCCATCCAATCTCTGTACAACCAAAGCGAGAGTTGTGTCCGGGTGCTTGGATGTAAGTCGGATCCGTTTCCAGTGGGGGTTGGTCTCCGCCAGGGCTGCGCTCTGTCACCTATCCTGTTTGTGATTTTCATGGACAGGATTTCTAGGCGGAGTCGTGGCCATGGCGGAGAGGGTATACGTCTCGGGGGGCTAAAGGTTGCGTCACTGCTGTTTGCAGATGATGTGGTCCTGATGGCACCTTCGGTTCGTGACCTTCAGCTCTCACTGGATCGGTTCGCAGCCGAGTGTTCAGCGGCTGGAATGAGGATCAGCATCTCCAAATCTGAGGCCATGGTTCTCAGCAGGAAACCGATGGTTTGTACAGTCCGGGTAGGGGACAGGACTCTGTCCCAGGTGGAGGAGTTTAAGTATCTCGGGGTCTTGTTCACGAGTGAGGGAAAGATGGAGAAGGAAATCAGCCGGAGAATCGGAGCAGCTGGGGCAGTATTGCAGTCTCTCTGCCGCACTGTTGTGACGAAACGGGAGCTGAGCCAGAAGGCAAAGCTCTCGGTCTACCGAGCTATCTACATTCCTACTCTCACCTACGGTCATGAAGTGTGGGTAATGACCGAAAGAATAAGATCGCGGATACAAGCGGCCGAAATGAGTTTCCTCAGAAGGGTGGCTGGCATCTCCCTTAGAGATAGGGTGAGAAGTGCAGTCACCCGAGAGAGACTCGGAGTAGAGCCGCTGCTCCTTCGCTTGGAAAGGAGCCAGCTTAGGTGGTTCGGGCATCTCGTGCAGATGCCTCACGAGCGTCTCCCTAGGGAGGTCCTCGTTGCACGTCCCACTGGGAGGAGGCCCCGCGGCAGGCCAAGGACCAGATGGGGGGATTACATCTCCTCTCTGGCCTGGGAACGCTTCGGGATTCCCCAGGAGGAAGTCGCAAATGTTGCTCTGGAGAGGGAAGTCTGGGGGTCTTTGCTGGAGCTGCTGTCCCCGCGACCCGATTCCGGATAAGCGGTTGAAGATGGATGGATGGATGGAAGTGTGCGGAGATGGTGATCACACTTGTATATAGGGATGTAACGATATTTTCCAAAAAAATCATATCACGAGTATTAAGAGAAAAATTATCGCAGTTGTCATATTTATCGCCGTATTTGTCAATGTGCTTGACCTTATAAATATCACACCGCAATAACCTGAGGTTTTCCAGAGGACTTTACATCACCCCCCTTGTTAATTTAATGACAAAAATGGCGGCTGATATTCACATAATTACCATAAAAGGTACTGATATTTGCACAGCAAATTAATATACTGTAGCTGTGGTGAAATATGACGGCGAAACGGAGTGCATCTGGCGAATGTTTCCAACAAAAATGAGCAAGTGTGCGGAGAAAGTGATCACACTTGTATATAGGGATGTAACGATATCAAAAAAATTCATGCTACGGGAATGGTGAGCAAAATTTTCACGGTTAGGAATAGGGATTTGGATTTAAAAAATGTAAAAGTGGAAACGTTTTGTGGAAGAAAAAAACCAACATGTTTATTGCTATTAAACATTCACATTAAATAGACACAATTGAAATATTAGAATTTTATATTAATGAAATTATAACTAGGTCCTACATTCAACAATAAGAAATATGCAGCAATACAAAACATAGAGTATGTGCAAAAAAACAACAAAAAAACACTTGTATTGTAAAGTTGCTGCTCATTATTCCGGGGGTTTGTGAATGCACCTAAATCACCGCGAAGATAGTAGAAAAACATTTATTTTTAAAAATGAATTCTTGAATATTTACAATCGTTTCAAAATCGTCGTAGATATGAATCTTGTTTTGTAAGTTAATCTTTTTTTTTACAGGACCCCTGTTAAACAGTATCCGAACCATTACTTAAAAAAATGGAACACTTGCATTTTTATTTTTTTTAATATAAAAATTAATTATATGATTATGAAATTGTGCGAGAATAGACAACATTTGAATATTTAAATTACATAAATGAAATGATAACTAAGTCATACATTAAAAAACTAGAAATATGCAGCACTACAAAACATAGAGAATGTGCAAAAAAAAACACTTGGTTGTGTTCTACTGTTGATGCTCATAATTCCGCGGGTTCGTGAATGCACCTCAATCCCCGCGAAGATAGTCGAAAAAGCGTCTTTTTAAAAATGAATTCTTGAACATTTATAATCGTTTCATAATTGTGGTTAAAATGAATCTCGTTTTGGATGTGAATCTTTTTTTTTTCCCGATATCCCTATTAAACAGTACCCTAACCATTACTTAAAAAATGGAAAACTTGCATTTTTTTTTTTTAAATGTCAAAATTTTAATATTTAAATTACATAAATGAAATGATGACTAAGTCATACATTAAAAAATAAGAAATATGCAGCAAGACAAAACATGGAGTATGATAAAAAAAACTACTTAATTGTGTTGTAATGTTGATGCTTATAATTCCGGGGGTTCGTAAATGCACCTCAATCAAAGATAGTTGAAAACCGACTTCTTAAAAGTAATTTCTTGAACATTTTTAATTGATTAAAATTGTCGTAAATATCAATCGTGATTTGGATATGAATAAATTTTTTGGGCAACCCTGTAAAAAAACAGTGCCCGAACTGTTACTTAAAAAAGAAAAACTTGCAATTGTGCGACATTCACGTAGAATAGACACAATTGAAATATTTAAATTATATAAATTAAATGATACCTACGCCATACATTAAAAAATAAGAAATATACAGCAATACAGAACACAAAAAAACGACTTAATTGTTTCGTAATGTTGATGTTTATAATTCTGGGGGTTAGTGAATGCACCCCAATCACTGCAAAGATAGTCTAAAAAAACGTCTATTTAAAATTCTTCAACATTTATAATCGATTCAAAATCCTCGTAAATATGAATCACAATTTGGATGTGAATACAATTTTGGTTAAGAAAAAGAAAACAAAAAGTTATTTATTACGAAATTGTGCGACATTCTTGTTGAATAGGCAAAATTAAAATATTTAGATTATATAAACTAAATGATACCTAAATCATGCATAAAAAAATAAGAAATATGCAACAATACAGAACACAGAGAACGTGTAAAAAAAAACTACTTAATTGTGTTGTAACCGTGATGCTCATAATTCCTGGGGTTTGTGAATGCACCTCAATCACTGCGAAGATAGTAAAAAAAAACATATTTGTAAAAATAAATTATTGTACAATTTGTCGTAAATATGAATCACGACTTGGATGGGAATATTTTTTTCCGGCACCCTTATTAAATAAAGAGTGCCTGAACCGTTACTTAAAAATTGTAGAATTTGCAATTTTGGTAAAAAAAAAGAAGTTAATTATTACGGAATTGTGCGACAATTTTGTTGAATGGACTAAATTGAAATTTGTAAATTATATAAATCAATTGATAACTAAGTCATACATTCAAAAATAAGAAATATGCAACAATACTAAACGTTGAGTATAAAAACTACTTAATTGTATTGGAATGTTGATGCTTATAATTCCTGCGGTTTGTGAATGCACCTCAATCATAGTCGAAAAAAGTATTTAAAAAAAATACATTCTAAAACAGTTATAATTGATTCTAAATAGTCGTAAATATGAATCACAATTTGGATGTGAATCATATTTTTACGACACCCTTATTAAACAGTGCCTGAACCATTACTTTAAAAATGGAGAACTTGCAATTTTGGTAAAAAAAGAAAAAAAGAAACATATTTAACTATTACGGAATTGTGCAACATTCTTGTTGAATAGACAACATTTAAATATCTAAATTATATAAATTAATTTGTACGTAAGTCATGCACTCAAAAGAAGAAATATGTAAGAATACAAAACACAGAGAATATGTGAAAAAAGACGACTTAATTGTGTTGTAATGTTGATGCTCATAATTCCGGAGGTTCGTGAACGCACCTTAATAAACTGTCAGAGGATGTGCTGTGTGGTTGCGGCTACAATCTTGTTTTGTTTTTTCCGAATAAAGACATTTTCTCCGACAAATTTCCTTCAGTCCGACCTTATTCAAAGTAAACTACCTCAAAGTATTGTCCTTCTGAGCCTCGTGGGTTAGCAGACAACAATTAGCACCACTCTACGCAGGCCCGTTCTACTCAGTCAGCCATCTGCCCGGTTTACCAGACAGCTCCTGGGGGGGTCTCGGTGCTCGCAAAGTGTATAAGTGTGTGCACAGCTCCATAACCGGGAATGGGTGTGCACGTGCGAGGTCTGGGGCCCGAACATATAAATATTCACAGGTCTGACAGATGTGCATTAATGTGGCGTACCAACAGAAAGCCAACAAAGACAGGTGTGCGGAGCAGTTGTTTGCATTTAATTGCGACCAAATGTTGAACGTCTGATGACCTGAAGAGCTTAAGCGTGTGCTTGAGGGTTCCTTGAACAAGAATATCGGCACTTATGAACGACATGGCAATCAAACTGCCCTTTATTGCCATGTTATTGCGCAATACTAAGATATTCAAATACCGTAATATACTGTAGCAGAGACGACAACGAGTGTGCTAATCGATAGCTATTAACTGGCATGCTAATCGCTAGCCAACTTCTAGTGCCCGGCTCGTTCGTTGGCAACTTGCCCAACTAATTGCGAGCTGGTAATTAGAATGCTAATCGCTAGCAGATGTGGGTAGATTAGCCGAAAATTGCAAGTAAAAGTATCGTTACTTTAGAGCTGGGGTGCTCAAAGTGGTTAGCATTCCAATATTATGCATGCTAGCTTTTTTGAAAATGTTGCACCTTAGCGTCATACAGTATATTTTCTTATTTGACGAATGGTGCCTGTTAGCATGTCAACATTATTTTATTTTTTTTAGCTAATTTTGTAGGTACAGTATACACTTAAGTCATGTTTTGGTATTTGATGCATGCTATCGTTAGCGTGCTATAATTTTAAACACATTTGTCAAGGTACACATCTCAAAGTAATATATTTTAGTACTTGCCGCATGCTAATGCTAACATCAGAACAATACTTGTTTAACTAATTTAGCAGATATACACCTCTGTGTCATATATTTTGATATTTCACTAGTGCTAACTATAAGCCTGCTATTGTTAGCATAGTACTGCTAACACGCTAGTTTTTTTTTTAGTTTTTTTTTTTTTTTAGCTTATTTTGTTTATATATTTGTTACTTAACGCCATCTGGCCAACGTGCTAACTGTTAGCATTTCAGTTCGGCTTTGGATCTTCAGCATTGACAACATTTCTACCGAATTTGCATTTTCCAGTTCTTTGAATTAAAAAATCAATATGTTGTACTGGTTTTGAAGGTGTAAACTACCAAAATGGCCCCCGCAGCCTTTGATTTGTCAGTGTTTGGCCCTCAGGGGAAAAAGTTGTGGCACTCTTTCCTGAGAGTAATATGACTCAAGTAAAAGTAAACAGTTTTTCCAAATAATAACTTCAGTAAGACTAGTCAGTTAGCGATACGGTAACAATTCCCAATACCTAGGAATCGGTACCAATTTTTGGTACTTTTGTGTGAGTAGATAAATATTAATTGTTTGAGGATAAAATTGTATTTTTCAATGTAATGTTTTAATGTAATGTTGTCAAACTAGGAAGTAGCTCTGTCCAGGAAGCTAAATGTTTTATGTTGTGCCCTAAAAAGTGTTGATGCTGTACATACTGTGCTTATTACACACCAGCTGTTTGATTGTAACATTCCTCTTAGTTGTAGTTTCCATTACCAAATTTAGATGTGTTAATATCGCCATGTGAAATCGCTAATGCTAATAGTAGCCTGTCTATGGCAAATTCAATGTAAATTAGTATCAAGCTGGCAAATTTTAAAGAGCGAAACCTTTCTTAACCTTGGAGCATTTTCTACCAAGCGTACGTGCATTGTTGCTATTGAAAAATGCAACGTTACTGTCAGAGTTTGTAGGTGCCGAACCCCAAGATGCAGAGATGATGGCAGGCATTGAACAGGAAAACACGATTTAATTAAGATACTATGGCAAAAAACAAAAACAAAAGGGTACAAACAAAAGGCGCGCACAAGGCGGAGAACAAACTAGGCTATAAACTAAAATAGCACAAAGGCTAACTGTGGACAATAAACAAAAACACTTACTGTGACACGAAGGAACTATGACTAAAGCGGAGTGGACAAAAGTAGACGGAGCTACAACGACAAATAGGTAGAAGCTACGGGTAGAAGTGACAAGTGACAAGTATTCTAATGACAATGATCCAGCCGTGACTGGAGGGCAGGACAGGTTTAAATAGCAGCTGGCTGACTGGCACCAGGTGTGGCCAGGTGCCAATCAGCCACAGCTGAGGGGACAAAACACTCAGGGAGATAATCAGGAAATAACCAAAATAAGAGTGCTGACAGGAACTAAAGACAGGAAACTAAGACAAACGCAGAGGAAAACTAAAACTTGACCAAACTGTCAGGGACAACCCTGACAGTTACTGAGTGGGTGTTTGTCCGAGTGCGCCCCGAGTGCTGCTTAAGTGGGTTGTTTACGTGAGCCGGTGTTTAGTCTCCTGTGGCGTCACGTGCAACAAAGTGGCACTGTTTGATTTTACGTGAATCGATACACGGTAGTACCGACGGAATTGTGCGATACTCACGGTGAATAGACAACATTTAAATATTTAAATTACATAAATGAAATGATAATTAAGTCATACATTAAAAAATAAGAAATAAGCAGCAAGACAAAACGTTGAGTACGATAAAAAATAATAATAATTGTGTTGTAATGTTGATGCTTATGATTCCGAGGGTTCCTGAATGCACCTCAATTTACCGCAAATATAGTCAAAAAACAACTTCTTAAAAGTAATTTCTTGAAATTTTTAACTGATTTGAAATTGTCGTAAATATCAATTGTGATATGAATTATTTTTTTTTGCCAACTCTGTTAAACAGTGCCCGAACTGTTACTTAAAAAAGAAAAACTTGCAAATGTGCGACATCCACAAATTGAAATATTAAAATTATATAAATTAAATGATACCTGTGTCATACATTAAAAAATAAAACATATACAGCAATACAGAACACAGAGAATGTGTGAAAAAAACCCGACCTAATTGTTTGGTAATGTTGATGCTTATAATTCTGGGGGTTCGTAAATGCACCTCAATCACCGCAAAGATTGTCTGAAAAACGCCTATTTAAAATTCTTAAAAATTTATAATCGATTCAAAATTGTCATAAATATAAATCACGATGTGGATGTGAATAATTTTTTCCGGCATTCCTATTAAACAGTGCCTGAACGGTTACTTAAAAAATGGAAAATGTTCAATTTTGATTAAAATAAAGAAAAAAAAAGTTTATTATTTACGGAATTGTGCGACATTCTTGTTGAATAGACGACATTGAAATATTTTAATTATATAAATTAAATGATACCTAAGTCATACATTAAAAAATAAGAAATATGCAACAATACAGAACACAGAGAATGTGTGAAAATAGCTACTTAATTGTGTTGTAATGTTGATTTTCAGAATTCCTGGGGTTTGTGAATGCACCTCAATCACTGTGAAGATAGTTGAAAAAACGTCTTTTTAAAAATCAATTCTTGAACACATAATCGATTCAAAATCGTCGTAAATGTGAATCACTATTTGGATGTGAATATTTTTTTCCGGCACCCTTGTTAAACAGTAAAAAAAAAAGTTAATTAATACGGAATTGTGCGACATTGTTGTTGAATAGACGAAATTGATTTTTTTAAATTATATAAATCAAATGATAACTAAGTCATACATTAAAAAATAAGAAATATGCAGCAATACATAACACAGAGAAAGTATTAAAAAAACCAATTAATTGTGTTGTAATGTTGATGTCCATAATTCCTGGGGTTTGTGAATGCACCTCAATCACCACGAAGATAGTCGAAAAAAACTATTTTTAAAAATCAAATCTTCAACATTTATAATCGATTCAAAATCGTCATAAATGTGAATCACTATTTGTATGTGATTTTTTCCGGCACGGAATTGTGCGACATTCTTGTTGAATCCACAAAATTTTATTTTTTAAATGATATAAATCAAATGATAACGAAGTCATACATTAAAAAATAAGAAATATGCAGCAAGACTAAACATTGAGTATGATAAAAAAAACAACTTAACTGTGTTGTAATGTTGATGCTCAAAATTCCGGAGGTTCCCGAATGCACCTCAATCACCGCAAAGATAGTCGAAAAACGACTTCTTAAAAGTATTCTCTTGAACATTGATTTAAAATTGTCGTAAATATCAATCGTGATATGAATCTTTTTTTTTTGGCAACCCTGTTAAACAGTGACCGAACTGTTACTTAAAAAAGAAAAACTTGCAATTGTGCGACATTCAGGTAGAATAGACAAAATTGAAATATTTAAATTATATAAATTAAATGATACCTAAGTCATACATTAAAAAAATAACAAATATACAGCAATACAGAACACAGAGAACGTGTGAAAAAACCGACTTAATTGTGTTGTAATGTTGATGCTCATAATTCCTGGGGTTTGTGAATGCACCTCAATCACTGTGAAGATAGTTGAAAAAATACATTTTTAAAAATCAATTCTTGAACACATAATCGATTCAAAATCATCGTAAATGTGAATCACTATTTGGATGTGAATATGTTTTTCCCGCACCTTTATTAAACAGTAAAAAAAAAAAAGTTAATTATTACGGAATTGTGCGACATTGTTGTTGAATAGACGAAATTTAAATGTTTTAATTATATAAATCAAATGATAATTAAGTCATACATTCAAAGATATGAAATATGCAACAATACTAAACATTGAGTTTGATCACAAAAAACTACTTAATTGTACTGGAATGTTGATGCTTATAATTCCGGGGGTGCCTGAATGCACCTGATAAGATATATGCAACAATACAGAACACAGAGAATGTGTGAAAAAAAACGACTTAATTGTGTTGTAATGTTGTAATTTGGTCGGTGCCCATAAAACCACCGGACACCCATCCGTGGCGGAATGAGTATGAAAACTGCCCGACCCCACCTGCAGTACCTCCGCAGACCCCCAGAAGAGTCGCGGATCCCCCTGTTGAAGACCCGCTGCGAGAACCCTGTCATTTATCGGCAGCATGTGTTGGCGGCGGTGTTTGCGGAGGCATTAGACGGACAAATTAGCCATCTCTGTTCTCATTACCCTCCTAATTATGGCTCCCCGTCTCTGTTGCATAATCAACAGTCAGCCACATCAGTTAATGGGAGGCAGAAGGCGAGGTCAGCGTGAGCGCCATCATGCCAATCCACCAGGAGGAACTGGGACTGGAGTTGTAAGAAAAGAAGGGATTTTTTTTTTTTGGTGTCCATTTACACGTCTAGCGATACGGCCATCCTTGTGCGAGCTGTCTGGGATAACCGTAACCGCGCTCTTGTTTCAACCTGAGGATATCATCGGTCGCCTGTCAGACTCTTGGGGGGTTTATTAGACGAATGGACCTCCTGCGTGGAGTGCTCGGAGAAAGTGGGACGCAGCGGAAAGGGGACGAGTCCGGTGGTGCCGCTCCGCTGCCTCGCAACCAGCACATCGCGTGCTGTTGCCAACAAGGCCGCGGGGCAAGCGCTTGGGTTTTAAGCTCTTCTTCTTCGGCTTAGTTTCAGCAGGAATACCAAAAAACGGCACTTTTTTTGGATATCTTCAGTCGTTATGTGAGACAAAAACACACTATTTTTACCGATAATAATAATAATAATAATAATAGATTTTATTTGTAAAAAGCACTTTATATTGAGTAAACAATCTCAAAGTGCTACAGTGTATTAAAAAAAAAAAAAAAAAATTAAAAAGATGATAAAGAAAAAAAATAAAAAAAATAAATTAGAACAGCCAAATAGCTATAGCTAGTATGCACATATCTAAAAAAAAAAAAAAAAAAGGCTTTTTTAAAAAGAAGGGCTTTTAAGCCTTTTTTTAAAAAAAGCATCCACAGTCTGTGGTGCCCTCAGGTGGTCAGGGAGAGCGTTCCACAGACTGGGAGCAGCGGAGCAGACATGTTCGTAGCTTTGTCTCTGGAGGTTGGAGGAGGTTAGCCTGTCGTGTGGAGGATTTGGGGGTGAGTAGTTCTTGAAGGTAGAGGGGGGGCATTTCCATGGAGGCACTGGTGGGTTAGCAGGGAGACTTTGAAATCAATCCTGAGTGGAACAGGAAGCCAGCGAAGGGATTTGAGAATTGGGGTGACGTGGTCATATTTCCGCACTCTCATCAGGATCCTAGCAGCACTATTCTGTTGTGCATTCTAAATAGTAAAAAACAGCTAGCACAATTTTTTTAAAATTCCGAACCTGGTACTTTTTGGCACCGACTAAATCCCGCCGGTCCTACGTAAAATCCAGCGGTGCCAAGTTACAGTACCTGGGGGTCACGCTCGGTTGCCGACTCCTTTCTTGGCTTTTGATTGATTGATTGATTGAAACTTTTATTAGTAGATTGCACAGTACAGTACATATTCCGTACAATTGACCACTAAATGGTAACACCCGAATAAGTTTTGCAACTTGTTTAAGTCGGGGTCCACGTTAATTAATCCATGGTACAAATATATACTATCAGCATAATACAATCATCACACAAGTTAATCATCAGAGTATATACATTGAATTATTTACATTATTTACAATCCGGGGGGAGGTGGGATGAGGAGGGTTTGGTTGATATCAGCACTTCAGTCATCAACAATTGCATCATCAGAAAGTGGACATTGAAACAGTGTAGGTCTGACTTGGTAGGATATGTACAGCGAGCAGAGAACATAGTGAGTTCAGATAGCATAAGAACAAGAATATACATTAGAAATACAGTTGATTATTTACATTTGGTTATTTACAATCCGGGGAGGTGGGATGTGGAAGGGGGAGGGTGTTAGTCAAGGGTTGAAGTTGCCTGGAGGTGTTGTTCTAGTGCGGTTTTGAATTCATTAACGTGGACCCCGACTTAAACAAGTTGAAAAACTTATTCGGGTGTTACCATTTAGTGGTCAATTGTACGGAATATGTACTGTACTGTGCAATCTACTAATAAACGTCTCAATCAATCAATAAATCACTCCAGGAGCACTGAGAGCGGACTCAGCCAAACTACCTCTGGGCCAGGGATGTCAAACATGCGGCCCGTGGGCCGAATCAGGCCCAGCGAACAGGTTCGATCCGGCCCGCGAGACGAGTATGCTGAGTGTAAAATTGAACTGCATTTTTAAACTAAAGAAAATGCTGTTCTAAATGTGTCCACTGGGTGTCGCAATAGCATTTCTAGTTTGCAAGGAAAATGGGTTATACAAGCGAATTTACAGAAACTGAACAGTGGTAATCACAAATGAGGTAGTTTATACATAGAAGCGTTTTTATTCATGTTTTATTTTGTTTTTGTTCAATCCTAGACGGGTTGTGACTTAAAGTTGAATTGCTTTGTAGACACACTGAGATTAAAGGCCTACTGAAAGCCACTACTACCGAACACGCAGTCTGATAGTTTATACATCAATGATGAAATCTTAACATTGCAACACATGCCAATACGGCCGGGTTAACTTATAAAGTGCAATTTTGAATTTCCCGGGAAACTTCCGGTTGAAAACGTCTATGTATGATGACGTATGCACGCAACGTCAATGGTTGAAGCGGAAGTATTGGGACACATTGTATCCCAATACAAACAGCTCTGTTTTCATCGCAAAATTCCACAGTATTCTGGACATCTGTGTTGGTGAATCTTTTGCAATTTGTTTAATGAACAATGGAGACTGCAAAGAAGAAAGCTGTAGGTGGGATCGGTGTATTAGCGGCTGGCTGCAGCAACACAACCAGGAGGACTTTGAGTTGGATAGCAGACGCGCTATCCGACGCTAGCCGCCGACCGCATCGATGATCGGGTGAAGTCCTTCGTCGCGCCGTCGATCGCTGGAACGCAGGTGAGCACGGGTGTTGATGAGCAGATGAGGGCTGGCGTAGGTGGAGCGCTAATGTTTTTATCATAACTCTGACGAGGTCCCGTAGCTAAGTTAGCTTCAATGGCGTCGTTAGCAACAGCATTGCTAGGCTTCGACAGGCGGCACAGCATTAACCGTGTAGTTACAGGTCCAGAGTTTGGTTCGGTGTCTCCTGATAGTAGTATTGTTGATCTGCTGTCTATCCTTCCAGTCAGGGGCTTATTTCTTTTGTTTCTATCTGCATTTAAGCACGATGCTATCACATTAGCTCCGGAGCTAAAGTGCTTCACCGATGTATTGTCGTGGAGATAAAAGTCACTGTGAATGTCCATTTCGCGTTCTCGACTCTCATTTTCAAGAGGATATAGTATCCGAGGTGGTTTAAAATACAAATCCGTGATCCACAATAGAAAAAGGAGAAAGGTACAAGGGCTCATTGGATTCGACACTAAGTTACGGTCAGAGCGAAAAAAGATACGTCCTGCACTGCGCTCTAGTCCTTCACTCTCACGTACCTCATCCACGAATCGTTCATCCTGGCTCAAATTAATGGGGTATTCATCGCTTTCTCGGTCCGAATTGCTCTCGCTGCTGGTGTAAACAATGGGGAAATGTGAGGAGCCTTTCAACCTGTGACGTCACGCTACTTCCGGTACAGGCAAGGCTTTTTTTATCAGCGACCAAAAGTTGCGAACTTTATCGTCGATGTTCTCTACTAAATCCTTTCAGCAAAAATATGGTAATATCGCGAATTGATCAAGTATGACACATAGAATGGATCTGCTATCCCCGTTTAAATAAAAAAAAGTCATTTCAGTAGGCCTTTAAGTCTAAATTCATTGTGTTCTTCATGGTGTTTTTGCAACTGCACCATTTATTTTCCTCTGAATTTTCTGAAACTTGAAGTGTTTTGTCAAGAGGATTTTTTGTGATATTTACATTTTCAGAATGTGCTTGTTCTATTTTGGGCCAACGTAAAACAAAGAAAACAATCTGAAGTTGTCGTAGTTGTATTTTTAAGTTATTATGCCATGATTTTCCCCGTCCGGCCCACGTGGGAATACATTTTTCTCCATGCGGCCCCTGAGCTAAAATGAGTTTGACACCTCTGCTCTAGGTAATGTTGCAATTGTCAATGCCAACAAAGAAAATTGACTTCAAAAGAACTGCTCCAACTTAAGAAAAGTAAGGCTTCGCTTTTTCCAAAAATGCTTTGCTATTGACATGCTACTGATTTAGGGTTGGCGATTTTACGTGGCGACCTCAACACCTCCAAATGTGTTCATGAAAACTACAACTAATGCATGTTACAGTCAAACAGCTGATGTGTAATAAGTGCAGAACTTACAGTATTAACACTTTTTAGGGCGCAACAAAAAACTAAAAAAAACTATACACTACTGCCAATCTAATGTTGCGGACTTGCAACTGTAGTTGAGACTCAAAAATGTGATAATATTATTTAATATATAATAATTGCACAGCAGTTATAAAAGTCTGCTCATTTTCAAATGTTGCAATAAATTAAACAATGAACATTTATTAATACACACAAAATGTATAAATGATATGTATTTTCATTAATAATGACCTTCTATGTACCTTTTTTTCACCTTATTTTATTGTTTTCTAAACATTTTTAGCTTATATTTACCCTCTTTTCACCTTATTTTATATTTTATTGACCTTCTTTTACCTTCTATGTTTTCTTCTTTTAACTCATAATTACCTTCTATTCACCTTCATTCACCCCTTATTCACCCCTTCGAATTGCCTTCTTTTTCCTTATATTTGCCATATTTTACTTTATATTTACCTTATATTAATCTTCTTTTGACTTCAATTGACCTTTTCCCACTTGCTTTTACTTTTTATTACCGTCTATTGCCTTGTGTTTACCTTCTATACACTGTATTTTACCTTCTATTTAACTTCAATTTACCCTATACCTTTTTGTACCATCTTGTACCTTCTATTTAACTTGTTTGACCTTTTGTTTACCTTTTAATTACCTTATTTTACCTTTAATTCACATTGTATTTAACTTTTTTTAAATCCTTTTTTACATATAATTTAGCTTATTTCAACTCCAGCTTACCCTTTACCTTGTCTTACCATTTATTTAACTTGTTCCTTCTATTTACCTTTTTTCTACCTTCCCTTGCCTTCGATTGACCTTCATTTATCTTTACCTTCTTTTACATTCAATTTACCTTCTATTTCACTTGTTTTACCTTCTTTTATGCGGTCCAGATTTTATTTTTTATTTTTTTGGTTACACTCACACAATTAATCAAAGCAAAATAATATAAATCGAAGCTTTTCTCTCACCGAATAAGTCGATTAATCCTTGCAGCCCGAGGCAAAATAATAGCCTAAGGCAAACAACCTTTCACTATTTCGAATTCACAGAAAACGGAAAGACATGTTTTTGTCCTACAGTTATAAAAATCTGCTCATTTTCAAATGTTGCAATAAATTGAACAATGAACATTTATTAATACACACAAAATGTATAAATTATATGTATTTTCATTAATAATGACCTTCTATGTACCTTTTTTTCACCTTATTTTATCGGGGGTTCCTTCTAACATTTTTTAGCTTATATTTACCCTCTTTTCACCTTATTTTATATTTTATTTACATGCTTTTACCTTCTATGTTTTCTTCTTTTAACTCATAATTACCTTCTATTCACCTTCATTTACCCCTTATTCACCCTTTCTAATTACCTTCTTTTTCCTTTTATTTACCATATTTTCCTTTATATTTACCTTATATTAATCTTCTTTTGACTTCAATTGACCTTTTCCCACTTGCTTTTACTTTTTATTACCTTCTATTGCCTTGTGTTTACCTTCTATACACTGTCTTTTACCTTCTAATTAACTTTTATTTACCCTATACCTTGTTGTACCATCTTTTAAATTCTATTTATACTTGTTTGACCTTTTGTTTACCTTTTTAATTACCTTATTTTACTTTTAATTTACATTGTATTTAACTTTTTAAAATCATTTTTTACATATTATTTAGCTTATTTCAACTCCAGCTTACCCTTTACCTTGTCTTACCATTTATTTAACTTGTTCCTTCTATTTACCTTTTTTCTACCTTCCCTTGCCTTCGATTGACCTTCATTTACCTTTACCTTCTTTTACATTAAATTTACCCATTACCTTCTATTTCACTTGTTTTACCTTCTTTTATGCGGTCCAGATTTTATTTTATTTTATTTGGTTACACTCACACAATTAATCAAAGCAAAATAATATAAATCGCAGCTTTTCTCTCACCGAATCAGTCGATTAATCCTTGCAGCCCGAGGCAAAATAATAGCCTAAGGCAAACAACCTTTCCCTATTTCGAATTCACAGAAAACGGAAAGACGTGTTTTTGTCCTACAGTTATAAAAATCTGCTCATTTTCAAATGTTGCAATAAATTGAACAATGAACATTTATTAATACACACAAAATGTATAAATTATATGTATTTTCATTAATAATGACCTTCTATGTATCTTTTTTTCACCTTATTTTATCGGGGGTTTTTAGCCTAATGCAAACAACCTTTCAGTACTTCGAATTCACAGAAAACGGAAAGACGTGTTTTTGTCGTACATAAAGATTGTGGATGATGGACAAAATTACCAAAAAAAAGTGCATTTTGCCCTTTAAAAAGTGTGCCTTGATTGCACTTAAGTAGCATTCAGTGAGCATTCCCCTGATGTTTTATTCCCCCCCGGGAGCGGGGCTAGTCTGATTTAGACTGGCAAGAATAGGTCAGCAGAGGAGGAAAGTCAACATGATTCTGTTTGCACAGTTTTTCATTTACCCCCCCCCACCCCCCACATGAAACCAGCAGCTCGCCAGATCCCTCTGATGTAGTCCCTTTGGTCGTGATGTACATTTTTCTCGTCGTGACTCAAAAGACGCAATTAATCACACTACTCTTGGCATCAGTCGGCATTAGAAAGATGGGGAGCACATCAAATATTCTTCGCCCAGCACACAGAAAAATGGCGTTTCCTGGAAAGGCACCAGTAGCGACTTACAAATGGGCCCTGCGTGATATCACACGTGCTGGTCAAACCCGTGGACATAATATCGTATCAAAGAGTGGTATCGCCCTCAAGCTCCCCCACAATAAAAACAGACAAACCTGGCACAGAAAAAGAGGAAATGAAGTTATCGCTCATCCAAACATTTTGTACCTTCAAGTCCCTGCACGTCCTTG
>NC_084753.1:11104897-11134897 GCF_033978785.1 Entelurus aequoreus
GCTTGTCTTTGACCTTTTCTAAATCTAAATCTTTTGTTTTGCGGTTTGCATGATGAGTTGCTGCAACATCAAAAACAATTAGGGAAATAACATTTCATTGTGTTTTGTTCCGTGTACAAAATGTTAATTTGCCACTGTCCAATGAAAAGTACTTATGGGGCAGGGGGATATGGCGCCGAAATTATCGTGACGTGAGAATTACTTAGATCTGGCGCTATGTCTATATATAGTTATGCTCTCGTACTCTCATCAATTGTTTTGAACATTTTCAACACTTGTATGTAGGGCTGCAGCGATCGATTATTTTAGTAATCGACTAATCTATCAGATCATTTGTATTCAGATAAAACACACTTCATAGCCTTCATGCGTATTTTAGGGAACGGAGGCTGGGCCGTGTGTATGTTGGGTAAACCTCACTCCCTGACAACTTTAAGAACTCAGGCTTTTTTACCGCTCGTCTCTCATGCCAAACGAGTTCGAGTCCAGGGCGGAACAGAAAAGCAGGGACCGAACCAGGCGAGTTGCAGCGGTGCCGTGAACCCGGATGAGAGTGAGGTTTAGAGAGGTGAGTTTAACGGAGGCCTCACTCCCTGACATGTTAAGAGCTATGACTTTTAGCTCAGTAGCTAGCACACTCGACTCCCATGCCGGAATGAAAGCAGGGAATGAACCAGGCAAGTTAGGGTGGTGCCGTGACCCGGATGAGAGTGACATTTAGAGGACTGAACTAGGCAAAGCTCTTTGTCTAATCAAATTATTCGGTTTAATCGATTAATCGTTGCAGTCCTACTCGGACGACAGCTAAGAACAGTTTGACCATGAAAAGTTATTTTTGGATCAAAAGAAAGACCTTGCACAAGTCGGGAGCAAGGACGTTCAAAGACTTCTCCTGTTAAGTCCCGTTGGAGTTAAGCGGGTCATCATTAGTATGGAAAGATCGTTGTGGGGTCCGGCCCGCTTACCTTCAGTGCAGTGTCGCCCTACAAATCCAGTTCTGGAGCAGTCACAATAGGTTTCTCCATCTGCCAGCGAGCAGATCCCGCCGTTCTCACACGGGTTCTCGGTGCAAAGGCCCAACATTTCCAAGCGCACTTTCTGACTGTTGATGAGCGTGGGCAGCTTACTCCCGTAGCTGAGGTCCGTGATGATCCCCTGGAACGGCGGAAGCTCGCGGACGGAGGGCAGCGTGATGGCGGATGTACGTATGTCCCCCGGCAGCCCCCCCAGGAAAAGGTCACTGACGATCTTCATGAACTGCCTCTGAGGACGCACCTCCGCCGTCTTGGTCAGGCCATCCACCGCCAAGCCGGTCCGCAAGTTATGCCTGTTGATGGCCGCGAAATGCCAACGGCTGTCGTTGACCATCTTGTCGGACATGATGGTGGTCTCGGCGCAGTCGATGCTGAAGAGAAGCTGCATCCTCCCCCTGGTCAAGGTGAGGAGCAGGAAGTCGCAGTATCCGCCGTCGTCGAAGTACATGACGAGGCCTTCGGACTGGGATGTCTTGAACTGAAAGGTCAGGTCGCTTCTGGTGCTGGCGTCCCAGCGCAGGTACCGAGCCCACTGACCCTCGGAGCCGGTAAACTCTAATCCCGCACTCTGGCCCAGGACAGTACTTAGCAGCAGGACCGCTTGCCCAAAGAAGCTGCTTGGATTCATTGTGGAAGATCACAGAAAGCACCAGCAGGCAATAGGATAGAAGTCCTTAGGGTGTCAAAACCATTTGATTAGTTTTGTAAATTGTATCTGCTGGATATTATCGTCCGCATATCATGGTCTTGGAAATATCCCTGTTTTTCCTCCCGAGCAGCTCAAATGTCGACAATGGTTGATATCTAAGCTCCCGGCCGAAGATAGCAATATCAGATCCCCGTGTCAAGTGGACAGGTGAGAGGGCTCCTTGAAGTTTTTCCTCAGTGATTCAGAAGCCAGTTCTCCTTGAGCCGACTTCCTGGATTGAAGCACATAACCAACACGGTCGGTCCGCGCCCCATGGTTCGATCTCCAGAGTCAGGCAAGAGAACTGCAAGACAAGGACAATGGAGACAGGACACATTAGTTCGAGGACTACACAGTCAAAGGATACAAGTTGTTGCTACCCAATAATTGACCTGCTCAGTGGCCTTGTGGTTAGAGTGTCCGCCCTGAGATCGGTAGGTCGTGAGTTCAAACCCCGGCCGAGTCATACCAAAGACTATAAAAATGGGACCCATTACCTCCCTGCTTGGCACTCTGCATCAAGGGTTGGAATTGGGGGTTAAATTACTACCCTCACCTCCCAGGGGGTGAACAAGGGGACACATTTCACCACACCTAGTGTGTGTGTGACAATCATTGGTACTTTATAGGCCTACTGAAAGCCACTACTACCAACCACGCAGTCTGATAGTTTATATATCAATGATGAAATCTTAACATTGCAACACATGCCAATACGGCCGGGTTAACTTACAAAGTGCAATTTTAAAATTCCCGCCACACTTCCGGTTGAAAAACTCCTTTGGATATGATTTATGCGCGCAACGTCACAAAAGCAACGGAAGTGGTTGGACCCCATCGGACCCGATAGAAAAGCCTCTTGTTTTCTTTGACAAAATTCCACAGTATTCTGGACATCTGTGTTGGTGAATCTTTTGCAATTTGTTTAATGAACAATGGAGGCTGCAAAGAAGAACGTTGTAGGTGGGATCGATCGGTGTCTTAGCGGCTAAGTACAATACTGTAATATCTGTGATATTTGCATTAGTGTACTGTGTCTTTAAGGGTTTGGGGAACGCGCATGCGCGAGTGAGTTGGCGGAGAACTTGAGTGTGTGTGAGCGTGAGTTTTGGCTAACAGCAGCTCGTGTATGTGTGTGCGTTACTTTTTGAACTACAACCAGTTACCGCTTGTTAATAAAGCGATTGAGCAGCGCATCCTCGTCTGTGTGACTCCTTCTCCACTGCGGGGCATTACAATACTTACAGCAACACAACAAGGACCACTTAACCTTAAAGCAGACGCCTAGCCGATGCTTGCCGCCAAACCCACGGATGAAGTCCTTCGTCGCGCCGTCGATCGCTGGAATGCAGGTGAGCACGGCTGTTGATGGGAAGATGAGGGCTGGCTGGCGTAGGTGGAGCGCTAATGTTGTATCATAGTTCTGTGAGGTCCGGTTGCTAAGTTGCTAAATTAGCCTTAGCGTCGTTAGCAACAGCATTTTTAAGCCTTACCAGGCTGAGAATGTTTAACCGTGTAGTTACGTGTACATGGTTTAATAGTATTTTTGGTCTTCTGTCTATCCTTCCAGTCAGGGGTTTATTTATTTTGTTTCTATCTTCATTTGAGAACGACGCTATCACGTTAGCTCAGTAGCTAAGTGTGTCACCGATGTATTGTCTTGGAGATAAAAGTCACTTTAAATGTCCATTTCGCGTGCTCGACTCTCATTTTCAAGAGGATATAGTATCCGAGGTGGTTTAAAATACAAATCCGTGATCCACAATAGAAAAAGGAGAGAGTGTGGAATCCAATGAGCCAGCTTGTACCTAAGTTACGGTCAGATCGAAAAAAGATACGTCCATTAATGCCTCTCAAGTCCCTCACTGTAACGTTCCTCATCTACGAATCTTTCATCCTCGCTCAAATTAATGGGGTAATCGTCACTTTCTCGGTCCGAATCTCTCTCGCTCCATTGTAAACAACGGGGAATTGTGAGGAATACTAGCTCCTGTGACGTCACGCTACTTCCGGTACAGGCAAGGCTTTTTTTTTTATCAGCGAGCAAAAGTTGCGAACTTTATCGTCGATTTTCTCTACTAAATCCTTTCAGCAAAAATATGGCAATATCGCGAAATGATCAAGTATGACACATAGAATGGATCTGCTATTCCCGTTTAAATTTTAAAAAATCATTTCAGTAGGCCTTTAACATAACTTTAACTGGATGCCTGTTTTTGCACCTGTTACGAGAATATGTTCTAACCTGGTTCATGAGATCTCATGAACTTTGCTATTGACATGCGACTGATTTAGCATCAGCTATTTTACATGGTGATTTCAGCACCTCCAAATGTGTTAATGAAAAATACAACTTAGGTGCACCTTACAATCAAATAGCTGGTGCGTAATAATTTGAATACTTACAGTATTAACACTTTCTAGGGCAGGGGTCGGCAACCTTTACCACTCAAAGAGCCATTTTGGCAAGTTTCACAAATTAAAGAAAGTAATGGGAGCCACAAAAAATGTTTTTAAATTTAAAATGAAAAACACCGCATACAAAGCTTAAACGCTTTGTGCTATGTTAACCAGGGGTCTCCGACACACGCACCGGCACGCACTTTAATGTGGAAATTTTATGTTAGTGCAGCCCGCGAGTTTTGAATGAATGGCGCTTGATAGCGTCATACTTGCCAACCCTCTCATTTTTCCCAGGAGACTCCCGAATATCAGAGCGTGATGACACTGCATTTGGCGCCCTCTACAGTCTGCCCTAACGGTGTACCTGCTCGACCACACATAGAATGCAATTTCAGCTTACTCACGTAAGTGACAGCAAGGCGTACTAACTCAGCAGCCACACATCTTACACTGACGGTACCAATACCCAGAATCCCATGCAGCCCTAACTCTTCCGCTCAACCAACGCACGGAGAGGGCGGGGGGGGGGGGGGGTTGATGTGTGGGGGGGATTTGGTGGTAGCGGGGGTGTATAATGTAGACCGGAAGAGTTAGGGCTGCATGGGATTCTGGGTAATGGTTGTGTTGTGTTTATGTTGTGTTACGGTGGGATGTTCTCCAGAAATGTGTTTTTCATTCTTTTTTGGTGTAGGTTCACAGTGTGGCGCATATTTGTAACGTAACAATGTTAAAGTTGTTTGATACGGCTACCGTCAGTGTAAGCTGTGTGGCTGATGAGTAAGTATGCTTTGCTGTCTCCTGTGTGTGCAAGTAATAACAACATGCAACATGTGGCTGGACTGGCACGCTGTATGTAAATGCTATAGAGGACAATTACTGCAGTGCAATTAGGGCACGCCCTTTATTTAGTAATTAGAGTGTAAATAGGATTATTTTTTCCCTGGGAGTAATCTATGAGGGACACTGAGATCCATAAATCTCCTGGGAAAATCGGGGGGGTCGGCATGTATGTAGCTGAGCCGCATCAGAGTGGTCAAGGAGCCGCGGGTTGCCGACCCCTGTTCTAGGGTGTAACCTTCGATTTACCCTATACCTTATTTGACCATATATTAGCTTTTATTTAACTTGTTTTACCTTTTTTTACCTTGTATTTACATTCTATTTAAATGTATACCTTATTTTACCTTTAATGTAGCTTATTTGAACTTGTTCCTTCTATTTACCTTTTTTCTTACCTTCTCTTGCCTTCTACTGACCTTCTTTTAACATTGTTTTACCCTGATTAGAGTATCAAAAACTATTAAAATATAATGAAAATGACAACTAAGATGCACGTTACAATCAAACAGCAGGTGTGTCATAAGTACATTACTTACAGAATAAATGTTTCCTAATTACGGCTACACATCATACACTTGTGATATCGCCCTAGTTACAAACCCCGAAACCAGTGAAGTTGGCACGTTGTGTAAATTGTAAATAAAAACAGAATACAATGATTTGCAAATCCTTTTCAACCTATATTCAACTGAATAGACGGCAAAAACAAGATACTTAACGTTCAAACTGGAAAATGTTGTTATTTTTTGCAAATATTAGCTCTTTTGGAATTTGATGTCTGCAAAATGTTGGCAAAAAAGACTGAGAAAGTTGAGGAATGCTCATCAAACACTTATTTGGAACATCCCACAGGTGAGCAGGCTAATTGGGAACAGGTGGGTGCCATGATTGGGTATAAAAGCAGCTTCCACGAAATGCTCAGTCATTCACAAACAAGGATGGGGCGAGGGTCACCACTTTGTCAACAAATGTGTGAGCTAATCGTCAAACAGTTTAAGAACAACATTTCTCAACCAGCTATTGCAAGGAATTCAGTGATTTCACCATCTACGGTCCGTAATATCATCAAAAGGTTCAGAGAATCTGGAGAAATCACTGCACGTAAGCAGCAAGGCCGAAAACCAACATTGAATGCCCGTGACCTTCGATCCCTCAGGCGGTACTGCATCAACAACCGACATGGGCACAGGAACACCTCAGAAAACCACTGTCAGTAACTACAGTTTGTCGCTACATCTGTAAGTGCAAGTTAAAACTCTCCTATGCAAAGCCAACAACACCCAGAAACGCCGCCGGCTTTGCTGGGCCTGAGCTCATATAAGATTGACTGATGCAAAGTGGAAAAGTGTTCTGTGGTCTGACGAGTCCACATTTTAAATTGGTTTTGGAAACTGTGGACGTTGTGTCCTATGGAACAAAGAGGAAAAGAACCATCCGTGATGGTATGGGGGTGTATTAGTGCCCAAGGCATGGGTAACTTACACATCTGTGAAGGCACCATTAATGCTGAAAGGTACATACAGGTTTTGGAGCAACATATGTTGCCATCCAAGCAACGTTATCATGGACGCCCCTGCTTATTTCAGCAAGACAATGCTAAGCCACGTGTTACATCAACGTGGCTTTATAGTAAAAGAGTGCGGGTACTAGACTGGCCTGCCTGTAGTCCAGACCTGTCTCCCATTGAAAATGTGTGGCCTAAAATACGAAAACCGAGACCCCGGACTGTTGAACAACTTAAGCTGTACATCAAGCAAGAATGGGAAAGAATTCCACCTGAAAAGCTTCAAAAATGTGTCTCCTCAGTTCCCAAACGTTTACTGAGTGTTGTTAAAAGGAAAGGCCATGTAACACAGTGGTAAAATGCCCCTGTGCCAAATTTTTCGCAATGTGTTGCTGCCATTAAATTATAAGTTAATTGATTATATATTTGCAAAAAAAAAATTACGTTTCTCAGTTCGAACATTAAATATCTTGTTTTTGCAGTCTATCCAATTGAATATAAGTTGAAAAGGATTTGCAAATCATTGTATTCTGTTTTTATTTACCATTTACACAACATGCCAACTTCACTGGTTTTGGGGTTTGTACATCCCTAAACTGGATGTCCATTTTGTCATAATTACTGTACTTTTAATGTGCCTGCTGGTTTTGCTTGTACATACTGTGAGAAAAATCTAGCAAAAACAGGATATTGTACCTAACGCTAACTTTGGAAAATGTTTGGGAAACTTTTGTTAAAAGAAAAAGTCCACTATCGTGTACTATAGTGAAATGACTTTGGAACAATACTTAAAACTCCCATGAGGGTAAAAAGCATCTCGTCAATTGAATGACAATCCATTTAGCCCAAACATTTGCATACTATCACTAAAGGCCTGCTGGAATCCTGATAAACACGACTAATTATTCGCTGCCACTCTCATTTGCATCTCTTTGAGGGATTACAATCATAAGATTTGCGGATGCTGCCACTTTACATTCAAATAGCATCCCTGTTGACATTTTTGGGGAATTTTCTGTCATGAACGTGTATTCACTGTCGATGGCATTGCAAGGTGACCCAATATCAACGTCGATTCAACCAAAAACTGAAATGCATACAATCTTTCTTTCTCAGCACCCAATTGGTTTGGCAGAGAAACTCTGAGTAAAGTATCGATACTTTGATATTAAGTCGACAAATGTTAATGGAAGTGTGGCATAAGTGTATATTTAGCAAGTAGGGATGGGAACCCATCGAATCTCGCCGGTCCGTCCGGGCACCCAGCAGGCATAAGACATTAAAACAACATTGAGAACTTGTTGAATTAAGTCCTGATGTGGAGAAATTCAAACCTAACTTTGAAACAACATGCTTTTTGACAACGTTTATTCAATGTTGGGTTCTGACGTTGATTTGACCGTTGAATTTTGGTAATTTCCCAACCAATATTCTACAACACAAATACAACGTTGAAACAACATGCTTTTTGACTACGTTTAATCAATGTCTGGTTGTGACGTTGATTTGACCATTGAATTTAGCTCATTTCCCAACCAATATTCTACAACACAAATACAACATTGAAACAACATGCTTTTTGACGACATTTAAAGGCCTACTGAAAGCCACTACTACCGA
Source organism: Entelurus aequoreus (assembly GCF_033978785.1). NCBI lineage: Eukaryota > Metazoa > Chordata > Actinopteri > Syngnathiformes > Syngnathidae > Entelurus > Entelurus aequoreus. The sequence continues at coordinate 11,112,987 of NC_084753.1, forward strand.
CCACGCAGTCTGATAGTTTATATATCAATGATGAAATCTTAACATTATAACACATGCCAATACGGCCGGGTTAACTTATAAAGTGACATTTTAAATTTGCCGCTAAACTTCCGGTTCGAAACGCCTCTGAGGATGACGTATGCGCGTGACGTAGACCGGCGAACACGGGTATGCCTTCCACATTGAAGCCAATACGAAAAAGCTCTGTTTTCATTTCATAATTCCACAGTATTCTGGACATCTGTGTTCGTGAATCTGTTTCAATCATGTTCATTGCATTATGAAGAAGGAAGCTGAGCAAGCAAAGAAGAAAGTTGTCGGTGCGAAATGGACGTATTTTTCGAACGTAGTCAGCCACAACAGTACACAGCCGGCGCTTCTTTGTTTACATTCCCGAAAGATGCAGTCAAGATGGAAGAACTCGGATAACAGAGACTCTAACCAGGAGGACTTTTGACTTCGATACACAGACGCCTGTAGAGAACTGGGACAACACAGACTCTTACCAGGATTACTTTGATTTGGATGACAAAGACGCAGACGTGCTACTGTGAGTATGCAGCTTTGGCTTCTAAACATTTGATCGCTTGACCGTATGTGCGCAACTTTTTTTTGCGTATGTACGTAACTTTTTTAAAATATATAAGCTTTATGAACCTTGGGTTAGGTGAACGGTCTTTTGGGCTGAGTGATTGTGTGTGTTGATCAGGTGTTTGAATTGTATTGGCGTGTTCTATGGAGCTAGGAACTAGCATAAGAGCTAGGAGCTAGCATAACACGTACCGTACCTGCGCGTCACGTACGTAACTTTTTAAAAATATATAAGCTTTATGAACCTTGGGTTAGGTGAACGGTCTTTTGGGCTGAGTGATTGTGTGTGTTGATCAGGTGTTTGAATTGTATTGGCGTGTTCTATGGAGCTAGGAGCTAGCAGAGGAGCTAGGAGCTAGCGTAACAAAGACGCAGGTGTTTTTATGCAGGATTAATTTGTGGCATATTAAATATAAGCCTGGTTGTGTTGTGGCTAATAGAGTATATATATGTCTTGTGTTTATTTACTGTTGTAGTCATTCCCAGCTGAATATCAGGTCACCCCCGGCTCTCACAGCATCTTACCTATCTGAATAGCTTCAACTCCCCACTAGTCCTTCACTTGCACTTTACTCATCCACAAATCTTTCATCCTCGCTCAAATTAATGGGGAAATTGTCGCTTTCTCGGTCCGAATCTCTCTCACTTCATGCGGCCATCATTGTAAACAATAGGGAACTTTGCGTATATGTTCAACTGACTACGTCACGCTACTTCCGGTAGGTGCAAGCCTTTTTTTTATCAGATACCAAAAGTTGCAATCTTTATCGTCGTTGTTCTATACTAAATCCTTTCAGCAAAAATATGGCAATATCGCGAAATGATCAAGTATGACACATAGAATAGATCTGCTATCCCCGTTTAAATAAAAAAAATTCATTTCAGTAGGCCTTTAATCAATGTTGGGTTCTGACGTTGATTTAAACATTGAATTTTGGTCATTTCCCAACCAATATTCTACAACACAAATACAACATTGAAACAACATGCTTTTTGACGACATTTAATCAATGTTGGGTTCGGACGTTGATTTGACCATTGATTATTGGTCATTTTTCCAACCAATATTCTACAACACAAATACAACGTTGAAACAACATGCTTTTTATAATAAATAAATGATAAATGGGTTGTACTTGTATAGCGCTTTTCTACCTTCAAGGTACTCAAAGTGCTTTGACAGTATTTCCACATTCACCCATTCACACACACATTGATGGCGGGAGCTGCCATGCAAGGCGCTAACCAGCAGCCATCAGGAGCAAGGGTGAAGTGTCTCGCCACAGCCACTCTACCAACTTCGCCACGCCGTCCCCGTTTTGACGACATTTAATCAATGTTGGGTTCTGACGTTGATTTGACCATTGAATTTTGGCCATTTGTCAAGCAATATTCTACAACACAAATACAACATTGAAACAACATGCTTGTTGACAATGTTTATTCAATGTTGGGTTCTGACGTTGATTTGACCATTGAATTTTGCTCATTTCCCAACCAATATTCTACAACACAAATACAACATTGAAACAACATGGTTTTTGACAACATTTATTCAATGTCAGGTTGTGAGGTTGATTTGACCGTTGAAACGTGGTAATTTCCCAACCAATATTCTACAACACAAATACAACGTTGAAACAACATGCTTTTTGCTGACGTTTAATCAATGTTGGGTTGTGACGTTGATTTCACTATTGAAATTTGGTAAATTTCCAACCAATATTCTACAACACAAATACAACATTGAAACAACAAACTTGTTGACAATGTTTATTCAATTTTGGGTTCTGACGTTGATTTGACCATTGAATTTTGGTCATTTCCCAACCAATATTCTACAACACAAATACAACGTTAAACAACATGCTTTTTGACGACGTTTATTCAATGTCAGGTTGTGACCTTGATTTGACCGTTGAATATTGGTCATTTTTCCAACCAACAACGTGGATCCAACATTAGACACCAACGTTGTTTCAATTTACAAATACAACTATTTTGATATGATGTTTCAAAGTCCGTTTTAAAGGACATATATGTATAATCAACGACATATCTATGTTTTGTGCCAGCTGGGCATTGATCTACCGAAAATCTAACAGCACCATGTAACGGTACCTGTGTTGTGTATGACGTCACGCCCGGTTGCCACTTGGCGCCCGGACTTAGCCAAACTACCTCAAGGTGATGTAGCAATTGTCAACGCCAATAAAGAAATCGACTCAAAAAGCTCTACAACGTCAGCAAAGCAAGACTCTACTAGCTTGATGCTACTATACATTAGCTTTGCTATTGACGTTAGCATTAGCGATTTTCCATAGCGATTCTAACACCTCCAAATTTGTTTTTAAAAACTACAACTAAGATGCACGTTACAATCAATATATATAATATATAATATTAATTAATTAATTAATTTAATATATAATACATAAACTACTACTGTATTGTACTGTAGTGGCCAGTATGTATGCATGCATACATACACAATAAACATATTATATATATATATATATAATGATAAATAAATAAATGGGTTATACTTGTATAGCGCTTTTCTACCTTCAAGGTACTCAAAGCGCTTTAAAAGTATTTCCACATTCATCCATTCACACACACATTCACACACTGATGGCGGGAGCTGCCATGCAAGGCGCTAACCAGCAGCCATCAGGAGCAAGGGTGAAGTGTCTTGCCCAAGGACACAACGGACGTGACTAGGAAGGTAGAAGGTGGGAATTGAACCCCAGTAACCAGCAACACTCCGATTGCTGGCACGGCCACTCTACCAACTTCGCCACGCCGTCTATATATATATGTGTATATATATATATGTGTATATATATATGTGTATATATATATATATATATATATATATATATATATATATATATATATATATATATATATATATATATATATATATATATATATATATATATATACACACATATATATACATACACGTATATATACATATAAGAAAGCCATTTCTGCGCAAATGTCACAAAGTATCCCGCTTACATTATGCCAAACAGCACAGAGACAAGCCTCAAAACTTCTGAAACAAAGTAATTTGGAGTGATTGCTTTCTTCTGGCCACTCGACCATGCAGCCCATTTTTCTTCTAGTGCCTCCTTTTTGTGCATCTTGAAACAGCCACACCACAATTTTTCAGAGAGTCCTGTATTTCAGCTGAAGTTATTTGTGGATTTTTCTTTGCATCTCGAACAATTTTCCTGGCTGTTGTGGCTGAAATCTTCGCTGGTCTACCTGAATCCTTCATTCTCCACTTCTTAATCAGCGTTTGAACACTGCTGATTGGCATTCTCAATTCCTTGGATATCTTTTTATACCCCTTTCCTGTTTTATGCAGTTCAATTACCTTTTCTCGCAGATCCTTTGACAATTATTTTGCCTTCCCCATGACTCAGAATCCAGAAACATCTGTGCAGCACAGAATGAAAGATGCAATGGTCTGTCAGAAGCCCAGAAACTCACTGACCTTTTATACACACACACACATTCATTACAAACAAACATGTCACAGGTGAGGATTGGAACCTTGATTAGCCATTCAAACCTGTTTGTGTCAACTTTTGTGCATGTTATCAGATCAAAGTCACTGGGGTATGTAAACTTTTGATCAGGGTCATTTGGGTACTTTCTTTTGTCATTTTGATTTAAAAAGAGTAAACACAGTCGTTTGCCAATAAATAGCTTCACACAACCATTAAGCATGAGTGGAAGAAAGGTTTTTGTGTTATCATTCATATTCTCTGAAGAATGGCCAAGAAATCATAAATTCTCCCAGGTTATGTAAATTTATGAGCACAACTATATATATATATATATATATATATATATATATATATATATATATATATATATATATATATATATATATATATATATATATATATATATATATATATATATATATATATATATATATTGTGGTATCAAATCGTGGAAATGGACCACTAAAATGCCTGTATGGTGACAACCCTCCTGTGTCCAATGGAAACACAATAGACTCTTTAACCACCTGCTCTGAATACTTAATCTCCCTGCAAGCTATTGAATTCCAGTAAGCGATAGCGATGCTAATGCACTGTGCACCTGTTTTGTGTTTGTACATCTCTGCACACGTGCACGCGTCACCCCGGCAACGCGCCGTACCATTGTTTTGAAACTCACTTCCTGAGAGGGTTCTGCTGGGCGGAACTCAGAGTAAACACGGCCGTGTCACAGAGCGGCGGATGAAACCTGAGACTGGCCTATGAAAATACGCTCCGGCCTCGCTCCCATTAATTAATTATTGTGTGTCCCGCTGAGGCATCACATGACATATCTAACAATCCTCTGTCCTTGCAGTTGGATCCAGCAGCATCTTACTTAAAGGGGTCATACTAGGATTTTTAGCGACATTTAAAACATGTCCTTGTGGTCTACGTCAGTGGTCCCCAACCTTTTTGTAGCTGCGGACCGGTGAACGCTTGGGGGTGGCGGGGGGGTGTATTTAAAACATTTTTTTTTTTAATTTTTACATATATTTTTTTTAACATAAATAAATACAATCATGTGTGCTTACGGACTGTATCCCTGCAGACTGTATTGATCTATATCAGGGGTCACCAACCTTTTTGAAACCAAGAGCTACTTCTTGGGTACTGATTAATGCGAAGGGCCACCAGTTTGATACACACTTAAATAAATTGCCAGAAATAGCCAATTTGCTCAATTTACCTTTAACTTTATTTTATTATTAATAATGAATGATATTTACACTTAATTGAACGGTTTAAAAGAAGAGAAAATACGAAAAAATGACAATTAAATTTTGAAACATAGTTTATCTTCAATTTCGACTCTTTAAAATTCAAAATTCAACCGAAAAAAAGAAGAGAAAAACTACCTAGTTTGAATCTTTTTGAAAAATTTAAAAAAATAATTTATGGAATAATTTTTCCTGATTAAGATTAATTTTAGAATTTTGATGACATGTTTTAAATAGGTTAAAATCCAATCTACACTTAGTTAGAATATATAACAAATTGGACCAAGTTACATTTCTAACAAAGACAAATCATTATTTCTTCAAGATTTTCCAGAACAAAAATTTTAAAAGAAATTCAAAAGACTTTGAAATAAGATTTAAATTTGGATTCTACAGATTTTCTAGATTTGCCAGAATCATTTTTTTGAATTTTAATTATAGTAAGTTTGAAGAAATATTTCACAAATATTCTTCGTCGAAAAAACTGAAGCTAAAATGAATAATTAAATTAAAATTAATGTATTATTCTTCACAATAAAAAAAAAAAATTTACTTGAACATTGATTTAAATTGTCAGGAAAGAAGAGGAAGGAATTTAAAAGGTAAAAAGGTATATGTGTTTAAAAATCCTAAAATCATTTTTAAGGTAGTATTTTTTCTCTAAAATTGTCTTTCTGAAAGTTATAAGAAGCAAAGTAAAAAAATTAATGAATGTATTTAAACAAGTGAAGACCAAGTCTTTAAAATATTTTCTTGGATTTTCAAATTGTATTTGAGTTTTGTCTCTCTTAGAATTAAAAATGTCGAGCAAAGCGAGACCAGCTTGCTAGTAAATAAATACAATTTCAAAAATAGAGGCAGCTCACTGGTAAGTGCTGCTATTTGAGCTATTTTTAGAACAGGCCAGCGGGCTACTCATCGGGTCCTTACGGGCTACCTGGTGCCCGCGGGCACCGCGTTGGTGACCCATGATCTATATTGACATATAATGTATATATTGTGTTTTTTATGTTGATTTCATAAAAAAAAAAAATAAAATAAAATAAAATAAAATAATAATATATATATATATATATATATATATATATATATATATATATATATATATATATATATTTTAATCTGTTGTGCGGCCCGGTACCAATCGGTCCGCGGACCGGTGTTTGGGGACCACTGGTCTACGTAACATGTAATGGTGGTTCTGAGGTCAAAATGTTTTACATACCATCTTCGAACCGCTTTCTTATTTACGTGCCTCCACTTTGACAGCGTCCATCTTTGTTGTAGTGTTTTCAAGCGCTTCCATAGCGAGACTGCCGACAGGTACAGTATACGTTGGAACTGTAGGCTACTTTGTATTAGAAGTGGCAACAGTGGAGGATGCATGTGCATGTACGAGACAGTCTCCCCCACAACAAGAGGATCTTGGGAAAAGAAAGAGCTTATCGACAACGATGGTGCAAAGCATTTTGGGTAAATTTATAAGAAAAGTCTGTTTTTCAAAAAAGGCTCCATTTTTGGGGGATTTTGCCGATCATTCACATACCTTATGTAAGACACAAACACCTGTTTTTCCTTCTTTTATGCATTCTAAGGCGTAAAATACGGCTAGTAAGAGGTGGCTAAATATTCCGCCAAATCAAGCCCTCTACAAAACGTCCAAAAACACTCCATTTACATCTCGTGACTTAAATATCATCAGAGTATTAGCGATATTGTTTTTACGAGCGCTAAAGCAGAGGAACTACTTTTAGTGGCGCCGGGCTCACACAGCGCAAACTAGCTTATTATTGCTGTATTGACATACTAAAATGCTGCATTGCCTCCGAGTTGGTGCAAGTTAATTCTAGATTATAAATTATGCCTCTCACCTGGGTAGTAAAAGGTTGTGGACATAAACCGAGAAGTTGGTCAACTTTGACGAGAAAGACACGAAATGAACGCTCATTTGCGGATTATGATTAATTCGGGAAGATACGGCGTGGCGAAGTTGGTAGAGTGGCTGTGCCAGCAATCGGAGGGTTGCTGGTTACTGGGGTTCAATCCCCACCTTCTACCATCCTAATCACGTCCGTTGTGTCCTTGGGCAAGACACTTCACCCTTGCTCCTGATGGCTGCTGGTTAGCATGCATGGCAGCTCCCGCCATCAGTGTGTGAATGTGTGTGTGAATGGGTGAATGTGGAAATACTGTCAAAGCGCTTTGAGTACCTTGAAGGTAGAAAAGCGCTATACAAGTATAACCCATTTATCATTATTTATCATTTATATAAACATCCCAGTGAGAGCAGACATTGTACAGTAAGTGATTGTTTTATTATATTGTTGTTCAGCATTTAGCAACACTGCCACTTGCTGGATCTGCTTATCCGCTTCTAAAACTCCATCCATCCATTTTCTACCGCTTGTCCCTTTCGGGGTCGCCGGAGCCCATCCCAGCTGCACTCGGGTGGAAGGCGGTGTACACTCTGGACAAGTCGCCACCTCATCGCAGGGCCAACACAGATAGACAGACAAGATTCACACACTAGGGCAAATTTAGTGTTGCCAATCAACCTATCCCCAGGTGCATGTCTTTGGAGGTGGGAGGAAGCCGGAGTACCCGGAGGGAACCCACGGCAGTCACAGAAAGATAAAAAGCCCAGGATCAAACCCAGGACCTTCATATTGTGAGTTACAACCCCTGTTCCACTGTGCTGCCCAACTTGTAGATCATCCTCCTTATATTCAGGCTCAAAAATGCAAGGTTCCGGATCATCACTTTGTCCCAAAGTGTTTTTTTTGTTGTCTCTCATGAAGTCTGCCGTGATTAGTAGTGTTGTTGTGAAATTAATACGCCGTCGTACGATAAAATGAGCAAAATAAATAAATATCACATGTTGTTATTAATGTGACGGATACTACATTCCATATGTACAAACCATGTTTCAAAAATGAGTTGGGAAATGGTGTTAGATGTAAATATAAACGGAATACAATGATTTGCAAATCATTTTCAACCCATATTCAGTTGAATATGCTACAAAGACAACATATTTGATGTTCAAACTGATAAACATTTTTTTTTTTGCAAATAATCATTAACTTTAGAATTTGATGCCAGCAACACGTGACAAAGAAGTTGGGAAAGGTGGCAATAAATACTGATAAAGTTGAGGAATGCTCATCAAACACTTATTTGGAACATCCTACAGGTGAACAGGCAAATTGGGAACAGGTGGGTGCCATGATTGAGTATAAAAGTAGATTCCATGAAATGCTCAGTCATTCACAAACAAGGATGGGGCGAGGGTCACCACTTTGTCAACAAATGCGTGAGCAAATTGTTGAACAGTTGAAGAAAAACCTTTCTCAACCAGCTATTGCAAGGAATTTAGGGATTTCACCATCTACGGTCCGTAATATCATCAAAGGGTTCAGAGAATCTGGAGAAATCACTGCACGTAAGCAGCTAAGCCCGTGACCTTCCATCCCTCAGGCTGTACTGCATCAACAAGCGACATCAGTGTGTAAAGGATATCACCACATGGGCTCAGGAACACTTCCGAAACCCACTGTCAGTAACTACAGTTGGTCTCTACATCTGTAAGTGCAAGTTAAAACTCTCCTATGCAAGGCGACAACAGTTTATCAACAACACCCAGAAACGCCGTCGGCTTCGCTGGGCCTGAGCTCATCTAAGATGGACTGATTCAAAGTGGAAAAGTGTTCTGTGGTCTGACGAGTCCACATTTCAAATTGTTTTTGGAAACTGTGGACGTCGTGTCCTCCGGACCAAAGAGGAAAAGAACCATCCGGATTGTTATAGGCGCAAAGTTGAAAAGCCAGCATCTGTGATGGTATGGGGGTGTATTAGTGCCCAAGACATGGGTAACTTACACATCTGTGAAGGCGCCATTAATGCTGAAAGGTACATACAGGTTTTGGAGCAACATATGTTGCCATCCAAGCAAGGTTACCATGGACGCCCCTGCTTATTTCAGCAAGACAATGCCAAGCCACGTGTTACATCAACGTGGCTTCATAGTAAAAGGGTGCGGGTACTAGACTGGCCTGCCTGTAGTCCAGACCTGTCTCCCATTGAAAATGTGTGGCCTAAAATACGAAAACCGAGACCCCGGACTGTTGAACAACTTAAGCTGTACATCAAGCAAGAATGGGAAAGAATTCCACCTGAGAAGCTTCAAAAATGTGTCTCCTCAGTTCCCAAATGTTTACTGAGTGTTGTTAAAAGGAAAGGCCATGTAACACAGTGGTGAACATGCCCTTTCCCAACTTCTTTGGCACGTGTTGCAGCCATGAAATTCTAAGTTAATTATTATTTGCAAAAAAAAAAAAAGTTTATGAGTTTGAACTAGGGATGTCCGATAATGGCTTTTTGCCGATATCCGATATTCCGATATTGTCCAACTCCTTAATTACCGATACCGATATCAACCGATACCGATATCAACCGATATATGCAGTCGTGGAATTAACACATTATTATGCCTAATTTGGACAACCAGGTATGGTGAAGATAAGGTACTTTTTAAAAAAATTAGTAAAATAAGATAAATAAATTAAAAACATTTTCTTGAATAAAAAAGAAAGTACAACAATATAAAAACAGTTACATAGAAACTAGTAATGAATGAAAATGAGTAAAATTAACTGTTAAAGGTTAGTACTATTAGTGGACCAGCAGCACGCACAATCATGTGTGCTTACGGACTGTATCCCTTGCAGACTGTATTGATATATATTGATATATAATGTAGGAACCAGAATATTAATAACAGAAAGAAACAACCCTTTTGTGTGGATGAGTGTAAATGGGGGAGGGAGGTTTTTTGGGTTGGTGCACTAATTGTAAGTGTATCTTGTGTTTTTTATGTTGATTTAATAAAAAAAACCCAAAAAAAACAACAACAAAAAAGCGATACAGATAATAAAAAAACCGACACCGATAATTTCCGATATTACATTTTAACGCATATATCGACATCTCTAGTTTGAACATCAAATATGTTGTCTTTGTAGTGCATTCAACTGAATATGGGTTGAAAAGGATTTGCAAATCATTGTATTCCGTTTATATTTACATCTAACACAATTTCCCAACTCATATGGAAACGGGGTTTGTACTTACAGTGTGTATATAAAAGGTTGATGGAGGTTTTTGGAGGCTTTTTAGAGCGCTTTATAGGCGGGATAGAGCAACTCCAATTGGCTCAATTGTTAGCTGACTTTTGCTATCTTTTATTGGCGATTTAGATTGCATAAAGAAAGCATGGGGAGGATTGTGAATGATAGGCAAAATGTAAAAAAAAAAAAAAAAAAAAAGTGCCGTTCCTCTTTAGGTTCCCAAATAGAAGCTTTCAAATCAGCCTGCGGTGGCTCATTCCGTGACATAACATTTGACACGCTCATAAAAGTCCACACCCTCCGTTTTGTAATGGGACATTTTTGTTTTGTTGCCCTCCGGGCGCGAGTTAAACGAGGCTTACCGTACTCGGACTTTATCCGCACAGGCCTGCTGAGAAACATACCACATGACTGACAGCTAGAAAGTATGTTTTTTTTTTAGTAAGCAACGTGCAAATTTTGATCAAGTTATGTTTTTTTTTCCGGGCTCCGCGGCGGCTGAATTATTCAAAAGTGACGCTCTGCACGGGATGGTGTGGCTAACCGGCCATGAATGATACACCGATGCATCCAGCTCACATTTATCGACATGTTTTGTAATATAGCCAAGATCGCGCACTGGAGACCTCGCCATCCCCGCCCGCGTGCTCGCCCCTCCCCCGCACACCCGTCCAAAGCACAGACTTTGCCAGAGGGCATTATTTCATCCGTCAGTCACTGGCCTCTTTGACGACCGCCGGTCAGACATGCTGAGGTCCAGCTGGGGGCCACCAGGGGGCGTTCAGCGATGACACAACCATGTAAAATTACAATTAGTGTTCTGCCCTATTTTTTTGTCCTGTTCAAAACTATTCCACTTTCAAATTAGTCCACCCAAACATGGCAATTTTTTCACATTTCTCAACCGGTTAAAAGTCAAAATGCTGCATACCAATGTTAGTGCATATCTAACATGCTTACTTTTAGCATGCTAACACTAGCATGGTTGCTTTTTTTGGGTTATTTTTGCAAATATAACCTTAGAGCTTTTATGTTGGTACTATATGCATGCTTACTGTTAGCATGCTAATATTAGCATGTTAACTTTTTTCACTATTTTTCCTGGTATAAACCCCAGAGTCATATATGTTGGTACTATATGCATGCTTACTGTTAGCATGCTAATATTAGCATGTTAACTTTTTTCACTATTTTTCCTGGTATAAACCCCAGAGTCATATATGTTGGTACTATATGCATGCTTACTGTTAGCATGCTAATATTAGCATGTTAACTTTTTTCACTATTTTTCCTGGTACAAACCCCAGAGTCATATATGTTGGTACTATATGCATGCTTACTATTAGCATGCTAATGTTAGCATGTTAATTTTTTCACTATTTTTCCTGGCATAAAACCCAGAGTCATATATGTTGGTACTATATACATGCTTACTGTTAGCATGCTAATGTTAGCACATACTTGCCAACCTTGAGACCTCCGTTACCGGGAGGTGGGGGGGCGTGGTCGGGGGGCGGGGGGGGCAGGGGCGTGGTTGGGGGCGTGGTTAAGAGGGGAATATATTTAAGCTAGAATTCACCAACTCAAGTATTTCATATATATATATATATATATATATATATATATACATATATATATATATACATATATATATATATATATATATATATATATATATATATACATATATATATATATATATATATATATATATATATATATATATATATATATATATATATATATATATATATATATATATATATATATATATATATATATATATATTTATTTTATTATACATATAAATAAAATAAATACTTGAATTTCCGTGTTCTGGAGGCTATCCAGTAGATGGCAGTATTGTCCTGTTTAAGAGTGTCACAACATTGCTGTTTACAGCAGAAGAACTGCTTTACGGTAGACTAAACGTGACTGCTGTTGTTGTGTGTTGTTACCGCGCTGGGAGGACGTTAATGAAACTGCCTAACAATAAACCCACATAAGAAACCAAGAACTCGCCCTCGATCATTCTACAGTTATGATGTCATCGGGCAGGCAAGCTGTTTATATTGTGGGAAAGCGGACGTGAGAACAGGCTGTCCCCACTCAGGTCCGCATTGAGCTGGAGGGGGCGTGGCCTCCAGCTCCGGCTGAATACCGGGAGTTTGTCGGGAGAAAATTTCTGCCGGGAGGTTATCGGGAGAGGCGCTGAATACCGGGAGTCTCCCGCTAAAAACGGGAGGGTTGGCAAGTATGTGTTAGCATGTTAACTTTATTCACAATTTTTGCTAGTATACAGCACTGAAGCCTATATATTGGGACTATGCGCATACTTAGTGTTAGCATGTTAATGTTAGCATGTTAACTTTTTTCACTATTTTTGCTGGTATACACCACAGAGTCATATATGTTGGAATTATGTGCATACTTAGTGATAGCATGTTAATTTTAGCATGTTAACTTTTTTCACAACTTTTTCCTGGTACCAACCCAGGAGTCATATATGTTGGAACTATATGCATGCTTACTGTTAGCATGCTAATATTAGCATGTTAACTTTTTTCACTAATTTTACTGGTACACACCACAGAGTCATAGGTGTTGGTACTATGCGCATACTTAGTGTAAGCATGCTAATTTTAGCATGTTAACTTTTTTCACAATTTTTGCTGGTATACACTACTGAATCCTATATGTTGGGACTATGCTCATACTTAGTGTTAGCATGTTAGCTTTTTTCAAAATGTTTGCTGGTATACACCACTGAATCCTATATGTTGGGACTATGCGCATACTTAGTGTTAGCATGCTAATGTTAGCATGTTAGCTTTTTTCACTATTTTTCCTGGTATACACCACTGAATCCTATATGTTGGGACTATGCGCATACTTAGTGTTAGCATGCTAATGTTAGCATGTTAACTTTTTTCACAATTTTTGCTGGTATACACCACTGAATCCTATATAAATAAATAAATGATAAATGGGTTATACTTGTATAGCGCTTTTCTACCTTCAAGGTACTCAAAGCGCTTTGACAGTATTTCCACATTTACCCATTCACACAAACATTCACACACTGATGGCGGGAGCTGCCATGCAAGGCGCTAACCAGCAGCCATCAGGAGCAAGGGTGAAGTGTCTTGCCCAAGGACACAACGGACGTGACTAGGATGGTAGAAGGTGGGAATTGAACCCCAGTAACCAGCAACACTCCGATTGCTGGCACAGCCACTCTACCAACTTCGTGTTGGGACTATGCTCATACTTAGTGTTAGCATGTTAGCTTTTTTCAAAATTTTTGCTGGTATACACCACTGAATCCTATATGTTGGGACTATGCACATACTTAGTGTTAGCATGCTAATGTTAGCATGTTAGCTTTTTTCACAATTTTTGCTGGTATACACCACTGAATCCTATATGTTGGGACTATGCGCATACTTAGTGTTAGCATGCTAATGTTAGCATGTTAACTTTTTTCACAATTTTTGCTGGTATACACCACTGAATCCTATATGTTGGGACTATGCTCATACTTAGTGTTAGCATTTTAGCTTTTTTCAAAATTTTTGCTGGTATACACCACTGAATCCTATATGTTGGGACTATGCGCATACTTAGTGTTAGCATGCTAATGTTAGCATGTTAGCTTTTTTCCCAATTTTTGCTGGTATACACCACTGAATCCTATATGTTGGGACTATGCGCATACTTAGTGTTAGCATGCTAATGTTAGCATGTTAACTTTTTTCACAATTTTTGCTGGTATACACCACTGAATCCTATATGTTGGGACTATGCTCATACTTAGTGTTAGCATGTTAGCTTTTTTCAAAATTTTTGCTGGTATACACCACTGAATCCTATATGTTGGGACTATGCACATACTTAGTGTTAGCATGCTAATGTTAGCATGTTAGCTTTTTTCACAATTTTTGCTGGTATACACCACTGAATCCTATATGTTGGGACTATGCGCATACTTAGTGTTAGCATGCTAATGATAGCATGTTAGCTTTTCTCACAATTTTTTGCTGGTATAAACCCGAGTGTCAAACATGTTGTTCCATATGCAGGCTTACTGTTAGCATGTTAACTTTTTTCACTATTTTTGCTGGTATACACCATAGAGTCATATATGTTGGTACAATATGCATGCTTGCTGTTAGCATGCTAATATTAGCATGTTAACTTTTTTCACAATTTTTATTGGTATACACCACTGAATCCTACATGTTGGGACTATGTGCATACTTAGTGTTAGCATGCTAATTTTTTTCACTATTTTTCCTGGCATAAACCCCAGAGTCATATATGTTGGTACTATATGCATGTTTGCTGTTAGCATGCTAATATTAGCATGTTAATTTTTTTCACAATTTTTACTGGTATACACCACTGAATCCTATATGTTGGGACTATGCGCATACTTAGTGTTAGCATCCTAATGATAGCATGTTAGCTTTTCTCACAATTTTTTCCTGGTATAAACCCGGGTGTCATACATGTTGGTTCCATATGCAGGCTTACTGTTAGCATGTTCACTTTTTTCAATATTTTTGCTGGTATACACTATAGAGTCATATATGTTGGTACTATATGCATGCTTGCTGTTAGCATTCTAATATTAGCATGTTAACTTTTTTCACAATTTTTACTGGTATACACCACTGAATCCTACATAGATAGATAGATAGATAGTACTTTATTGATCTATCTATCTATCTATGTAGGATTCAGTGGTGTATATGTTGGGACTATGTGCATACTTAGTGTTAGCATGCTAATGATAGCATGTTAGCTTTTCTCACAATTTTTTCCTGGTATAAACCCGAGTGTCATACATGTTGGTTCCATATGCAGGCTTACTGTTAGCATGTTAACTTTTTTCACTATTTTTGCTGGTGTACACCATAGAGTCATATATATTGGTACTATATGCATGCTTGCTGTTAGCATGCTAATATTAGCATGTTAACTTTTTTCACAATTTTTACTGGTATACACCACTGAATCCTACATGTTGGGACTATGTGCATACTTAGTGTTAGCATGCTAATTTTTTTCACTATTTTTCCTGGCATAAACCCCGGAGTCATATATGTTGGTACTATATGCATGCTTGCTGTTAGCATGCTAATATTAGCATGTTAACTTTTTTCACAATTTTTGCTGGTATACACCACTGAATCCTATATGTTGGGACTATGCACATACTTAGTGTTAGCATGCTAATGTTAGCATGTTAGCTTTTTCCACAATTTTTGCTGGTATACACCACTGAATCCTATATGTTGGGACTATGCGCATACTTAGTGTTAGCATGCTAATGATAGCATGTTAGCTTTTCTCACAATTTTTTCCTGGTATAAACCCGGGTGTCATACATGTTGGTTCCATATGCAGGCTTACTGTTAGCATGTTAACTTTTTTCACTATTTTTGCTGGTGTACACCATAGGGTCATATATGTTGGTACTATATGCATGCTTGCTGTTAGCATGCTAATATTCGCATGTTAACTTTTTTCACAATTTTTACTGGTATACACCACTGAATCCTACATGTTGGGACTATGTGCATACTTAGTGTTAGCATGCTAATTTTTTGCACTATTTTTCTTGGCATAAACCCCAGAGTCATATATGTTGGTACTATATGCAAGCTTGCTGTTAGCATGCTAATATTAGCATGTTAACTTTTTTTTACAATTTTTATTGGTATACACCACTGAATCCTATATGTTGGGACTATGCGCATACTTAGTGTTAGCATGCTAATGATAGCATGTTAGCTTTTCTCACAATTTTTTCCTGGTATAAACCCGGGTGTCATACATGTTGGTTCCATATGCAGGCTTACTGTTAGCATGTTAACTTTTTTCACTATTTTTGCTGGTATACACCATAGAGTCATATATGTTGGTACTATATGCATGCTTGCTGTTAGCATGCTAATATTAGCATGTTAACTTTTTTCACAATTTTTATTGGTATACACCACTGAATCCTACATGTTGGGACTATGTGCATACTTAGTGTTAGCATGCTAATTTTTTTCACTATTTTTCCTGGCATAAACCCCAGAGTCATATATGTTGGTACTATATGCATGTTTGCTGTTAGCATGCTAATATTAGCATGTTAATTTTTTTCACAATTTTTACTGGTATACACCACTGAATCCTATATGTTGGGACTATGCGCATACTTAGTGTTAGCATCCTAATGATAGCATGTTAGCTTTTCTCACAATTTTTTCCTGGTATAAACCCGGGTGTCATACATGTTGGTTCCATATGCAGGCTTACTGTTAGCATGTTCACTTTTTTCAATATTTTTGCTGGTATACACTATAGAGTCATATATGTTGGTACTATATGCATGCTTGCTGTTAGCATTCTAATATTAGCATGTTAACTTTTTTCACAATTTTTACTGGTATACACCACTGAATCCTACATAGATAGATAGATAGATAGTACTTTATTGATCTATCTATCTATCTATGTAGGATTCAGTGGTGTATATGTTGGGACTATGTGCATACTTAGTGTTAGCATGCTAATGATAGCATGTTAGCTTTTCTCACAATTTTTTCCTGGTATAAACCCGAGTGTCATACATGTTGGTTCCATATGCAGGCTTACTGTTAGCATGTTAACTTTTTTCACTATTTTTGCTGGTGTACACCATAGAGTCATATATATTGGTACTATATGCATGCTTGCTGTTAGCATGCTAATATTAGCATGTTAACTTTTTTCACAATTTTTACTGGTATACACCACTGAATCCTACATGTTGGGACTATGTGCATACTTAGTGTTAGCATGCTAATTTTTTTCACTATTTTTCCTGGCATAAACCCCGGAGTCATATATGTTGGTACTATATGCATGCTTGCTGTTAGCATGCTAATATTAGCATGTTAACTTTTTTCACAATTTTTGCTGGTATACACCACTGAATCCTATATGTTGGGACTATGCACATACTTAGTGTTAGCATGCTAATGTTAGCATGTTAGCTTTTTCCACAATTTTTGCTGGTATACACCACTGAATCCTATATGTTGGGACTATGCGCATACTTAGTGTTAGCATGCTAATGATAGCATGTTAGCTTTTCTCACAATTTTTTCCTGGTATAAACCCGGGTGTCATACATGTTGGTTCCATATGCAGGCTTACTGTTAGCATGTTAACTTTTTTCACTATTTTTGCTGGTGTACACCATAGGGTCATATATGTTGGTACTATATGCATGCTTGCTGTTAGCATGCTAATATTCGCATGTTAACTTTTTTCACAATTTTTACTGGTATACACCACTGAATCCTACATGTTGGGACTATGTGCATACTTAGTGTTAGCATGCTAATTTTTTGCACTATTTTTCTTGGCATAAACCCCAGAGTCATATATGTTGGTACTATATGCAAGCTTGCTGTTAGCATGCTAATATTAGCATGTTAACTTTTTTTTACAATTTTTATTGGTATACACCACTGAATCCTATATGTTGGGACTATGCGCATACTTAGTGTTAGCATGCTAATGATAGCATGTTAGCTTTTCTCACAATTTTTTCCTGGTATAAACCCGGGTGTCATACATGTTGGTTCCATATGCAGGCTTACTGTTAGCATGTTAACTTTTTTCACTATTTTTGCTGGTATACACCATAGAGTCATATATGTTGGTACTATATGCATGCTTGCTGTTAGCATGCTAATATTAGCATGTTAACTTTTTTCAGAATTTTTATTGGTATACACCACTGAATCCTACATGTTGGGACTATGTGCATACTTAGTGTTAGCATGCTAATGATAGCATGTTAGCTTTTCTCACAATTTTTTCCTGGTATAAACCCGGGTGTCATACATGTTGGTTCCATATGCAGGCTTACTGTTAGCATGTTAACTTTTTTCACTATTTTTGCTGGTATACACCATAGAGTCATATATGTTGGTACTATATGCATGCTTGCTGTTAGCATGCTAATATTAGCATGTTAACTTTTTTCACATTTTTTATTGGTATACACCACTGAATCCTACATGTTGGGACTATGTGCATACTTAGTGTTAGCATGCTAATTTTTTGCACTATTTTTCTTGGCATAAACCCCAGAGTCATATATGTTGGTACTATATGCAAGCTTGCTGTTAGCATGCTAATATTAGCATGTTAACTTTTTTCACAATTTTTACTGGTATACACCACTGAATCCTATATGTTGGGACTATGCACATACTTAGTGTTAGCATGCTAATGATAGCATGTTAGCTTTTCTCACAATTTTTTCCTGGTATAAACCCGAGTGTCATACATGTTGGTTCCATATGCAGGCTTACTGTTAGCATGTTCACTTTTTTCAATATTTTTGCTGGTATACACCATAGAGTCATATATGTTGGTACTATATGCATGCTTGCTGTTAGCATTCTAATATTAACATGTTAACTTTTTTCACAATTTTTACTGGTATACACCACTGAATCCTACATAGATAGATAGATAGATATATAGTACTTTATTGATCTATCTATCTATCTATCTATCTATCTATCTATCTATCTATCTATCTATCTATCTATCTATCTATCTATCTATCTATCTATCTATCTATCTATCTATCTATCTATCTATCTATGTAGGATTCAGTGGTGTATATGTTGGGACTATGTGCATACTTAGTGTTAGCATGCTAATGATAGCATGTTAGCTTTTCTCACAATTTTTTCCTGGTATAAACCCGGGTGTCATACATGTTGGTTCCATATGCAGGCTTACTGTTAGCATGTTAACTTTTTTCGATATTTTTGCTGGTATACACTATAGTCATATATTTTGGTACTATATGCATGCTTGCTGTTAGCATTCTAATATTAGCATGTTAACTTTTTTCACAATTTTTACTGGTATACACCACTGAATCCTACATAGATAGATAGATATATAGATAGATAGATAGATAGATAGATAGATAGATAGATAGATAGTACTTTATTGATCTATCTATCTATCTATGTAGGATTCAGTGGTGTATATGTTGGGACTATGTGCATACTTAGTGTTAGCATGCTAATGATAGCATGTTAGCTTTTCTCACAATTTTTTCCTGGTATAAACCCGAGTGTCATACATGTTGGTTCCATATGCAGGCTTACTGTTAGCATGTTAACTTTTTTCACTATTTTTGCTGGTATACACCATAGAGTCATATATGTTGGTACTATATGCATGCTTGCTGTTAGCATGCTAATATTCGCATGTTATCTTTTTTCACAATTTTTACTGGTATACACCACTGAATCCTACATGTTGGGACTATGTGCATACTTAGTGTTAGCATGCTAATTTTTTTCACTATTTTTCCTGGCATAAACCCCAGAGTCATATAGGTTGGTACTATATGCATGTTTGCTGTTAGCATGCTAATAGTAGCATGTTAATTTTTTTTCACAATTTTTACTGGTATACACCACTGAATCCTATATGTTGGGACTATGTGCATACTTAGTGTTAGCATGCTAATGATAGCATGTTAGCTTTTCTCACAATTTTTTCCTGGTATAAACCCGAGTGTCATACATGTTGGTTCCATATGCAGGCTTACTGTTAGCATGTTAACTTTTTTCACTATTTTTGCTGGTATACACTATAGAGTCATATATGTTGGTACTATATGCATGCTTGCTGTTAGCATGCTAATATTAGCATGTTAACTTTTTTCACAATTTTTAGTGGTATGCACCACTGAATCCTACATAGATAGATAGATAGATAGATAGTACTTTATTGATCTATCTATCTATCTATGTAGGATTCAGTGGTGTATATGTTGGGACTATGTGCATACTTAGTGTTAGCATGCTAATGATAGCATGTTTGCTTTTCTCACAATTTTTTCCTGGTATAAACCCGAGTGTCATACATGTTGGTTCCATATGCAGGCTTACTGTTAGCATGTTAACTTTTTTCACAATTTTTCCTGGCATAAACCCCAGAGTCATATATGTTGGTACTATATGCATGTTTGCTGTTAGCATGCTAATATTAGCATGTTAATTTGTTTCACAATTTTTACAGGTATACACCACTGAATCCTATATGTTGGGACTATGCGCATACTTAGTGTTAGCATGCTAATGTTAGCATGTTAGCTTTTCTCACAATTTTTTCCTGGTATAAACCCGAGTGTCATATATGTTGGTTCCATATGCAGGCTTACTGTTACCTACAACTTATTCAATAGAAACATAGAAGAAACTAGCAGCAGTGGTAAAGTTTAGATCCATGAAGGAAAGAAGAAAGTGAAAGAATGTTTATAACTGAATACATTTACATATGTATACACATTTGTTTTCTTTTGTATTATTTTTTTAAATGAATTAAGTAACGTTTATGACAACCTTTTTCCAAAACACATAATAGAATGTGAGATATAACAGGATAATGCATACATTTATCTTTTTTTTTCAAAACGCTGACAAAAAAGTGGGACCCCAAAAATTTACTGTGTGACCCCCATTTTGAAAATTCCTAGCGCCAACACTGCTGTCAACAGAGGAGGAAAAAATGCTTTATTTAAATAAATATATTATTTATAAAGCAAGTTCGAGTATCATTGGCAAGCATATATGTGTCCTCTTTTTGGGATTTCACAATATGGACAGCCTAAGGTATTAGAGTCTTATAGTATTTTGGTACTTGACACATGTTTACTGTTAGCATGCTAAAGTTATCATGTGGGGATTTTTTTTGGCTATTTTTGCAGGCATACACCTCAGAGTCATATATTTCGGTACTTAACACATGCTTACTGTTAGCATGCTAACTTAAACATATGAGCTTTTTCAGCAATTTTTCAAGGTATACGCTCAGTCATGTAATTTGATACTTGACTTATCACGCTAACATTAGCATCCTAGGTTTTTCGCCAAATTTTGCTGGTACACACAGAGTCATATGGTATTTTCGAACTTGGCACATATTTACTGTTAGCATGCTAACGTTAACATATGAGTTTATTTAGCTATTTTTACAGGATACAGCCAGTGTCATATATTTCCGTACTTAACTCATCACGCTAACTTAGCATCCTATCTTATTTACCGATGTTTTGCATGTACCGTATTTTTCGGATTATAAGTCGCAGTTTTTTTCATAGTTTGGCCGAGGGTGCGACTTATACTCAGGAGTACTTATGTGTGAAATTATTAACACATTACCGTAAAATATCAAATAATATTATTTAGCTCATTCACGTAAGAGACTAGACGTATAAGATTTCATGGGATTTAGCGATTAGGAGTGACAGATTGTTTGGTAAACGTATAGCATGTTCTATATGTTACAGTTATTTGAATGACTCTTACCATAATATGTTACGTTAA
>NC_084753.1:11139897-11144897 GCF_033978785.1 Entelurus aequoreus
TTTCAAAGGTCAAATCAACGTCGCAACCTGATATTGATTAAACATAGTCAAAAAAGATGTTGATTCAACGTATATGTGTTGTAGAATATTAGTTGGGAAACGACCAAATTTCAATGGTCAAATCAACGTCACAACCTGACATTGATTAAATGTCGTCAAAACAACATTGTATTTGTGTTGTAGATTATTGGCTGGGAAACGACCGAATTTCAAAAGTCAAATCAACGTGACAACCTGACATTGAGTAAACGTTGTCAAAAAGCATGTTGTTTCAACGTTGTATTTGTATGGTAGAATATTGGTTGGGAAATTTGTCCAAATTTCAAAGGTCAAATCAACTTCACAACCTGACATTGAATAAACGTTGTCAAAACGCACGTTGTTTCAACGTTGTATTGGTGTGGTAGAATATTGGTTGGGAAATGTGTCCAAATTTCAATGGTCTAGTCTAGGTCAGAACCCAACATTGAATAAAGGTCATCAAAAATCATGTTTTTTAACGTTGTATTTGTGTGGTAGATTTTTGGTTGGGAAATTTGTTAAAATTTCAAAGGTCAAATCAACGTGACAACCTGACATTGAATAAACGTTGTCGAAAAGCATGTTGTTTCAACGTTGTATTTGTATGGTAGAATATTGGTTGGGAAATGTGTCCAAATTTCAAAGGTCAAATCAACTTCACAACCTGACATTGATTAAACATTGTCAAAAAGCACGTTGTTTCAACGTTGTATTTGTGTGGTGGAATATTGGTTGGGAAATGTGTCCAAATTGCAATGGTCTAATCTAGGTCAGAACCCAACATTGAATAAAGGTCATCAAAAAGCATGTTTTTTGAACGTTGTATTTGTGTGGTAGATTTTTGTTTGGGAAATTTGTTAAAATTTCAAAGGTCAAATCAACGTCACAACCTGATATTGAATAAACGTTGACGAAAAGCATGTTGTTTCAACGTTGTATTTGTATGGTACAATATTGGTTGGGAAATTTGTCCAAATTTCAAAGGTCAAATCAACTTCACAACCTGACATTGATTAAACGTCGTCAAAAAGCACGTTGTTTCAACGTTGTATTTGTGTTTTAGAATATTGGTTGGGAAATGTGTCCAAATTTCAATGGTCTAAACTAGGTCAGAACCCAACATTGAATAAAGGTCATCAAAAAGCATGTTTTTTAACGTTGTATTTGTGTGGTAGATTTTTGGTTGGGAAATTTGTTAAAATTTCAAAGGTCAAATCAACGTCACAACCTGATATTGATTAAACATAGTCAAAAAAGATGTTGATTCAACGTATATGTGTTGTAGAATATTAGTTGGGAAACGACCAAATTTCAATGGTCAAATCAACGTGACAACCTGACATTGAATAAACGTTGTCGAAAAGCATGTTGTTTCAACGTTGTATTTGTAAGGTAGAATATTGGTTGGGAAATGTGTCCAAATTTCAACGGTCAAATCAACGTCACAACCTGACATTGATTAAACGTCGTCAAAAAGCACGTTGTTTCAACGTTGTATTGGTGTGGTAGAATATTGGTTGGGAAATGTGTCCAAATTTCAATGGTCTAATCTAGGTCAGAACCCAACATTGAATAAAGGTCATCAAAAAGCATGTTTTTTTAACGTTGTATTTGTGTGGTAGATTTTTGGTTGGGAAATTTGTTAAAATTTCAAAGGTCAAATCAACGTCACAACCTGATATTGATTAAACATAGTCAAAAAAGATGTTGATTCAACGTATATGTGTTGTAGAATATTAGTTGGGAAACGACCAAATTTCAATGGTCAAATCAACGTGACAACCTGACATTGAGTAAACGTTGTCAAAAAGCATGTTGTTTCAACGTTGTATTTTTATGGTAGAATATTGGTTGGGAAATGTGTCCAAATTTCAAAGGTCAAATCAACGTCACAACCTGACATTGATTAAACGTTGTCAAAAAGCACGTTGTTTCAACGTTGTATTGGTGTGGTAGAATATTGGTTGGGAAATGTGTCCAAATTTCAATGGTCTAATCTAGGTCAGAACCCAACATTGAATAAAGGTCATCAAAAAGCATGTTTTTTAACGTTGTATTTGTGTGGTAGATTTTTGGTTGGGAAATTTGTTAAAATTTCAAAGGTCAAATCAACGTCACAACCTGATATTGATTAAACATAGTCAAAAAAGATGTTGATTCAACGTATATGTGTTGTAGAATATTAGTTGGGAAACGACCAAATTTCAATGGTCAAATCAACGTGACAACCTGACATTGAATAAACGTTGTCGAAAAGCATGTTGTTTCAACGTTGTATTTGTAAGGTAGAATATTGGTTGGGAAATGTGTCCAAATTTCACAACGGTCAAATCAACGTCACAACCTGACATTGATTAAACGTCGTCAAAAAGCACGTTGTTTCAACGTTGTATTGGTGTGGTAGAATATTGTTGGGAAATGTGTCCAAATTCAATGGTCTAATCTAGGTCAGAACCCAACATTGAATAAAGGTCATCAAAAAGCATGTTTTTTTAACGTTGTATTTGTGTGGTAGATTTTTGGTTGGGAAATTTGTTAAAATTTCAAAGGTCAAATCAACGTCACAACCTGATATTGATTAAACATAGTCAAAAAAGATGTTGATTCAACGTATATGTGTTGTAGAATATTAGTTGGGAAACGACCAAATTTCAATGGTCAAATCAACGTGACAACCTGACATTGAGTAAACGTTGTCAAAAGCATGTTGTTTCAACGTTGTATTTTTATGGTAGAATATTGGTGGGAAATGTGTCCAAATTTCAAAGGTCAAATCAATGTCACAACCTGACATTGATTAAACGTTGTCAAAAAGCACGTTGTTTCAACGTTGTATTGGGTTGGTAGAATATTGGTTGGGAAATGTGTCCAAATTTCAATGGTCTAATCTAGGTCAGAACCCAACATTGAATAAAGGTCATCAAAAAGCATGTTTTTTAACGTTGTATTTGTGTGGTAGATTTTTGGTTGGGAAATTTGTTAAAATTTCAAAGGTCAAATCAACGTCACAACCTGATATTGATTAAACATAGTCAAAAAAGATGTTGATTCAACGTATATGTGTTGTAGAATATTAGTTGGGAAACGACCAAATTTCAATGGTCAAATCAACGTGACAACCTGACATTGAGTAAACGTTGTCAAAAAGCATGTGTTTCAACGTTGTATTTTTATGGTAGAATATTGGTTGGGAAATGTGTCCAAATTTCAAAGGTCAAATCAACGTCACAACCTGACATTGATTAAACGTTGTCAAAAAGCACGTTGTTTCAACGTTGTATTGGTGTGGTAGAATATTGGTTGGGAAATGTGTCCAAATTTCAATGGTCTAATCTAGGTCAGAACCCAACATTGAATAAACGTCATCAAAAAGCATGTTTTTTAACGTTGTATTTGTGTGGTAGATTTTTGGTTGGGAAATTTGTTAAATTTCAAAGGTCAAATCAACGTGACAACCTGACATTGAATAAACGTTGTCGAAAAGCATGTTGTTTCAACGTTGTATTTGTGTGGTAGATTTTGGTTGGGAAATTTGTTAAAATTTCAAAGGTCAAATCAACGTGACAACCTGACATTGAATAAAAAGGTGTCGAAAAGCATGTTGTTTCAACGTTGTATTTGTATGGTAGAATATTGGTTGGGAAATGTGTCCAAATTTCAAAGGTCAAATCAACTTCACAACCTGACATTGATTAAACGTTGTCAAAAAGGCACGTTGTTTCAACGTTGTATTGGTGTGGTAGAATATTGGTTGGGAAATGTGTCCAAATTTCAATGGTCTATCTAGGTCAGAACCCAACATTGAATAAGGTCATCAAAAAGCATGTTTTTTTAACGTTGTATTTGTGTGGTAGATTTTTTGGTTGGGAAATTTGTCCAATTTCAAAGGATCAAATCAACTTCACAACCTGACATTGATTAAACGTTGTCAAAAGCACGTTGTTTCAACGTTGTATTGGTGTGGTAGAATATTGGTTGGGAAATGTGTCCAAATTTCAATGGTCTAATCTAGGTCAGAACCAACATTGAATAAAGGTCATCAAAAAGCATGTTTTTTTAACGTTGTATTTGTGTGGTAGATTTTTTGGTTGGGAAATTTGTTAAAATTTCAAAGGTCAAATCAACGTGACAACCTGACATTGAATAAAAGGTGTCGAAAAGCATGTTGTTTCAACGTTGTATTTGTATGGTAGAATATTGGTTGGGAAATGTGGTCCAAATTTCAAAGGTCAAATTAACTTCACAACCTGACATTGTTTAAACGTCGTCAAAAAGCACGTTGTTTCAACGTTGTATTGGTGTGGTAGAATATTGGTTGGGAAATGTGTCCAAATTTCAATGGTCTAATCTAGGTCAGAACCCAACATTGAATAAAGGTCCATCAAAAAGGCATGTTTTTTTAACGTTGTATTTGTGTGGTAGATTTTTGGTTGGGAAATTTTGTTGAAATTTCAAAGGTCAAATCAACGTCACAACCTGATATTGATTAAACATAGTCAAAAAAGATGTTGATTCAACGTATATGTGTTGTAGAATATTAGTTGGGAACGACCAAATTTCATGGTCAAATCAACGTCACAACCTGACATTGATTAAATGTCGTCAAAAAGCATGTTGCTTCAACTTGTATTTGTGTTGTAGATTATTGGCTGGGAAACGACCGAATTTCAAAAGTCAAATCAACGTGACAACCTGACATTGAGTAAACGTTGTCAAAAAGCATGTTGTTTCAACGTTGTATTTGTGTGGTAGAATATTGCTTGGGAACGGTTGTCCAAATTTCAAAGGTCAAATCAACGTCAAAACCTAACATTGAATAACGTCATCAAAAATCATTACGTTTTACGTAGTATTTGTGTTGTAGAATTTTGGTTGGGAAATGACCAACATTCAATGGTCAAATCAACGTCAGAACCTGACATTGAATAAAAGTAGTCAAAAAGCATGTTGTTTCAACGTTGTATTTGTGTTGTAGAATA
>NC_084753.1:11157397-11162397 GCF_033978785.1 Entelurus aequoreus
TGTTTAAAAATTCAGTGTAAAAAAAATTCAGTGTAAAAAATTAATTGCAGTTTTGTGGTTTTTTTTCTTTTTTCACTATGACTTGGGAAAGTTGTTTGCATCGGGTCATATAAGTATGTGCTGCTCACAGTTTATTTAACAACGTGAATTACTTATTTTGTCCACAAGATGGCGACAAACCAGCAGCGTATACATTAAATTTCAAAATGAACTGAAATGTCCCTGAAGCCGATTCCGATAATTTTTTAAATCTTTTTTTATTTTATTTTTATTTTTTTAATTAATTAATAATCGTTACAAATAAGAATCACGATCATTCCAAAATTGATTTATTTTTTTATTTTTTACACCCCTACTATAAAGTATTGGAGTGGAATGTTATATGATTCAAGAAAAACATGCAGAAAGATCTGTAAACACACGCACACACACACACACACACGCACGCACACACATACACACACATACATACACACACACACCGCCTGAGGAATGGAGGAATGTGTCGGCGGTGGTTGGTGGCCAAAAAGCGCCTCTCTCAGCTCAGGATAGATTTGATCGGGGGTGTTACAGAATAGTCACGACAGTGCATGACATGCTGCAGTGCCTGCAAGAACAACCCAAAGATAAAACATCCATGTACGTTTTTTGTTGCATCTTTTTTTGTGTAGCTCTGGGTATTTGTGTCGCATGCATAGCAACAGTAACTAGGGGGTGGAGCTTGAAGCCATCCGTCAGAAGACGCTGCCTCCGGGCCTAAAAAGCCATGGCTGGGAGAGTTTGCTTCATTGCCCGTTTTGACCTCAATGCAAAAAAATATGAGAATATTCCAAAAATAAAGGTGAATATATTTGCCAGACGAATACGGAGGCTGAATATAAGCGCCTTATCCAATTTGGATGACAAAAAAAAACGAGAGCCACGCTTAAATCTCGACGAGAAGGAGGAGATATTCAATACAGTGAAATGTGATCACTGCTGAGTGCATTTCACACAATTGTTATGGTTATTAACTGGAAACAAACCTAATGATGGCAGCAAATAAGTGTCTATTTGTGGAAAAATATCCACTTCACCTGCTATATTAAAGAGTGGATTGCACACTCATTTGAGTAATATAATTTAGAATGTTCTGGAAGTTACTGTAGACCAGGGGTCCCCAAACTTTTTGACTCGGGAGCCGCTATGAGTTAAAAAAAATTTGGCCGGGGGCCGGACTGTATATATATATATATATATATATATATATATATATATATATATATATATATATATATATATATATATATATATATATATACATACATACATACATGTATATACTGTATATACATATATACATACATATACATATACATATATACACATATACATATATACATATACATATATACACATATACATACAGTATATACACATATACATATATACACATATACATATACATATATACATATATATACATACACATATATACATATATATACATACATATACATACATACATATATGTATTTATACATACATACATATACATACATATACATACATATACACATATACATATATACATATATATATATACATATATATACAAATAAACATATATATACATATAAAGATATACATATATATATATATATATATATATATATATATATGTATATATATATATATACATACTGTACATTCATATACACATACATACATATATATACTGTACATATACATACAGTATATATATACATACATATATATGTATATATACATACATACATACATACATACACATATACATACATATACATATACATACATATATATATATATATATATACATATATATATATATATATATATATATATATATATATATATATATATATATATATATATATATATATATATATATATATATATATATATACATGCATACATACGTACATACATTCATACATACAAACATACAGTATATACATATATTCCGAGTGCGATGATGTCACGTTAGCGATGGGAAAATGCAATTTTAGACAAAATGATTTGCCTGAGTGGCTAGGAGAAACCGAGAGTAACAAAACGGTAGAAAATGGATTAGAAAGGACAAATTAAAAAAATCTAAAAATAAAAACATTTAAAACATTTTTTGGGGGGGACAAGCGGTAGAAAATGGATGGATGGAAATGTATTTTTTATTTTTTTTTAACCTGGGACTTCCCGCTTGCTGGATTTTGGACGCTGGCCGTAGTTTGGGAACCCCTGATCTACGTCAACAATATGATTTGCCTGAATGGCTGGACGTGATAGATTGAAAAAAAATAATAATAATACATTTAAATCGATTTGGGATTGTTTCTTAATCGATTAAGAATCGTTTTTCTTTTTTCCCCCAACACCCCTACCCGGTACCGTAACATGGATTTTGGACTTTACATGAATCGGTGCCCAAGCTGCCCTAAACGGATTCTGTACACATCGCAACATGTGACTGTATTTCACGTATAATTCTATGATACTTTCAGTGCAGTTATTCAAATAAAATTATACTTTATTAATTTATTATGTCATATGCCTATTTTCACAATAAAAAAAAGTGTGCTGAATCATAACAGTAGCATGTTTAGCGTCATCATGATATTAGCATAAATGTCACATGACCATACTTCATGTATTTTCTGGTTCTATGCTACAAATTGTTGCGTCTGACCAGACTTCCCTCCCAGGGAAGTGAAGTCACTTGTCAATCCCAAATTCTTTCAGATGACATATGTGTAGAGTAAGAAGGACCATCAAGACAGAATTGGAATATTATCAAGTTTTACTAAAGCTTTAGGAGAACCACCTAGACCAGTGGTTCTTAACCTTGTTGGAGATACCGAACCCCACCAGTTTCGTATGCGCATTCACCGAACCCTCCTTTTTTTTCAAATTCAAGACAAAAGTTATGTTTTTGGTAACACTTTAGTATGGGGAACATATTCTAAGTAACAAAGACTTAATTTAGAGTTATTTGGTTAGGGTTAGGGTTCAGGTTAGGGTTAGGGCCAGGGTTAGAGGGTTAGGGTTATAATAAGGCCATGTCGAATAAGGCATTAATAAGTACTTAATAATGACTAGTTAAGAGCCAATATGTTACTAATTTGCATGTTAATAAGCAACTAATTAATGGTGAATATGTTCCCCATACTAAAGTGTTACCATGTTTTTTTACTGGTGCACAAAATGAATCGTGCATGAACATCACCTTGTTCAAAGAACAAAACCAACAATGCATAAACTCACAACAAATTACACACCTGCAAATCAGTCTGACTTCTGCTGTTGCCGTTCCGCAATACGCCGATAGGGAGAAGTTTTTATTTACATGATGAGTCGGGTGTGTCTTTAAACTTTAAACTCCTTTTATTTGTTTTTAAATGTCTAAACAACCTCGCGCCAACATATCTCTCCGACCTCCTTCAGCCTTACTGCCCCATCCGATCCCTAAGATCAGCCGATCAGCTGCTACTAACGGTCCCTGACACAAGGCTGAAGCTTAGAGGTGACAGAGCTTTCGCCGCTGCTGCTCCCAAGCTCTGGAACGACCTACCTCTGAGTGTTAGACAAGCCTCCTCTCTTCCTGTTTTTAAATCTCTCTTAAAAACATACTTTTATTCCATGGCTTTTAACACTGAGTGATATCCATCTTGCAATGGCGCCCAATAATACACCTGCTGTGAACCTGTTTTTATGTTTTTATGTTTTATTTATTTTATTTTATTTATTTATTTTTTATCGTGTTCTGTTTGTGTTGTGTTGTGTTTGCTCGGTACTCGTATTATCTTTTAACCTGCCCATTGTACAGCACTTTGGCTACCCCTGTGGTAAATTTTAAATGTGCTTTATAAATAAAGTTAATTTGATTTGACCTCCGCCGAACCCTTGAGCCCGACTCACCGAACCCCTAGGGTTTGATCGAACCCAGGTTAAGAACCACTGACCTAGACCAATACATTCATACCGGCTTCCTAAGTTGTTCTAACATTCAAACAGGAAGAGACCACTCCTTGCACATGAAGAAAGCCCCCACCTGTCCGTAAAGGAACACGGCCTCATTGTTCTACTACAGATAAGACAAAAGGGAGTATTTTATCTTCTACATTCCAAGTCTTCAAGGTAACACACAGAGTTTACTTGCGGACATAAAATGAAAAAATAGAAAGAGTACAAATGGAAAAACACTAGCTCCTTTAAACATGACTATGAATAAAGAAATAACTCTTAAACATATACAGGATTGTCTCAGAAAATTAGAATATTGTGATGAAGTCCTTTATTTTCTGTAATGCAATTAAAAAAACAAAAATGTCATACATTCTGGATTCATTACACATCAACTGAAATATTGCAAGCCTTTTATTATTTTAATATTGCTGATTATGGCATACAGCTTAAGAAAACTCAAAAATCCTATCTCAAAAAATTAGAATATTTCCTCAGACCAAGTAAAAAAAAAAGATTTATAACAGCAAAACAAAATCAAACATTTGAAATGTCAATTAATGCACTCAGTACTTGGTTGGGAATCCTTTTGCACGGATTACTGCATCAATGCGGCGTGGCATGGAGGCAATCAGCCTATGGCATTGCTGAGGTGTTATGGATGCCCAGGATGCTTCAATAGTGGCCTTTAGCTCATTTGCATTATTGGGTCTGGTGTCTTTCAGCTTCTTCTTCACAATACCCCACAAATGCTCTATGGGGTTCAGGTCAGGGGAGTTGGCAGGCCAATCGAGGACAGTAATGCCATGGTCAGTACACCAGTTACTGCTGGTTTTGGCACTGTGGGCAGATGTCAGATCATGCTGGAAAATGAAATCATCATCTCCAAAGAGCTAATGTTTGATTTTGTTTTGCTGTTATAAATCTTTTTTTTTTTTACTTGGTCTGAGGAAATATTCAATTTTTTTGAGATAGGATTTTTGAGTTTTCTTAAGCTGTATGCCATAGTCAGCAATGTTAAA
>NC_084753.1:11169897-11234897 GCF_033978785.1 Entelurus aequoreus
AGAGGAGAATAAAGGGGAGAATAAGAAGGAGAAGAACAGGGGGAAAAGAAGGAGAAGGAAAAAATGAGAGGTAGAAGGAGATGAAGGACAAAAGGAAGAAGAAGCAAGAGAATGACAAAAATGAAGAAGAAGAAGAAGAAGCAAGAAAAAAAATAAGAAAAAGAAAGACAAAAAAAGAAAAATAAGAAGTAGAAAAAGTAGGAGAAGAAAAAAGGCAAAATGAGAAAGAGGAGGAGAATAAAAAGGAGAAAAATAAAATGAAAAATTCAAAGAAGAGGAGAAGAAAGGGGAGAAAAGAAGAAGAAAGACAAAGAGATGAAGGCCAAAAAGAAGAAAAAAGAGAAAAAGAAAAAATAAGACAGAGGAGGAGAAGAAGAAGGAAAAGAAGGAAGGGTAAGAAGGAGAATGAAAAAAATAAGAAAAAGAAAGACGAAAAATAAGTAGAAAAGGTAGGAGGAGGAAAAAAAGGGACAATGAGAAAGGAGAAGAAAAATGAGGGA
Organism: Entelurus aequoreus; assembly: GCF_033978785.1. Lineage (NCBI taxonomy): Eukaryota > Metazoa > Chordata > Actinopteri > Syngnathiformes > Syngnathidae > Entelurus > Entelurus aequoreus. The sequence continues at coordinate 11,170,398 of NC_084753.1, forward strand.
AAAAAAATACAATGAAAAAGTAGAAGTAGAAAGAGGAAAAGAAAGGGGAAAATAAGAAGGAGAAGAACAGGGGGAAAAGAAGGAGAAGGAAAAAACGAGAGGTAGAAGGAGATGAAGGACAAAAGAAAGAAGAAGCAAGAGAATGACAAAAATAAAGAAGAAGAAGAAGAAGAAGGGAGAAGAAAGAAGAAAAAAATAGGAAAAAGAAAGACAAAAAAGAAAAATAAGAAGTATAAATGATCAAATAAATAATGATAAATGGGTTATACTTGTATAGCGCTTTTCTACCTTCAAGGTACTCAAAGCGCTTTGACACTATTTCCACATTCACCCATTCACACACACATTCACACACTGATGGCGGGAGCTGCCATGCAAGGCGCTAACCAGCAGCCATCAGGAGCAAGGGTGAAGTGTCTTGCCCAAGGACACAGCGGACGTGACTAGGATGGTAGAAGGTGGGGATTGAGCCCCAGTAACCAGCAACCCTCCGATTGCTGGCACGGCCACTCTACCAACTTCGCCACGCCGTCCCATAAAGAGTAGGAGTAGAAAAAAGGCAAAATGAGAAAGAGGAGGAGAATAAAAAGGAGAAAAAGAAGAAAAATTAAATGAAAAAGTAGAAGTAAGAGGAAAAGAAAGGAGTGAAAAGAACAAAAAAGACAGAGATGAAGGCTAAAAAGAAGAAAAAGGACAACAAGAAAAAATAAGACAGAGGAGGACAAGAAAAAGGAAAAGAAGAAAGAAGAAGGAGAAAAAAGAAAAGAAAAAGAAGGACGGAAAAGAAAAAGAAGTGGCAGGAGAAAAAAGGTAAAATGAGAAAAAGGCAAATAAAATGGAGAATCCATCCATCCATCTTCTTCCGCTTATCCGAGGTCGGGTCGCGGTGGCAGCAGCTTAAGCAAGGAAGCCCAGACTTCCCTCTCCCCAGCCACTTCGTCCAGCTCCTCCCGGGGGATCCCGAGGCGTTCCCAGGCCAGCCGGGAGACATAGTCTTCCCAAAGTGTCCTGGGTCTTCCCCGTGGCCTCCTACCGGTCAGACGTGCCCTAAACACCTCCCTAGTGAGGCGTTCGGGTGGCATCCTGACCAGATGCCCGAACCACCTCATCTGGCTCCTCTCGATGTGGAGGAGCAGCGGCTTTACTTTGAGCTCCCCCCGGATGGCAGAGCTTCTCACCCTATCTCTAAGGGAGAGCCCCGCCACCCGGCGGAGGAAACTCATTTGGGCCGCTTGTACCCGTGATCTTGTCCTTTCGATCATAACCCAAAGCTCATGACCATAGGTGAGGATGGGAACGTAGATCGACCGGTAAATTGAGAGCTTTGCCTTCCGGCTCAGCTCCTTCTTCACCACAACGGATCGATACAGCGTCCGCATTACTGAAGACGCCGCACCGATCCGCCTGTCGATCTCACGATCCACTCTTCCCTCACTCGTGAACAAGACTCCGAGATACTTGAACTTCTCCACTTGGGGCAGGGTCTCCTCCGCAACCAGGAGATAGCACTCCACCCTTTTCCGGGCGAGAACCATGGATTCAGACTTGGAGGTGCTGATTCTCATCCCAGTCGCTTCACACTCAGCTGCGAACCGATCCAGCGAGAGCTGAAGATCCTGGCCAGATGAAGCCATCAGGACCACATCATCTGCAAAAAGCAGAGACCTAATCCTGCAGCCACCAAACCAGATCCCCTCAACGCCTTGACCGCGCCTAGCAATTCTGTCCATAAAAGTTATGAACAGAATCGGTGACAAAGGGCAGCCTTGGCGGAGTCCAACCCTCACTGGAAACGTGTCCGACTTACTGCCGGCAATGCGGACCAAACTCTGGCACTGATCATACAGGGAGCGGACCGCCACAATCAGACAGTCCGATACCCCATACTCTCTGAACACTCCCCACAGGACTTCCCGAGGGACACGGTCGAATGCCTTCTCCAAGTCCACAAAACACATGTAGACTGGTTGGGCAAACTCCCATGCACCCTCAAGGACCCTGCCGAGAGTATAGAGCTGGTCCACAGTTCCACGACCAGGACGAAAACCACACTGTTCCTCCTGAATCCGAGGTTCGACTATCCGGCGTAGCCTCCTCTCCAGCACACCTGAATAGACCTTACCGGGAAGGCTGAGGAGTGTGATCCCACGATAGTTAGAACACACCCTCCAGTTCCCCTTCTTAAAGAGAGGAACCACCACCCCGGTCTGCCAATCCAGAGGTACCGCCCCCAATGTCCACGCGATGCTGCAGAGTCTTGTCAACCAAGACAGCCCCACAGCATCCAGAGCCTTAAGGAACTCCGGGAGGAGCTTTTTAACTACCTCAGCAACCTCAGCCCCAGAAATAGGAGAGCCCACCACAGATTCCTTATAGTAAGACGTGTTGGTGGGATTGAGGAGGTCTTCGAAGTATTCCCTCCACCGATCCACAACATCCGCAGTCGAGGTCAGCAGAACACCATCCTCACCATACACGGTGTTGATAGTGCACTGCTTCCCCTTCCTGAGGCGGCGGATGGTGGTCCAGAATCGCTTCGAAGCCGTCCGGAAGTCGTTTTCGCCTCCGCGACCGCCGAAGCCGCACACCGCTTGGCCTGTCGGTACCTGTCCGCTGCCTCAGGAGTCCTATGAGCCAAAAGAACCCGATAGGACTCCTTCTTCAGCTTGACGGCATCCCTCACCGCCGGTGTCCACCAACGGGTTCTAGGATTACCGCCACGACAGGCACCAACTACCTTGCGGCCACAGCTCCAATCAGCCGCCTCGATAATAGAGGCGCGGAACATGGTCCATTCGGACTCAATGTCCAGCACCTCCCTCGTGACATGTTCAAAGTTCTTCCGGAGGTGGGAATTGAAACTCTCTCTGACAGGAGACTCTGCCAGACGTTCCCAGCAAACCCTCACAATGCGTTTGGGCCTGCCAGGTCTGTCCGGCATCCTCCCCCACCATCGCAGCCAACTCACCACCAGGTGGTGATCGGTAGAAAGCTCCGCCCCTCTCTTCACCCGAGTGTCCAAAACATGAGGCCGCAAATCCGACGACACAACTACAAAGTCGATCATGGAACTGCGGCCTAGGGTGTCCTGGTGGCAAGTGCACATATGGACACCCTTATGTTTGAACATGGTGTTCGTTATGGACAATCTGTGACGGGCACAAAAGTCCAATAACAAAACACCGCTCGGGTTCAGATCCGGGCAGCCATTCTTCCCAATCACGCCTCTCCAGGTTTCATTGTCGCTGCCAACATGAGCGTTGAAGTACCCCAGTAGAACGAGGGAATCACCCGGGGGAGCACTCTCAAGTACTCCCTTGAGTGAACCCAAAAAGGTTGGGTACTCTGAGCTGCGGTTTGGCGCGTAAGCGCAAACCACAGTCAGGACCCGATCCCCCACCCAAAGGCGGAGGGAAGCTACCCTCTCGTCCACTGGGTTGAACTCCAACATGCAGGCTCTGAGCCGGGGGGCAACAAGAATTGCCACCCCAGCCCGTCGCCTCTCACTGCCGGCAACGCCAGAGTAGAAGAGAGTCCAGCCCCTCTCGAGAGAACTGGTTCCAGAGCCCTTGCTGTGCGTCGAAGTGAGTCCGACTATGTCTAGTCGGAACTTCTCCACCTCGCGCACTAGCTCAGGCTCCTTCCCCCCCAGCGAGGTGACGTTCCATGTCCCAAGAGCTAGCTTCTGTAGCCGAGGATCGGACCGCCAAGTGCCCTGCCTTCGGCTGCCGCCCAGCTCACATCGCACCCGACCTCTATGACCCCTGCTATGGGTGGTGAGCCCATTGGAGGGGGAACCCACGTTGCCTCTTCGGGCTGTGCCCGGCCGAGCCCCATGGGGACAGGCCCGGCCACCAGGTGCTCGCCATCGTGCCCCACCTCCGGGCCTGGCTCCAGAGGGGGGCCCCGGTGACCCGCGTCCGGGCGAGGGAAATCTGGGTCCATAGTTTTTATTTTTCATTGAGGTCTTCAAGCTGCTCTTTGTCTGATCCCTCACCTAGGACCAGTTTGTCTTGGGAGACCCTACCAGGGGGCATAAAGCCCCCGGACAACATAGCTCCTAGGATCATTGGGACACGCAAACTCCTCTACCACGGTAAGGTGGCAGCTCAGAGAGGAGTAAAATGGAGAAAAATAAGAAAAATGAAAAAGAAGTAGAAGGAGGAGACGGAATGGGTGAATAAGAAGGAGAAAAAATGGAGAAAAGGAAGGAGAAGAAAGATAAGGACAAAAGGAAAAAGAGGGAAAAAGGACAAAAAGAAGCAGAAGAAGGAGAAGAAAGAGAAAGAAGAAGAAAGAGAAGAAGAAGAGGAAGAAGAAGAAGAAGTAGAAGAAGAAAGATAAGAAGTCTATAGTAGAAGTCTGTGGCACCAAGACAGGAAATGGATCAACTTTGAAAATCCCCACGCTACCAACGTGATACTTGATGGCTCGCAACAAATGGAAAGCAGCACAAAACTTGACAACATGGCTTGGAAACACCGTTTTAAATGTGAGGAGTGATGATCATTCTCAATTTAGCATGTGCTGAAAGATACAACCGTTCCATCAGGTGAAAGATACAACCATCCCAGTGAAAACAGACACTGTGAGTCACTGTTTCATGTTCTTATTTTAACGTTGAGCAAAACACGTAAATATGACACATTATGAATGTGCTTGTTACTACATTACATAAATACTTACAGTATATGAAAGGTTAGTTGCATTGTTAGCCGCCTCTTACTAGCAGTGTTTCACTAATTAGAATGCACTGTAAAGGGAAAGACTAAAATAACACCAAAAGACGTACGAGGTGTGTACAGTAATCGGTACAGTGTGGATAGCACACAGAATTATTCAGCAACTTCCAAAGTGACTCCTGTTTCACCTTCCTTGGAGGTTTTGGGAGAAAGACATGTGGCGTGTCGCGCACACACGCGTGTGCGTGGGAGAGAGACAACATTTTGAACACGGAAGACGGAAAAAGGGGCGACACAAAGACCTCTTTTTTCTTTTTTTTTGGTCTTCTGCGCGGCGAGAGTGGGCGAAACAAAAGCTGCCACCGAATACAAAAGTGATAAAAGACTTCTGCAAAGCATGACGCGTTTCTTTTGTCTCCCCAGGGAGGGCGTGCGTACAGTACAATTACTTTCTTTCTCGCCGCAATTCGACTGGCAATCGTAAATCATGTGGACCTTTTTCTTCCGTTTCTGCGCTCGTTTTTAAAAAGGGACCACGCCGAGAAGAGCGATTAGCCAGCGAATGTGAAATCCATTCTGTCATTTTAAGCGATTAATAATATGACAATGATTGCGTGCTAGCTGAAATCTAACTGAAAGAAGAACTTTTTGGAGTTTGGCTTCTGCTGTACTTTTGACGTACGCTAACCATTTTTAGCGTTGTGTCCTGAATCGGTACTTTTATGGCACCGACTGAATCCCATTAGGTCTACCGGGCACCGATTGATGTAAAATCCAACTACATCTAAACTACAACTCAGATGCACGTTGCAATCAAACAGCTAGTACATAATAAATAAAATACTTACAGTATTAACACTTTGTAGGGCACAACTAAAAACAAATTAAAGACACCTTAAAGTGTACACTACTGCCGTCTAACGTCTTGTCCTTGATATAACATCTGGACAGCAGTTGTCATAATCAGCGCTTTGCTACAGACTTGCTACTGATTAGCATCAGCGATTGTACATGGCAGTTTCAACACGTCCAAATTTGTTATTGCAAACTACAACTAAGTTACAATCAAACCGATGGTGCATAATAAGTACAATACTTACAGTATTAACTACAGATGTCCGATAATATCGTACTGCCGATATTATCCGCTGATAAATGCTTTAAAATTTAATATCTGGAATTATCGGTACCTGTTTAAAAATTACCGGTGTCGGTTTCAAAAAGTAAAATTACCTCAACCCTCAACCCCCCCTACCCCGCCCACCTCAGCCTCCTCAAATTCCAAGCTGCTGTTTTGAGGCATGTTAAAAAAAAAGAAAAGCACTTTGTGACTTCAATAATAAATATGGCAGTGCCATGTTGGCATTTTTTTTCCGTAACTTGAGTTGATTTATTTTGGAAAACCTTGTTACATTGTTTAATGCAGGGGTCCCCAAACTTTTTGACTCGGGGGCCGCATTGGTTTAAAACTATTTGGCCGGGGGCCGGGCTGTATATATATATACACATTTATACTATATATTATATTATATTAGATATATATATATATTATATATATATATATATATATATATATATATATATATATATATATATATATATATATATATATATATATATATATATATATATATATACACACATTTATACTATATATTATATTATATTAGATATATATATATTAGATATATATATACACATTTATACTATATATTATATTATATTAGATATATATATATATATATATATATATATATACACATTTATACTATATATTATATTATATTAGATATATATATATTATATATATATATATATATATATATATATATATATATATATATATATATATATATATATATATATATATATATATATATATATATATACATTTATACTATATATTATATTATATTAGATATATATATATATACATATATATATTAGATATATATAGCGCACTTTCCGCGCGCGTGATGATGTCACGTTATCGATGAGAAAATGCATTTTTAGACAGCTGGGAGACACCGTGAATAGCAAGCGGTACAAAGTGGATAAGAAAAGACAGGAAAAAAAATATATATATATTTTTTTTTAATACTGATTTTGGACGCTGGCGGGCCAGATCCGGCCCGCGGGCCGTAGTTTGGGGACCCCTGCTTTAATGCATCCAGCGGGGCATCACAACAAAATTAGGCATGATAATGTGTTCATTCCACGACTGTATATATTGGTATCGGTTTATATCGGAATCGGTTTATAAGAGTTGGACAATATCGGAATATCGGTAAAAAAGCCATTATCGGACATCTCTAGTATTAACACTTTTTAGGCCGTAACAACAAGAAAACCAACTACCATAAGCTTTATATTACTGCCATCCAATGTCTTATTTGCAACTTAGTTTCATACCTGCAAATGATACTATATGACAACTGGACAGCAGTTATCATATTCAGCTCATTTTGAAATGTCACAATAAAAAGTATGGTTTTATCTACAAAAAAACACATTAATATTCATCAAAAGTACTGAAAATTGTTTCCGTTGAGTACCGGTATTGATTCTCAAGTACCGAGAAGTGGTACAGTATGAGTTCAAATGTGAACTGTACCCATCACTAGTCATTTTCTTGTCCAGATGATGTACATATTTAGCCACACACTATTATTTAGTGATGGCCAAATGATGCCTCAATGAGTGTGCGTCACACTCAACAAATGGATTGACACTGTTGCTCAAAAAGGTTCATTATGTTTTCCTATTCATATTGTGGAGAATGCATATATGTTTAAGAGTTATTTCTTTATTCATAGCCATGTTTGGATCAGCTAGTACTTTTCCATTCCATGTGTACCAGTTTCTCTTTGTCTACATTGGTCTGTTTAGTGTTTTAGACATTGGAATGTGAAGAAGATACATCCCCCTCCTTGCCTTATCAGTGTTGGGGAAGGGAGTGGCATTCCTTTCTGGGGGGTGGGGGGACTGCTTTCCTTTTCAAGGAGTAGTTTTTTTTCCCTTTGGGATGTTAGACCATCCCGAGATGACGGTATTGGTCTGGGGTGGTTCTCCTGCAGCTTCAGTAAAACTTGATAATATTCCTATTCTGTCTTGATGGTCCTTCTTACTCAGCGTATATGTCATCGAAAGAATTTGGGATTGACCAGTGACTTTAATTCCCTGGGAGGAAAAGCTGGTCAGACGCAACAATATACATATACACTAATATACTTAAAATATTTTCTGATTACAAGAACATTTGAAAAGCATATGTATTGACACTGCGCTGATACTGCATTTCATAATGGTAATCTGCCATCTACTGGATTAAAAACATCGCTACATGTGACATGCAAAGAACATTAAATAACGTATACACGCAAATCTAATTGTTGTTTGTTTGAAAAGGTCCCGAGTTCTCAGTTTCTGAGTAAACCTCACTCCCTGTCGACCTCAAGAGCAGTGCTGTATATTGGGTTGATAGCGCGGGCTTTTTAGCTCGGCAGCTAGCACGCAGGTTTGAGTCCCGGGCGGAACAGAAAAAGCCTGGTCTGAGCCACGTGGGTTACAGCGGTAAACTGAATAAGAGTGAGGTTTAGTGGGGGTGAATGTAACATAGCCTGGGCCATGTGTACGTTGGTAAACCCTGAGAGAAGTGCTGGCTATCGGGTTTTAGCTCGGTAGTTATCTCATACGGAAAACCCAGGTGAGAGTCCGGACTGAGCCAGGCGGGTTACATTTGTTAGTTACCACATGCCTAATACGCTCCATGATCAGGTTAGTTGACTAATCGTTGGGATAGTCGACTACCAAAACAGTTGTTGGTTGCATCCCCAGTCCGTGTGACTAAAGTCTCAAAAGAAAATTGTCAGTCACATTTCTTACAGAACTTCATCCAGGGTGAATTAAACAAGAGGGGACGAAAACCGAGGAATGATAGCGGATCAGAGAGGACCCAAATCCCACAGCTCCCAGTCTTAAAGTATTGCGAGGCTTCCTCGGTCTGCCTCACCCAGATGACTTCATTCGGGCGACCTGCCTTCCATCTGCGCGGCCATCACTCATGTCCGCCGTAACGGAGGCTACACAGCAGTCACTTGGGCCGAGTGAGAGGGAGCACCTATTATTTCCTCATTGCTTTGACGGATGATTCCTACGCTGCAAGAGCAGGAAGGAGGAGGAGGAGACCGGCAGCATCCGTGACGGAATGAAACGTGTGAAGAACAGGGCTGATCAGAAGTGTTTGTCTCTGGGTTAAAACAGCATTGGACATGCACGCGAGAGGTCATGAATATGGAGGCAGACGTCTGCCTTTGAGAACAGAGCGGCCCAGGATGAATCGGCTGACTGAGCCTCGGAGACTGCAGTGGGAACAAGCAATGTAGTCTTGCTAGTTTTTCATTGCCGTGCATACGCTCCCCCGGGGGGCCTCCCATTCACTGCCTTATGTGCCGTGAACTTTCTCCCTTTGTAACATTTGCTGACTCCACAGCAATAAAAGAAAGAGACATCTTTGGGAGAGAAAAAAAACAAGTATTCTACTGTGTGTGACAACCTATTCAAAAGGATAGACTTACGTAATATTCATCGGACATGGTACGTGAACACACGGTCACGACAGGAAAACTGAAAGTAACCTGAGGCGACAGATTTTTGAAGGTGTTTTCCACGTCCGGGACTTCTGCATAATCGATTGATTTGTTCGAACTGACCATACCTATGAAGGTTCTCATTCATCCAGGGCGTTCAATGGTTCGCAACTGGACTGCTTGGTTTGTCTTGGAAGACGTTTCGCCGCTCATCCGAGTAGGCTTCATCGGTTCGTGCTCATAGACTTAGATTGGTCCGAATAAGTCCAAACGGTTGGTGCCAAAACCCCAAATATTTATACTCCAAAAACCAGGAGGGTGGGCCTGGGCAAGGATGGTTTCGCCCTATCGTAGTGAGGAAAACAACTGTTGAGATGTAAAAAGTTAAAGTTAAAGTACCACTGATAGTCACACACACACTAGGTGTGGTGAAATTACCCTCTGCATTTGACCCATCCCCTTGTTCCACTTCCTGGGAGGTGAGGGGAGCAGTAAACAGTAGCAGAGGCCGCGCTCGAGAATCATTTTGGTGAATTAGCTCCCAATTGCAACCCTTGATGCTGAGTGCCAAGCAGGGAGGTAATGGGTCCCATTTTTATAGTCTTTGGTATGACTCGGCTGGGGTTTGAACTCACGACCTACCCATCTCAGGGCGGACAATCTAACCAAAAAGCCACTCAGCAGTTTAACGAGCAATCCTAACTGTCAAAGCCAACAGCATTGAGGTATTGTGTGGCAGAACAATCACTGTGGATGGACTACTACCAGTCCAAAATAGTTGGAATCCCCCATGTAAGCATTCTACTCAGTTGTAAACAAATGGCACAAATGGCATTTTGGTCACCTTCTGTCACCAGAATGTTTCTTACACCTGTTATTTGTTGGAGGCTAAATTGCAGAGCCTTTTAGGAACGGTTGAAAGGACAGTGTTGTATGTGGGAGACACCTATTCAAAAGGATAGACTTACGTAATATTCATCGGACATAGTACGTGAACACGCCGTCATGACAGGAAAACTGAAAGTAACCTGAGGCGACAGATTTTAGAAGGTGTTTTCCACGTCTGGGACTTCTGCATAATCGATTGATTTGTTCGAACTGACCATACCTATGAAGGTTCTCATTCATCCAGGGCGTTCAATCGCTCGCAACTGGACTGCTTGGTTTGTCTTGGAAGACGTTTCGCCACTCATCCGAGTAGGCTTCATCGGTTCGTGCTCATAGACTTAGATTGGTCAGATCAAGTCCAAATGGTTGGTGCCAAAACCCCAAATATTTATACTCCAAAAACCAGGAGGGTGGGCCTAGGCAAGGATGGTTACGCCCTATCGTAGTGAGAAAAAACACTGTTGGGATGCAAAGGACCAATCCTAACTGTAAAAGCCAACGACATCCTTGTGAGATAGAAAATATGTATTCTACTCTGTGTGACAACCTATTCAAAAAGGATAGACTTACGTAATATTCATCGGACATGGTACGTGAACCAACCGTCACGGCAGGAAAACTGAAAGTAACCTGAGGCGACAGATTTTAGAAGGTGTTTTCCACATCTGGGACTTCTGCATAATCAATTGATTTGTTCAAACTGACCATACCTATGAAGGTTCTCATTCATCCAGGGCGTTCAATCGTTCGAAACTGGACTGCTTGGTTTTTCTTGGAGGACGTTTCGCCGCTCATCCGAGTAGGCTTCAGCGGTTCGTGCTCATAGACTTAGATTGGTCAGATCAAGTCCAAACGGTTGGTGCCAAAACCCCAAATATTTATTGTCAGAATAATTGTATCTAAGTTATCACAAAACTTTGTGTTTCCATGAGTTCCCGGCGAGAGGACAAAAGCTGTCTTTAATCTTACCAAGCAAAGGCTTGTAAAACTCCACTGTGTACGATGGGAAGCGACATGAAGGCGTCGGTTTCTTTGATCTATTGTAATCCACAGGAAGATTTTGTCTTGATCCGAGATCTACAAAGCAGAGAGGAAGCAGGACCTGACCCCCCTCCAGGCACCTTTTCTTTGAACTGTCAATGAACGAGTGCAACAGCTGTTTACGACGACCCCCCGTCCCTTAGAAACAGCTGTTGCCATGTAATCAGGGAAAGTCAAAATAAAAGAGGAGGCGGACCTTTCGTCAGAGCGTGGTGGAAGACTTTACAAAGAGTACAGCCCAGACGTTTCTCCTCAATGAGCTAAATTGAATTATGTCTCTGTTTAATTCCTTGCTTCTTGTCTGTTTAATACACTACCGTTCAAAAGTTTGGGGTCACATTGAAATGTCCTTATTTTTGAAGGAAAAGCACTGTACTTTTCAATGAAGATAACTTTAAACTAGTCTTAACTTTAAAGAAATACACTCTATACATTGCTAATGTGGTAAATGACTATTCTAGCTGCAAATGTCTGGTTTTTGGTGCAATATCTACATAGGTGTATAGAGGCCCATTTCCAGCAACAATCACTCCAGTGTTCTAATGGTACAATGTGTTTGCTCATTGGCTCAGAAGGCTAATTGATGATTAGAAAACCCTTGTGCAATCATGTTCACACATCTGAAAACAGTTTAGCTCGTTACAGAAGCTACAAAACTGACCTTCCTTTGAGCACATTGAGTTTTTGGAGCATCACATTTGTGGGGTCAATTAAACGCTCAAAATGACCAGAAAAAGAGAACTTTCATCTGGAACTCGACAGTCTATTCTTGTTCTTAGAAATGAAGGCTATTCCACAAAATTGTTTGGGTGACCCCAAACTTTTGAACGGTAGTGTAGATGTCACCAGTGTTTGAACCTGACATTTATACTCCAAAAACCAGTAGGGTGTGCCTGGGCAAGGATGGTGAGGAAAAACAACTGTTGGGATGCAAACGAGCAATCCTAACTGTAAAGGCCAACGACATCCTTGTGAGGAAAAAAAAAAAAAGTATTCTACTGTGTGTGACAACCTATTCAAAAGGATAGACGTACGTAATATTCATCGGACATGGTACGTGAACACACCATCACGACAGGAAAACTGAAAGTAACCTGAGGCAACAGATTTTAGAAGGTGTTTTTCCACGTCCGGGACTTCTGCATAATCGATTGATTTGTTCAAACTGACCATGCGTTTTGTGTACATAATTTGTGATCTTTTGAGTTCAGCTCATGAAAAATAGCAACAAAAACAAAAGCATGGATATTTTTTCTCTCAGTTTATTTACTGAATCGATCAGAAGAAACATTGCTACCCCTTGGTTTCCTAGGACTCAGTGTATTGCACCCTGGGGACTCCCAAGCTCGGCTTCCCCCGCTGGTTTTCGGTGTACTTTATGGAGAGCTAACCTTCTTGTCAATGGGTCAAATGTTTCCTCTCAAGGCAGACAAATACAAATATAGAAAAACAAAGCCAGCGGGGAGGTCAGTTTATCGTACGGCACGTTAGGATGCCAGCGAGTACACATCTGCCACGAGTGCAGTATGCAAAAAGAGCACATGGCGATACGCAACCCCCCAGTTTTTAGCCGTTAGTAAATGTCAAAAGCGCATATTTGCAAATCTGGCTCGAGTGCAGCTAATTTGTTGTCGAATCACGCCAATCCAGCCCTAAATCAAGCTGTGCCCTATGAATCAGCTGCACACTTGTGAGTCATAACAGCTGATTTGGATCTGAAAGGTCCCCTCCGACCCACTCTCACTCTCCATTGGACTAATGACTCGACCATTGATTGCTCTTGCAAACAGGTGGGCAAGCAGAAGCGGCGGTAAAAAGTGACGCCACAAACTGCGGTTCAGGTGTGACACAACAGCGTACACTCTCGTCACCATTGCCTCTTTTGCAGGAGTCATTGTTTGCAGCGGATTAAAATCTCCCACTCATGCGTGAAGGACTCTTGGGGAAACATATGCATGCATGTGTAATTCATTACCACCACTTTTGTTTTATCTAATGGAAAGCCTCCTCCTCATACCCACCACTTCCATAACAGTAATATATTTGAAGTGAGCTGTGGATTATTCACACTTAAAAAATTAAACTAGCAAAGCACCAACAATTTATTTGACAGTTTTACCGTTTCCCATGTTAGGAATCACTAATTGCATAATTGCAGCCATTATTGATTGACTACACATGGCATTTGTTCTTCTTGATGATCGCAAATAGTGTCAGATCCACCCAGCAGGCACAAAACATTGATACAACGCTGATTATACATATATATCCTTTGAAACTGACATTGAAAAAACGTTGCAAAATAGCTGTATTTGTTGATGTCCAACGTAGGATCCACGCTGTTGGATGGTAAATGACCAAATGTCAATGATCAAATCAACGTTAGAACCCAACATTGATTAAACGTCGCCAAAAAGCATGTAGTTTCAACGTTGTTTTTGTGTTGTAGAATTTTGGTTGGGAAATGACCAAATTTCAATGGTCAACTCAACGTCAGAACCAAACACTGATTAAACGTCACCAAAAAGCATGTTTTTTCAACGTTGTAGTTGTGTTGTGGATTTTTGGTTGGAAAATGACCATATTTCGATGGTCATATCAATGTCAGAACCCAACATTGCATACACGTCATTAAAAAGCCTGTTGTTTCAGCGTAGTATTTGTGTTGTAGAATTTTGGATGGGAAATGACCAAATTTCAATGGTCAAATCAACGTCAGAACCCAACATTGAATAAACGTCCTCATAAAGCCTGTTGTTTCAACGTTGTATTTGTGTTGTAGAATTTTGGTTGGGAAATTACCAAATTTCAATGGTCAAATCATTGTCACAACCCGACATTGATTAAACCTCATCGAAAACCATGCTGTTTCAACGTTGTATTCATGTTGTGGAATACTGGTTGGGAAATGACCAAATTTCAAAGGTCAAATCAACGTCAGAACCCAACATTGAATAAACGTCCTCATAAAGCCTGTTTTTTCAACGTTGTATTTGTGTTGTAGAATTTTGGTTGGGAAATGACCAAATTCCAATGGTCAAATCAACGTTAGAACCCAACATTGATTAAACGTCGCCAAAAAGCATGTAGTTTCAACGTTGCTTTTGTGTTGTGGAATTTTGTTTGGGAAATGACCAAATTTCAATGGTCAACTCAACGTCAGAACCAAACATTGATTAAACGTCACCAAAAAGCATGTTGTTTCAACGTTGTATTTGTGTTGTGGATTTTTGGATGGGAAATGACCAAATTTCAATGGTCAAATCAACGTCAGAACCCAACATTGAATAAACGTCCTCATAAAGCCTGTTGTTTCAACGTTGTATTTGTGTTGTAGAATTTTGGTTGGGAAATTACCAAATTTCAATGGTCAAATCATTGTCACAACCCGACATTGATTAAACCTCATCGAAAAGCATGTTGTTTCAACGTTGTATTCATGTTGTGGAATACTGGTTGGGAAATGACCAAATTTCAATGGTCAAATCAACGTCAGAACCCAACATTGAATAAACGTCCTCATAAAGCCTGTTGTTTCAACGTTGTATTTGTGTTGTAGAATTTTGGTTGGGAAATGACCAAATTCCAATGGTCAAATCAACGTTAGAACCCAACATTGATTAAACATCGCCAAAAAGCATGTAGTTTCAACGTTGTTTTTGTGTTGTGGAATTTTGGTTGAGAAATGACCAAATTTCAATGGTCAACTCAACGTCAGAACCAAACATTGATTAAACGTCGCCAAAAAGCATGTTGTTTCAACGTTGTATTTGTGTTGTAGAATTTTGGTTGGGAAATTACCAAATTTCAATGGTCAAATCATTGTCACAACCCGACATGGATTAAACCTCATCGAAAAGCATGTTGTTTCAACGTTGTATTCATGTTGTGGAATACTGGTTGGGAAATGACCAAATTTCAAAGGTCAAATCAACGTCAGAACCCAACATTGAATAAACGTCCTCATAAAGCCTGTTGTTTCAACGTTGTATTTGTGTTGTAGAATTTTGGTTGGGAAATGACCAAATTCCAATGGTCAAATCAACGTTAGAACCCAACATTGATTAAACATCGCCAAAAAGCATGTAGTTTCAACATTGTTTTTGTGTTGTGGAATTTTGGTTGGGAAATGACCAAATTTCAATGGTCAACTCAACGTCAAAACCAAACATTGATTAAAGGTCGCCAAAAAGCATGTTGTTTCAACGTTGTATTTGTGTTGTGGATTTTTGGTTGGAAAATGACCATATTTCAATGGTCATATCAATGTCAGCACCCAACATTGAATAAACGTCATCAAAAAGCCTGTTGTTTCAGCGTTGTATTTGTGTTGTAGAATTTTGGTTGGGAAATGACCAAATTTCAATGGTCAACTCAACGTCAGAACCGAACATTGATTAAACGTCGCCAAAAATCATGTTGTTTCAACGTTGTATTTGTGTCGTGGATTTTTGGTTGGAAAATGACCATATTTCAATGGTCATATCAATGTCAGCACCCAACATTGACTAAACGTCCTCATAAAGCATGTTGTTTCAACGTTGTATTTGTGTTGTAGAATATTGGTTGGGAAATGACCAAATTTCAATGGTCAAATCATTGTCACAACCCGACATTGATTAAACGTCATCAAAAACCAAGTTGTTTCAACGTTGTATTCATGTTGTGGAATACTGGTTGGGAAATGACCAAATTGCAATGGTCATATCAACGTTAGAACCGAACATTGATTAAAAGTTGTCAAAAAGCATGTTTTTTCAACATTAGGTTTGAGTTGCGTGTCCATTTCAGAACCTAATTCAACAAGTTGTCAACGTTGTTTCAATGTCTTGTACCTGCTGGGCAGTTATGGGTGGAATGGTTTATGAAAAAAGTTCTGTGTGTTGTTTGGATCAAATGTTTTTTTCTTTGTGTTACTATCCAGTTTTAGGTGTGCATAACCCAATTGGTTCAGTCCCTGAGTTTTCGGTTTACTCGCACAAAGCCCTCCAGCATGAGAAACGACTGTGCTACCTACAGAGCTAAAAGCCAAAGCTACCAACACTGCTCTTGAGGTTGTCAGGGGTGGGTTTCCCAACGTACACATTGCCCAGCCACACAGGCTGACCTCAATACACTCACCCTCCTAAACCTCACTCTAATCCGGGTCACGGCTCAACGACCGACTTGTTGAGTCCTTGCTTTTTCTGTTCCACCTGGAACTCGAACCTGGGTCGTTCTGTTTACTCGCATTGAGGTCCTCCAGCATGACAAAATGAGCTATCTACCGAGCTACCAACCCAATAGCCAATCCTGCTCTTGAGGTTGTCAGGGAGTGGGTTTACCAGTCTCCGCTACACGTGTATGTGCAGTTCTGATCATAAGTGTGCGTGCAGTTAAGAGAAGCAGGGAAGCTTTCATGTTGTAGACTTGGCGAGCAGTGAAGAGATTTATTGTAAAATACGGCAACGGCGGTCAGAAATGGGTGTGCAAGCACGTAGCGGTAGCTGGTCTACGCTGGGGGTATTTCCACCGAGGCGGTGCGCTCATTTTTTGTTTACACTAATTAAAGGGTTATAGTCATTTTTTATTATTTTTATTTTATAACATATTTTTGTAGGAGCCCCAACTGATGAACAGTTATGGTGGATTATTGGAATATATAGTTGTGGAGGGGGGCGTGGCCTGCAGCGAAGCAGGGTGTGCCAGGACCGGCCTCGAAGTCAGCGACAGGTGCGTGGATGGCCCAGGTGGGCCTTATTATTTAACGGGAGGGCAACCTCCACAATTTGGTTTGTCCTCGTGCGTAAACTTACGGGTCATGGTTTTCAGCGTCTTATTTAGCCGCTCCACCAGCCCGTCAGTTTGGGGGTGGTATACGCTGGTGCGGATCGCTTTAATTCCCAATAATCCGTATAGTTCCTTTATCGTGCGTAACATAAAGGACGTGCCCTGGTCAGTCAGAATCTCTTTCGGGATTCCGACTCGGGAGATGACCTGAAACCGTGCTTGTGCAACACTCTTTGCGGAGATGGAGCGCAGCGGCACTGCTTCGGGATAACGAGTTGCGTAATCCACCAGGAATAGCACAAAACGATATCCCCGTGTGCTTGGGTGGAATGGTCCGATGAGGTCCATACCAATCCTTTCGAATGGGACCTCCATGAGTAGTAATGGGCGCAAGGGCGCCTAATTGTGGAGGTTGCCCTCCCGTGGGTCCTCCGGACCACCAAGCATTGACACGAGAGCCCGGGTTCCAGGATACAACACTGGTTTATTTTTCATCATTTTTGCTTTTCATTATAAAGTGTCTCTCTCTCACGCTCTTGCCCCAACTCCAACAACGTCTTTTCTCCCGGCTACTGCTTAAACAGAGCGACAGGTGATTAGATAGTAAGGCCCACCTGGGCCATCTACGCACCTGTCGCTGACTTTGAGGCCGGTCCTGGCACACCCCGCTTTGCTGCAGGACCGCAGGCCACGCCCCCCTCCACAATAGTATTCTGGGGCGTTAAAAATACAAGAATGTCCACCAGTGGGCCAAAATTCAAAGCACACATTAAATCTCACATTTGCTGGTTGCTCAATTTAATCATAATTAATAAAATGATTGTTGATCAACCACCCGTCATCCTTTAACATTCGGACAAAAGCTTTATATATTTTGTATATAATTATTCTATATGCACACAAAAGCAGCAGAATCTGGGAGGTTTGTAATTTCAGTCGGGATTGATGTCGGTAGAAAAGGGCAATTTCTCGGAGACTTCCACAGAATCCGAAAGAGTCGGCAAGTCTGAGCTTGTGGGTCTGAGTAGCAAGCGTTTCCCAGCATGCCTTGTTGTCACTATAATCATCGGCTTTGACTGTTATCATGCATCTTTAATGTTACTTTAATGTTATTTGGTACGGACAGGGTTTAATAGTTAAAGTGGTGTCGTTTTTAGTCGTGTAAAATAAAGTTATGCCCTCTTTTGGTGGTAATGTAACACCCTCAGTAAGAATGGTTAGTGCAATGTATACTATTAACACCACTGCAGTCTCCAACCTGGATGTAGGATATTTACATTTGAACAGATACAGTAACAATTTTAGGTATATAGGAGTCGATACCATTTTTCAAATACTGGTACATTTTTGTGTGTTAATAAATATACGTTTTTGACAGTAAAATCCTGTTTATTTTGAAACATTTAAAAATGAGCCGATTATAACAACTGTTGTCCAGTTGTTATATCTTGTTTTATTATCACATTGCTTAGTCTCATTTGCGAGGTAGTACATTAAGTTGCAATTACAGTTACAAGTCCAAGACGTTAATGGCAGTGGTGTATAGTTTATGGTGTGTTTATTTTTTTTTCCCTAAAAAGTGTTAATAATTGTATTTATAACGGACCAGTTGTTTGATTGTAACGTAGTTCTTAGATGTAGTTTTCATGAAAAAATGTGGAGGTGTTGAAATCGCCTTGAAATATCGCTAATGCTAATTAGTAGCATGTCAATCGCAAAACCGATGTATTTTAGTATCAAGCTAGTGCATTTTTGAAATAGCAGAACCTTACTTTACTTATGTTTGAGTGTTTTTGGAGTAAATTCCGTTGTTGGCATTGAACATTGCAACATTACCAAGAGGTAGTTTGGCTGAGTACGTTCTTAGTGCTGCTGGAGTGTTCCCCCGAGTGCCGAAGTGAGAAGAGTCGGTAACTGGGCCTGACGTCTCGTGCAACCCAGCTACTGAAACATGGTACCGTTGGATTTTACGGGAATTGGTTGGACCGGCGGGATTTGGTTGATGCCCAGTGTTGGGACTAACGCGTTACAAAGTAACAAGTCACTGTAACACCGTTATTTTCTGTGGTAACTATCCAATCAATCAATCCACTTTATTTATATAGCACATTTACACAACAAGAATGTTTCCAAAGTGCTGCACAGCCATGTTAAAAAAAATATTAAAAACAATATTAAAAACAATATTAAAAACAATATTAAAAACAATATTATGCTACACCAATGACTGAATAAAAACAAAGAATAAATGAATAGAAAACCAATACAGAGACAATATAAAAAATAAATATGATTAAAAGCGATTTTTAAAGGGTAAAACCAATTAAAACAGTAAAATAGACATCAAAATGTATAAAAAAACACACAGGACAACAGAGGACAGAAGACCACACAACTCACGTAGTGTTAAAAGCCAAAGAATAAAAGTGGGTCTTAAGACGAGACTTAAAACACTCCACTGCGGGAGCAGTTTGAACATGGAGGGGCAGAGTGTTCCAGAGTTTAGGGCCGACCACAGAGAAGGCCCTGTCTCCCCTGGTTTTAAGTCTCGTCCTGGGCACCACGAGCTGGAGCTGGCTCTCGGACCTCAGAGCGCGCGCAGGAGTGTAAATTTGGATGAGGTCCGAGATATACTGAGGTGCCAGTCCATGTAAAGCTTTAAAAACAAACAGCAAGGATTTAAAATAAATTCTAAAAGGAACAGGGAGCCAGTGCAAACTCCGAAGAATTGGGGTTATATGCTCACGTTTCCTGGCCCCTGTTAAAAGTCGTGCTGCCGCGTTCTGGACTAACTGCAACCGGGAGAGAGCTTTTTGGCTAATGCCAGCATAAAGTGCATTGCAGTAGTCCAGGCGACTTGAAATAAAAGCATGCACGACTTGTTCAAAAAGGTTAAAAGATAAAAATGGTTTTACCTTTGCTAAAAGACGAAGATGATAAAAACACGATTTTAAAACGCCATTGACTTGTTTGTCAAATTTAAAATCGCTGTCTATAGTGACGCCAAGGCTGGTGACTTTGGGACGCACATTTTGCAATGGTCCCAAGTCAGTTAGTGCCGGACCAAAAACTGAAATCTCCGTTTTTCCCTCATTCATTATTAAAAAATTCTGGGCTAACCAAGCCTTGACATCACATAGACAGTTGAGAAGGGGTGTCAGGGGGCCGTGGCCTTTTGAAATTGGCATATACATTTGGCAGTCATCTGCATAAAAGTGATAAGACACTCCATGTTTCTTAAAAATCTCTCCAAGAGGGAGAATGTGCAAGGAAAACAGGATGGGGCCTAGAATGGATCCCTGGGGGACACCACAGTAAAGCGGAGCAGAAGAAGAGGTGGCGTCCCCCAGCCTGACAGAGAAGGACCTCTCTGACAGGTAGGATCTGAACCACTCTAATGCAGTCACCCTGACACCCACAGAAGAATTGTGTGGTCGACTGTATCAAAGGCAGCTGTAAGATCTAAAAGCACTAAAATGGCAGAGCTACCAGAATCAGACATTAAAAGCAAGTCATTAAAAACCTTTAAAAGTGCAGATTCAGTACTGTGCAAAGCCTTGTATCCAGACTGAAATGGATCTAAAGTGCTATTTTCATCTAAAAAAGGCTGCAGTTGCGCTAAAACACATTTCTCCAGAATTTTTGACACAAAAGGTAATTTGGAAATGGGCCGATAATTTGACAAACTTGTCGGATCTAGACCTGTTTTTTTAATCAAAGGCTCGACAACAGCTCTTTTACAAAAAGAGGGGACACAGCCAGAAATCAAGCTGCTGTTGATGATGTCTTTAACAGACAAGTGAATAGTGTGCCAGATTTCTTTAAAAAAGCGAGGGGGGACTGGGTCTGTGGGACAGGACGAGGGTTTCAGTTTGTGGACTATTCCTGTAAGCTCAGGCAAGGACACAGGCTCAAACTGACTAAACACAGCCGAGCACTGAGTGGCCACATTAAAATTCAATGGAGAGCGAGAAAGATTTGCCCGAATAAAAGCAACCTTATCGTTAAAAAAGGAGAGAAATTTTTCACAAGTTTCACTTGTCATCTCCAGTAAAGTGGCTGGATTCAGATTAAGAACATAACTAATAGTATTAAAAAGAACACGTGGCTTGCTGATACTATTTAAAATTAAGTCTGACAGATATTTTGTTTTCTCAGCTTTAACCACACTTTGATAGTTCTGACAGTTTTCTTTTAGAATTTGATAAGAAACCTCCAAGTGATCCCCTTTCCACTTGCGCTCCGCCCTTCGCCACTCACGCCGAGCTGTGCGTGTGGTTTCATTGAGCCAAGGCTCCTGTTTTGGCTTTGGACGTATAGCTTTGAGGGGCGCCATACTATCCAGAACCTCAGAACATATAGAAAGAAAAGAGCACATCAATTGTTCAGTGTCTGCAGAGTGTGATATACTCTGCATGGACACAGTGAATAAAGGGGAGAAGGTAGCTAATAACACGCCCATGACGCACGGCAAGTGGTTTCACATCAGGGTCCAAACTTAAATTAAACATAACAGGACTATGATCAGAAAACACAGCATCACCAACAACGACATTGTCAACATTAAAACCATAAGACAATACGAGGTCTAGTGCAGGGGTCACCAACGCGGTGCCCGCGGGCACCAGGTAGCCCGTAAGGACCAGATGAGTAGCCCGCTGGCCTGTTCTAAAAATAGCTCAAATAGCAGCACTTACCAGTGAGCTGCCTCTATTTTTTAAATTGTATTTATTTACTAGCAAGCTGGTCTCGCTTTGCTCGACATTTTTAATTCTAAGAGAGACAAAACTCAAATAGAATTTGAAAATCCAAGAAAATATTTTAAAGACTTGGTCTTCACTTGTTTAAATAAATGCATTAATTTTTTTACTTTGCTTCTTATAACTTTCAGAAAGACAATTTTAGAGAAAAAATACAACCTTAAAAATGATTTTAGGATTTTTAAACACATATACCTTTTTTACCTTTTAAATTCCTTCCTCATCTTTCCTGACAATTTAAATCAATGTTCAAGTAAATGTATTTGTTTTATTGTAAAGAATAATAAATACATTTTGATTTAATTCTTCATTTTAGCTTCTGTTTTTTCGACGAAGAATATTTGTGAAATATTTCTGCAAACTTGTTATGATTAAAATTCAAAAAAAATATTCTGGCAAATCTAGAAAATCTGTAGAATCAAATGTAAATCTTATTTCAAAGTCTTTTTCATTTCTTTTAAAAATTTTGTTCTGGAAAATCTAGAAGAAATAATGATTTGTCTTTGTTAGAAATATAGCTTCGGCCAATTTGTTATATATTCTAACAAAGTGCAGATTGGATTTTAACCTAACATGTCATCAAAATTCTAAAATTAATCTTAATCAGGAAAAATGACTAATGATGTTCCATAAATTCTTTTTTTAAATTTTTTCAAAAAGATTCGAATTAGCTAGTTTTTCTCTTCTTTTTTTCGGTTGAATCTTGAATTTTATAGAGTCGAAATTGAAGATAAACTATGTTTCAAAATTTAATTGTCATTTTTTTCGTGTTTTTCTCCTCTTTTAAACCGTTCAATTAAGTGTAAATATCATTAATTATAAATAATAACAGAGTTAAAGGTAAATTGAGCAAATTGGCTATTTCTGGCAATTTATTTAAGTGTGTATCAAACTGGTAGCCCTTCGCATTAATCACTACCCAAGAAGTAGCTCTTGCTTTCAAAAAGGTTGGTGACCCCTGGTTTAGTGTATGCCCACGTTCATGTGTGGAACCAGATACAGACTGTATAAAATTAAAAGAGTCAATGACATTCAGGAAGCTCCTGGATAGAGGTTCGTCTGGGCAGCAGGTGTGAATATTAAAGTCACCAACAATAAGAACACGATCATATTTGGGCAGAATTTCGGCCAGAAATTCAGAATAGTCATTTATGAAGTCTTTGTGGTACTTGGGTGGTCGATAAACGACGGCACACAGGACGACATCAGAAAGACCCAGCTCAAACATGCATAGTTCCAAGCTTGAAAAGGAGGATTGCAGGCGGATCTGACGGCATTTAAAGTCATTTTTAAAAACGACTGCTAATCCTCCTCCTTTTCGGCCAGACGACCGCGGAGAATTAAAATATGAGCACTCCGGTGATAAAAGTTCATTTAGAGGAGCGAACTCACCAGTTCTCAGTCATGTCTCCGTCACACAGAGGAAGTCCAGTCCGTGGGAGACGAATAAATCCTTCAGGTTAAATGTTTTGTTTGTCAAGGATCTTGCGTTAACAAGACCGAACTTAACGGGGGCCGGCGCGTCCAAGGCCGCTGCTGATCCGGGTGGGGCCCGACACAGAGCCCGCAGGTGGCGGGAGTTCACTACGCACCTCCGGGGGCGGGGACAGCAGGAGCGCGGCGGGCGAGCTTCCCCCTGCAGACCGACGATAGGAACAATCCAGGACCCGGCGGGATCCAGCAAACATGGGTGCAGGAAGAAACCAGGTACCGGACCATACCTCCTTCGGGAAGCCACGGAAAAGCCGGGCCAGGAGTGCCCTAACTTTCACCAGCTGGCCGCCACGTTTACCACGGCGCCGATGACGCTTTCGCCGGGGGAGAGGAGCCAGAGGGCGAAAAAGGAAGGCAGGAATCCGGCCAGGTGAGAAAGCTGACTGGGACGCCGTAAAACTAACGTCGAAGTTGATCATATCCGTGTGAGAGGGACAAAGATCCAACAGCGTTTGGCGATCATACACAAACAGTGAGTTGACAGGGACAACAAAAGACGCGAACAGCACAAAAACAAGCAAAGCTGACAGCGAGAGACGGCAAGCCTCAGCACATACTGGCGCCATCTTAGTTAGCAAACAAGTCAACGAAAAGGGTCCACCTGGATAGCTAGTAATCTAACGCGTTATTTTTCATATTCAGTAACTCAGTTACCGTTACTACATGATGCGTTACTGCGTTATTTTATGTTATTTTTTATGTAGTATCAGCTAGAAACAGAAGATCTGAGTGTGTTTTATTGGAGAGTTGCAGTGTCGTCCTTCTGTGTCACAAGGAAAAGAAAAGGTGTGGTTTGTGTGGGTGGGGGCCCAGTGGGGGCCGGGTGGGGGCTCCCAGACCGTAGTTGAAGGGCGCAGTGGAGACGTTCCTCCAGGGCCTATGTACTTCGGGGCTAACAACCTTCACTTTACCCGGAAGTGGGTCTTTACAGCTGAGGGTGAATGACGAGGTCGGCGGTTTGTTGCAACTTTGTGACTTTATTGGACGCAGCCATCCACCAAGCTAGAGCACTGTTCTCATATATAGTTGGGACAGGAGACAATAGTGTGTAACTCATTCAGTGGTCTTTATTGCAACTGATGGCCCGGACGTAAACACAACACACACTTCCTGCTAGCTGCTGGGACATACCATTCTGTTAGGGGTGCAACCCTTACTCGCCTATAACATCTCCCCTTTCTTAGATGAACCTTTCTAAGAACATAAACAACCCGAATATGTATCCCATATTAACACATTACTAAAATAAAACACATTACAGATTCTGTCCCCCTATTTTTTTTTTTTTTTTTTTTTTTTTTTTCAAACGTGTGTCAACACAACAATAGTCCAGCCTCAGGCCCGAACCCCAGTCCATAATATCTATAAGTCCAACCTGACCGGCACTCTCACCAGCCTGCCACTGGCCGTCCTCTGCTCCGTCACGGGCGTGGCGTTGCCCGCGGGCTGGTGCACACCACTCCGCCTGAGCGGCCTGGCCCCCTGCCCGTTTGTGTCACTGTCCTCCATATTGCCCGTCGTGCTGTCAGACGGATCGCTGTGTTGCTCCTCAGGCGGGCCGCTGCGCTGCATGCTTTGTTGCTCAGGGTGGCGTCCGATCGCCTCCCCCTCAGCTGGCCGCAGATCCACCCGATTCCGTCGATAGAACGTCCCCTCGACATCCACCAGGTATGATCTGGGGCCCGCCTGTTTCAGGCACACGCCCCTCCTCCACCTGCCCGTCCTGTCGCCAGGTAGTGGCTTCATCCTGATGTCTTGGCCGATACACAGCTCGGGCAAGTCTCTGGCCGACCTGTCATACCAGAACTTGGCTGTCTGGTGTTTCGCCCGCAGCTTCTCCGGGACCCCAGTGACTACGCTCGGCTCCAAGAGCGTGTCGGCGACCGGGAGCGGAGTTTTCAGCCTCCGAGACATCAGTCTTTGTGCTGGGCTGCTGAGCATGCCCTCCGTGGGCGTGTTTCTCCACTGTAAGATGGCTATCCATGGGTCATTGCCTGCGCTGGCTGCTTTCTTGCACAGATTCTTCACTATCTTTACTGCCGACTCAGCCTTTCCATTAGACTTTGGGTGCCTGGGTGAAGACATTACATGGCTAAAGTCCCATTCTTTTGCCAACCTCCTGAATGTCCCGCAGTCAAACTGAGAACCACAGTCTGTAATGACCCGGTCAGGCTGTCCGTGTCGTGCGAATTGGGCCTTGCACCTCAGGACTGTGGTCTCTGCTGACAAGTCTGGGAGCAGCTCTATCTCCCAGAAGTCTGAGTAATGGTCAACGATGATCAGAAAATCCTTGCCTGCTTGCCTGAATAGATCCATGCTGAGAATCTGCCATGGCCGCGTCGGGAGTGCATGTGACATCATTGTTTCTCGCTGTTGGTCATGTGAATATTCGTTACATGCTGAACACTGACTCACATAGTCCTTGACTTCACCTTGCATGTTCGGCCAGTACAGCGTGTCTCTGGCCTGTCTGTAACAGGCATCTCCTCCTACGTGGCTGGCGTGGATGCGTTTCAGCATCTCCGCGCGTAACGACTTTGGAATTATGACCCGCTGGCTTTTGAAGAGCACTCCATCTTGTGCGCTGATCTCGTCACGAATTGACCAGTACTCCCTGATCGCCAGAGGAGTATCCTCACGGAGATCTGGCCATCCCCTGAGCACTGCTGCCTTTAGCATCTGGAGGTTTTCATCCATCTCCGTGTGTTGTCTTATCTGCGCCAGGCGCTGTCTGGTGACATTCAGATAATCAGCCTGATTTATCTGTTCAGTGTCCTCCTGCGCCCTCTGCAGGCTACAAACTGCGTGTTTTGTGTAGCTCGTGTCCGTCCTCTGTAGTGGAGCCGTGGCTCTGCTCAACGTGTCACTGATGTGCATGTCTGGGCCCGGCTTGTACACTACCTTGAGGGTGTAGTTCTGAAGTGTGAGCAGCATGCTTTGGAGCCTCTTGGGTGCCGTGAGGAGAGGCTTGTTGAAAATCGAGATGAGTGGCTTGTGGTCCGTTTCTGTTGTGATCTCTCCACGCCCATACAGGTAATAGTGGAATCGCTGGCACGCAAACACGATGCTCAGACACTCCTTTTCGATTTGTGCATAGTTCTGTTCTGTCTGAGTTAGCGCCCGTGATGCAAACCCGACTGGCTGGCCCTCCTGCATCAGACAGCATCCAAGCCCCTTCTGGCTCGCATCACTCTGGATGGTGACTGGCTTGGTCACGTCGTAGTATCTCAGGAGCGGGGCTGCCGTGACCAGCCGCTTGACCTCCTTGACTGCAGCCTCGTGTTTAGGCAGCCAATGCCACGGGACGTCTTTGTCCAGCAGCCTCCGCAGTGGCTCACAGATGTCGGAGAGTCGTGGCATGAACTTTGCGAGATAGGTGACAAACCCTATGAACCGCTGGACTGCTTTGGCGTCGGTGGGGTGTGGCATGTCCTGGACTGCCCTGATCTTTTCTGGGTCTGCCTTGAGCCCCTCTGCTGACAGAATATGCCCATGAAACTTGACCTCTCTAAGCCTGAACTGCAGCTTCTTTAGACTCAATCTTAGCTTAACTTCTCTGCACCTCTCCATGAGCGCTATCAGTTTTGTGTCATGGTCCTGTATGGCCTCCTCATCTGTCTCCCCACACCCTACCACTAGTATGTCATCTGCGATTGGCTCTACACCAGCAAGCCCTGCCAGCAGCTCATGCTGCTTCCGCTGGTATACCTCTGGCGCTACTGACACACCAAACGGTAGCTTTAACCAGCGCTTCCTGCCCCACGGTGTCCAGAACGTAGTCATGTAACTACTGTCCTCATCTAGCCTACACTGTAAAAAGGCATCACGTGCGTCTACAAGGGTGAATATGCGCGCTTTAGGCAGCTTGTATAGCACATCCTCTAAGGTCGGCATTAGGTAATGTGACCTCTTCAGAGCTTGATTTAGAAACTTGGGGTCTATGCAGATCCTCACCTTGTCTGGCTGTCTGACTATCACCATGTTGCTAATCCACTCACTTGGCTCTGACACTGAGGCTAGGTGCCCATCTCGCTCATATTTATCTAGCTGAGCCTTGACTGCCTCTCTGAGTGCCACTGGCACATTGCGTGGGGGAGCCTGCACCGGGGCTATATCTTTGTCTAGCTCAAAATGAACCTCCCCTGGGACGGATTCGACTGGACTGTTAAAAACATCATCATATGTCATAACAAGGTGCTGCCTAGTTAGTGGCTCTGACCTGCTCTGCCCCACCATAAGCAGCTCCTGAGGGATGGTGAAGCGCATTAGGCCTAGCCGCTCACTGGTTTCGCCCGACAGCAGGGGTCTCTGCTTGCTTCTCACTATCTCGAACTCAAGCTTGTGTGTTTTGCCCCTCACTACACACTCTGTCCTGAATATCCCTATGGATTGCATCGTTTCGCCTGAATACAGTACCAATCTGGTCTGGCTCGGCCCTAACTCCACACCAGGCGCCAGTCTTCTCTTGTCTTGTATACTCATCACATTACAGGTCGCCCCTGAATCTAGCTGGCACCTCTGAGACCCACCATTCACTCTTATGTTAGCAAACCATTTCCTCCCACCGCCCTGGACTGCACCTATGCTCTCTGTTGTGTAGATGTGGGCCTCTGTGCTGTCCCTGACCATATCCTCCTGGACCTCAGCCTCTGCTATGTTCAATTGTCGGGCTTGTCTCCCCTTCAGGCACACCTTAGCGAAATGATTTGCTGTTCCGCAATTGCGGCAGTTCTTCCCATATGCTGGGCAAAGTTCACGTCCGCGCTTGTGCATGTTGCCACAATATCTACATGCAGCACCCTCACTCTGTGCCTGATTCTGAAACTTGCTAAAGTGTTCCTGCTTAGATGTTGGTCGCGGCCGCCGGCCATCTGTCGCATGCACTGCCTCCAGCGGCCTGTCCTGTGCCATCGTCTTCAACCTGATATCCGTCATTTCAGCAGCTCTGCATATTTCGATGGCTGATGTCAGCGTGAGATCCTTCTCTCTGAGCATGCGACGCCGCACACCCTCATCACTGACACCCAACACCACTCTGTCTCTTATAAGTTCCTCTCCGAGTTGGCCATACTCACAGGAAGCAGCTTTTTCCCTCAGCCTCGTTACAAACGCATCAATGGGCTCCCCTTCATCTTGCTTGCAGTTGCCGAAAACGTATCTCTCGAATATTACATTTCTGGCTGGCTTGAAATACGCACCGAGACTCTCGAGGATGACGTCCACGTCCTTCTGCTGGTCCGCCGTGAGTCCCAGGTTATGCTTGTATATGTGGCGGCATTCAGCGCCCATCACTCGTCGCAGGGTTGCTGCCTGCACTTCCTTTGATTTTTCTTTTAGTCCTGATGCCAGAATATAATCCTCAAATTCGGCTCTAAAATTGTCCCAATTACTTGTGATATCGCCACTCAGCTTCATTTCCTCCGGTGGTGGTATGCTGGAAGCCATGGTGAAGCTATCGCTGTTAGCCTAGCTTGTTGCTAACGGCTAAATCTCCCGTCTTCGCCTCCACTGCTCCTTCTTTTTTTTTTTTTTTTTTTTTTTTTCGTGTGTGCCGTCAGTGCAGCACGACAACACACAACCCTCAAACTTTGGGTCTAGCCACTTCTGACGCCATGTTCTCATATATAGTTGGGACAGGAGACAATAGTGTGTAACTCATTCAGTGGTCTTTATTGCAACTGATGGCCCGGACGTAAACACAACACACACTTCCTGCTAGCTGCTGGGACATACCATTCTGTTAGGGGTGCAACCCTTACTCGCCTATAACAAGCACCTGCACGCAGTCACTGTTGCCGCTTGCTCACCTCTCTCGCCCACTCACTCACTGATGTCACTCACCTCACATGCTTTCATATCTTAAAGGGCCACGCACACACACACACATACGCTACTCTCATAACAACTAACAAGACATCATGGCGAAGCCAGAAGTCGAGTTTCTTAACATGGAGACATTCTCAATACTTTTCTTTTGTCGAGCACAAAGAAAATAATATTTTAGTTAAATGTAAGTTGTGTCTTGGATCAAAGATCCCATCTACTTAAAGGTAAAGTTAAAGTGCCATTATGTTGCAGCTATTTATAATAGTTTTGTCAATTTGTTCTGGCCTGAAATAAATTGGCCCTTTGAAACATATCTTTGTCTTTGTGTGTTGTATGTAGACCACATTGCTTTCTGACTTCAGTGGTGCAAATGCATGTCAAGTTGATCAACAGATTGTATTATTCTCCAGTGCAATAACAGTACTGAAATGAAGGCTAAAAGGGCATTAATGGGAGCCTTAAAAAAAAGAAGAAAAAATAAGTAACTAAATAGTTACTTTTCAGAGTAACGCATTCTTTTTTGGTGTAATTAACTGATTTAGTAACTGAGTTACTTTTGAAATAAAGTAACTAGTAACTGTAACTAGTTACTGGTTTTCAGTAATTAACCCAACAATTAACCTTAAATTAACCTTAAACTTAAAGTAGATTAAAGGCCTACTGAAATGAGATTTTCTTATTTAAACGGGGATAGCGGATCCATTCTATGTGTCATACTTGATCATTTTGCGATATTGCCATATTTTTGATGAAAGGATTTAGTAGAGAACATTGACGATAAAGTTCGCAACTTTTGGTCGCTGATAAAAAAAAGCCTTGCTTGTACAGGAAGTAGCGTGACGTCACAGGTTGTGGAGCTCCTCACATCTGCACATTGTTTACAATCATGGCCACCAGCAGCGAGAGCGATTCGGACCGAGAAAGCGACGATTTCCCCATTAATTTGAGCGAGGATGAAAGATTCGTGGATGAGGAAAGTGAGAGTGAAGGACTAGAGGGCAGTGGAAGCGATTCAGATAGGGAATTTGCTGTGAGAGGCGGGTGGGACCTGATATTCAGCTGGGAATGACTAAAACAGTAAATAAACACAAGACATATATATACTCTATTAGCCACAACACAACCAGGCTTATATTTAATATGCCACAAATTAATCCTGCATAACAAACACCTCCCCCCTCCCGTCCATATAACCCGCAAATACAAATCAAACACCCGCACAACACACTCAATCCCACAGCCCAAAGTACCGTTCACCTCCGTAAAGTTCATACAGCACATATATTTCCCCAAAGTTACGTACGTGACATGCACATAGCGGCACGCACGTACTGGCAAGCGATCACTCTTTAGTATTTACATGCTGCCGCTGGGTGACATCATACGCAAGTACGGTGTTAGCTTTCACTGTTATGCTGATGACACTCAACTCTACATGCCCCTAAAGCTGACCAACACGCCGGACTGTAGTCAGCTGGAGGCGTGTCTTAATGAAATTAAACAATGGATGTCCGCTAACTTTTTGCAACTCAACGCTAAGAAAACGGAAATGCTGATTATCGGTCCTGCTCAACACCAACATCTATTTAATAATACCACCTTAACATTTGACAACCAAACAATTAAACAAGGAGACTCGGTAAAGAATCTGGGTATTATCTTCGACCCAACTCTCTCGTTTGAGTCACACATTAAGAGTGTTACTAAAACGGCCTTCTTTCATCTCCGTAATATCGCTAAAATTCGTTCCATCTTGTCCACTAGCGACGCTGAGATCATTATTCATGCGTTCGTTACGTCTCGTCTCGATTACTGTAACGTTTTATTTTCGGGCCTCCCTATGTCTAGCATTAAAAGATTACAGTTGGTACAAAATGCGGCTGCAAGGCTTTTGACAAAAACAAGAAAGTTTGATCATATTACGCCTATACTGGCTCACTTGCACTGGCTTCCTGTGCACTTAAGATGCGACTTTAAGGTTTTACTACTTACGTATAAAATATTACACGGTTTAGCTCCAGCCTATCTCGCCGATTGTATTGTACCATATGTCCCGACAAGAAATCTGCGTTCAAAGAACTCCGGCTTATTAGTGATTCCCAGAGCCAAAAAAAAGTCTGCGGGCTATAGAGCGTTTTCTATTCGGGCTCCAGTACTCTGGAATGCCATCCCGGTAACAGTTAGAGATGCTACCTCAGTAGAAGCATTTAAGTCCCATCTTAAAACTCATTTGTATAATCTAGCCTTTAAATAGACCCCCCCTTTTTAGACCAGTTGATCTGCCGTTTTTTTTCTTCTCTCCTCTTCTCCCCTGTCCCTTGCGAGGGGGAGTTGCATAGGTCCGGTGGCCATGGATGAAGTGCTGGCTGTCCAGAGCCGGGACCCCGGGTGGACCACTAGCCTGTGCATCGGTTGGGGACATCTCTGCGCTGCTGACCCGTCTCCGCTCGGGATGGTTTCCTGTTGGCCCCGCTGTGGACTGGACTCCCGCTGATGTGTTGGATCCACTGTGGACTGGACTTTCACAATGTTATGTCAGACCCACTCGACATCCGTTGCTTTCGGTCTCCCCTAGAGGGGGGGGGGTTACCCACATATGCGGTCCTCTCCAAGGTTTCTCATAGTCATTCACCGACGTCCCACTGGGGTGAGTTTTTCCTTGCCCGTATGTGGGCTCTGTACCGAGGATGTCGTTGTGGCTTGTAAAGCCCTTTGAGACACTTGTGATTTAGGGCTATATAAATAAACATTGATTGATTGATTGATTGAAATGTTTGGAAGCCGCAGCTGCGTACTCACGGTACCGCATATCCAACTCAAAGTCCTCCTGGTAAGAGTCTCTGTTGTCCCAGTTCTCCACAGGCCAATGGTAAAGCTTGACTGTCATTTTCGGGAATGTAAACAATGAAACACCGGCTACGTGTTTGTGTTGCTGCAGCCGGCCGCTAATACACCGCTTACCACCGCTTCCCACCTACAGCTTTCTTCTTTGCTGTCTCCATTGTTCATTAAACAAATTGCAAAAGATTCACCAACACAGATGTCCAGAATACTGTGGAATTTTGCGATGAAAACAGACGACTTAATAGCTGTCCCAAAATGTCCGCTACAATTCGTGACGTCACGCGCAAACGTTATCATACCGAGACGTTTTCAGCAGGATATTTCGCGGGAAATTTAAAATTGCACTTTACTGATCTAACCCGACCGTATTGGCATGTGTTGCAATGTTAAGATTTCATCATTGATATATAAACTATCAGACTGCGTGGTCGGTAGTAGTGGCTTTCAGTAGGCCTTTAAGGTTCTTATTTGCTGGGCCAGATGCACATAAATTCTCCAAATTGTCCCGTGGCCCGAGATTTTGACACCTATTATGTACACTAAACCGAAACCTGTGTTTAGAGCTGAACCATGCTTTTTGTGAACCGTTCCACCCCTACCTTCTTTTTTCAAAAGTATCCATGTCAAATAGGCCAGGAGAAGAGTTACTTCAACCGCATTCCTTTCCTACTTCTTCACCTTTCTTCCCCCAGCAGTCAAGCCTTTCTAAGACCGAGCTATAACGTAGTAGATAAGTGATTCTTTGGAGAAGAGAGACTCTGCAGTGCACTCGTCTTGCCCTCAGAACTCCTATACTGGCTTTCTTTGGAGAGCTCTAGTGAACATAAAGGTAGGTCAATGTCTCCAAATAGAGGTTCAGAAGAGAAAAGACAGACAAAACTGTAAAATTCCCACACAAAAACGATTGCATCCTGTCTGTTTTGGTTGATTTAGACCAGGGGTCACCAACGCGGTGCCCGCGGGCACCAGGTAGCCCGTAAGGACCAGATGAGTAGCCCCCTGGCCAGTTCTAAAAATAGCTCAAATAGCAGCACTTACCAGTGAGCTGCCCCTATTTTTTAAATTGTATTTATTTACTAGCAAGCTGGTCTCCCTTTGCCCGACATTTTTAATTCTAAGAGAGACAAAACTCAAATAGAATTTGAAAATCCAAGAAAATATTTTAAAGACTTGGTCTTCACTTGTTTAAATAAATTCATTAGATTTTTTTACTTTGCTTCTTATAACTTTCAGAAAGACAATTTTAGAGAAAAAATACAACCTTAAAAATGATTTTAGGATTTTTAAACACATTTACCTTTTAAATTCCTTCCTCTTCTTTCCTGACAATTTAAATCAATGTTCAAGTCAATTTATTTTTTTTACTGTAAAGAATAATAAATACATTTTAATTTAATTCTTCATTTTAGCTTCTGTTTTTTTGACAAAGAATATTTTGAAATATTTCTTCAAACTTATTATGATTAAAATTCAAAAAAATTATTCTGGCAAATCTAGAAAATCTGTAGAATCAAATTTAAATCTTATTTCAAAGTCTTTTGAATTTCTTTTAAAAATGTTTGTTCTGGAAAATCTAGAAGAAATAATGATTTGTCTTTGTTAGAAATATAGCTTGGTCCAATTTGTTATATATTCTAACAAAGTGCAGATTGGATTTTAACCTATTTAAAACATGTCATCAAAATTCTAAAATTAATCTTAATCAGGAAAAATTACTAATGATGTTCCATAAATTATTTTTTTAATTTTTTCAAAAAGATTCGAATTAGCTAGTTTTTCTCTTCTTTTTTTCAGAATTTTAAAGAGTTTGAAATTGAAGATAAACTCTGTTTCAAAATTTAATTGTCATTTTTTTTCATGTTTTCTCCTCTTTTAAACCGTTCAATTAAGTGTAAATATCATTCATTATTAATAATAACATAGAGTGAAAAGTAAATTGAGCAAATTGGCTATTTCTGGCAATGTATTTAAGTGTTTATCAAACTGGTAGCCCTTCGCATTAATCACTACCCAAGAAGTAGCTCTTGCTTTCAAAAAGGTTGGTGACCCCTGATTTAGACTCAGTAATGCATGCTGTCTGGCAAAGAGCTTCAACACCCACAGCACAGCATGAGCGCGGCCCCCGGTTGTGCGGCGGCGATTATGTGCATAAGCAACTTTTTGTTCGGAGAGGACAAGTTTGCAAGAGACTTGGTCTTAGCCCCAACTTCTAATTGATTTGGTTGCCTAATCCCCATCGGATTGGGACCGAGAGACTGAGCGAGGAAGAGAAAGCACAATGATCGGGGCGTTTGAATTCCCTTGGCGCAATGCAGCGGCGGCGTGGAGGTCATCTGAAAGAATGCGGATCAGTCACTGCTCATGTTTACTCTGAGGATTTTCTTCGGGCTGACAGCCAGTAGTCGCACGTCCGTAACCTCGTTTGACGATCCGTCCCAAACAGACCGTCACAATTAGTAGAGTGGAATCGGTGGCGGTGGTTCATCACATGACCTTTTTCACACCAGGTTTGCCTCCTTGCCACATATTACTCCTCTCACCCACTCACTTTTCCACTCGCGGCTCCATTCCCCGGCAGTGAAAACAGAACATCCACGCCAGAAGTGACTCTATGGCTCTCTTGACGTTATGAGGTTAAACGCGAAAGAAACGCACATTGAGGCTTAGCCTTGGACTAATATTAGCCTGTGACCATGAGAGACATTCTTAATCTGCTCCACCAAAATCACATTAACTTCCTTAACATATTTTTTTTTCTACACTAACACACTCGTCTGGGAACATTTTTAATGAGAAACTTCGCGGTAGAGCCGGTGGATAGAAAAAATATGAACATTTTGTGGTACTGTTCATCGTCCTTCGTCAACATTGATACCAGTGCATGTGTATTAACAGGTCCATCGCATGTGTACGTGAATGGACCAACAGAAGCTTACATGACTGGTGGAATGGTTCACAAAATCTACGGTTCGGATCTTAATACAGTTTTGTGACACGGTTTTCAGTTCTTTTTGATGTACATAGATGCTCTTTTAACACCCCAGTATACCAATAACCCACCATTGCCATTTATCAGTTGTGGTTCATACAAAAATAATCTTATAAAATAAAAAACTTGAAAATGGGGTGTCCGAACATTTTGACTTGGGTCATCGGGCTAAAAATATTTGGTCGAGGGCCGAAAACCGACTGCATGTAAAGTTACTATCTACCGTATTTTCCGCACTATAAGGCGCACCGGATTATAAGGCGCACCTTCAATGAATGGCCTATTTTAAAACTTTGTTCATATATAAGGCGCACCGCATTATAAGGCGCATAGAATAGACGCTTCAGTAGAGGCTGGGGTTACGTTATGCATCCATCTTGAAAATGGGGTGTCCGAACTTTTTGACTTGGGTCATCGGGCTAAAAATATTTGGTCGAGGGCCGAAAGCCGACTGCATGTAAAGTCACTATCTACCGTATTTTCCGCACTATAAGGCGCACCGGATTATAAGGCGCACCTTCAATGAATGGCCTATTTTAAAACTTTGTTCATATGTAAGGCGCACCGCATTATAAGGCGCATAGAATAGACGCTTCAGTAGAGGCTGGGGTTACGTTATGCATCCATCTTGAAAATGGGGTGTCCGAACTTTTTGACTTGGGTCATCGGGCTAAAAATATTTGGTCGAGGTCCGAAAGCCGACTGCATGTAAAGTCACTATCTACCGTATTTTCCGCACTATAAGGCGCACCGGATTATATGGCGCACCTTCAATGAATGGCCTATTTAAAAACATTGTTCATATATAAGGCGCACCGCATTATAAGGCACATAGAATAGACGCTACAGTAGAGGCTGGGGTTACGTTATGCATCCATCTTGAAAATGGGGTGTCCGAACTTTTTGACTTGGGTCATCGGGCTAAAAATATTTGGTCGAGGGCCGAAAGCCGACTGCATGTAAAGTCACTATCTACCGTATTTTCCGCACTATAAGGCGCACCGGATTATAAGGCGCACCTTCAATGAATGGCCTATTTTAAAACTTTGTTCATATATAAGGCGCACCGCATTATAAGGAGCATAGAATAGACGCGACAGTAGAGGCTGGGGTTACGTTATGCATCCATCTTGAAAATGGGGTGTCCGAACTTTTTGACTTGGGTCATTGGGCTAAAAATATTTGGTCGAGGACCGAAAGCCGACTGCATGTAAAGTCACTATCTACCGTATTTTCCGCACTATAAGGCGCACCGGATTATAAGGCGCACCTTCAATGAATGGCCTATTTTAAAACTTTATTCATATATAAGGCGCACCGCATTATAAGGAGCATAGAATAGACGCGACAGTAGAGGCTGGGGTTACGTTATGCATCCATCTTGAAAATGGGGTGTCCGAACTTTTTGACTTGGGTCATCGGGCTAAAAATATTTGGTCGAAGGCCGAAAGCCGACTGCGTGTAAAGTCACTATCTACCGTATTTTCCGCACTATAAGGCGCACCGGATTATAAGGCGCACCTTCAATGAATGGCCTATTTTAAAACTTTGTTCATATATAAGGCGCACCGCATTATAAGGCGCATAGAATAGACGCTACAGTAGAGGCTGGGGTTACGTTATGCATCCATCTTGAAAATGGGGTGTCCGAACTTTTTGACTTGGGTCATCGGGCTAAAAATATTTGGTCGAGGGCCGAAAGCCCACTGCATGTAAAGTCACTATCTACCGTATTTTCCGCACTATAAGGCGCACCGGATTATAAGGCACACCTTCAATGAATGGCCTATTTTAAAACTTTGTTCATACATAAGGCGCACCGCATTATAAGGCGCATAGAATAGACGCTACAGTAGAGGCTGGGGTTACGTTATGCATCCATCTTGAAAATGGGGTGTCCGAACTTTTTGACTTGGGTCATTGGGTTAAAAATATTTGGTCAAGGGCCGAAAGCCGACTGCATGTAAAGTCACTATCTACCGTATTTTCCGCACTATAAGGCGCAACGGATTATAAGGCGCACCTTCAATGAATGGCCTATTTTAAAACTTTGTTCATATATAAGGCGCACCGCATTATAAGGCGCATAGAATAGACGCTACAGTAGAGGCTGGGGTTACGTTATGCATCCATCTTGAAAATGGGGTGTCCGAACTTTTTGACTTGGGTCATCGGGCTAAAAATATTTGGTCGAGGGCCGAAAGCCGACTGCATGTAAAGTCACTATCTACCGTATTTTCCGCACTATAAGGCGCAACGGATTATAAGGCGCACCTTCAATGAATGGCCTATTTTAAAACTTTGTTCATATATAAGGCGCACCGCATTATAAGGCGCATAGAATAGACGCTACAGTAGAGGCCGGGGTTACGTTATGCATCCATCTTGAAAATGGGGTGTCCAAACTTTTTGACTTGGGTCATCGGGCTAAAAATATTTGGTCGAGGGCCGAAAGCCGACTGCATGTAAAGTCACTATCTACCGTATTTTCCGCACTATAAGGCGCACCGGATTATAAGGGGCACCTTCAATGAATGGCCTATTTCAAAACTTTGTTCATATATAAGGCGCACCGCATTATAAGGCGCATAGAATAGACGCTACAGTAGAGGCTGGGGTTACGTTATGCATCCATTAGATGGAGCTGCGCTAAAGAGAATGTCAACAAAACAGTCAGATAGGTCAGTCAAACTTTACTAATAGATTACAAACCGAAAACTGAATGGATAAACAGGTGTTTTATTATTTTCCCCGAGGTAAAGTCAGTGACGTGGTGTTTTGTTTATCTTTTAACAACAGCAAGGTATAACATGTAGTGCAACATTTATATCACATACACTGCAAAAACTGAAATCTAAGTAAGATTAAATATCTCAAATAAGGGTGATATTTGCTTATTTTCTGTCTGATAAGATCATTCTTCTCACTAAGCAGATTTTATGTTAGAGTGTTTTACTTGTTTTAAGGGTTTTGGTCCTAAAAGATCTCAGTAAGATATTACAGCTTGTTGCTGGGATTTGATGACCTATATTGAGTAAAACATGCTTGAATATCAACTGATGCAAAGCTGTGTCATCAACACTCACAAGTATAAAACTACCTTTTTAAAGTAATAATTCTTACTTCAGACATGAAAAAAAAATCATGATGCCGAGCGCATATCATTATGTCAAGATAATGGCACTAGCATTTACTTAATCTAAGAATATTTTTCAACATATTGAGCCAAAAGGTCTCTTTTTTTTTCTACCATGAAAAGTGCACTTGTTATTAGTGAGAATAAACTTATTTTAAGGTATTTTTGGGTTCATTGAGGTTAGCTAATTTGACTTGTTTTGGAAAGTCTTGACTAGCTGAATTTTCTTGTTCTATTGGCAGATAATTTTGCTTAGTTCAAATAAAATACCACACGTTTTTGTATTTTTTTTTCTTGTTTTTGAACACTGACTTTTTGCAGTGTATAAGGTGCACCGGATTATAAAGCGCACTGTCAGCTTTTGAGAAAATTGGAGGTTTTTAGGTGCGCCTTATAGTGCGGAAAATACGGTATATCCATACATATAGATATATATATATATAGCCTATACATATATATCTGTACATATTACATTAAAATAATGGATGTATATTTGGATATTAAGAGTATGTGAAAGTTTGACTCCTACTTTGTTTACTTCCTTGATGACCTCAAAGTTTTGTAATCAATCTAAAATATTAAGCGGCTAAAATGCGCCAAACATGGATCATTGTTTTGCATTTTTCCCATCATGCATTGTAGTGGCTCTAAATGGGTGTAATTTAGATTTATATACAGAGTTTGGATGTTTTTTTTTTAATTGAATATCTGCAAAGTTCCGCATCTGTTCCTGCCTTATAATGTAGCCCGATACTTCCTCACACGCACATGCACACATACACACACCCACACACACACCTAGACTCAATCCACACAAGGTAGACTATTTGTTATCTTATTTTTTCTATATACTAGGTTTAATTTTGTTTGTTAATTTACTGCTTTAGGGGAGAACCTTGCATACGCCTTTTTGGATTTATTTTCTCACCTGCACTTATTTCTTAGTTCTTATAACGTATTTCTCATTATTCATTTCATTTTTACAATGTTACCTTTTGTGCTGTTTATATTGTGCGAATAAATAAAGTGAGTAAGTTGTGTTATGTGTGGCCATGTGTTTTGCATTTTTGTGTTGGTTCCATTTTTTTTTTATTTGCACCATTACTAGGCAAGGTTGTTTGGATGTGGTCATATAAGTGAATGTTGTGCTGTTTTGCATCAGAACACAATTCATGGTCATTTACATGAGTTAGTCGTGTTGTCCACAAGATGGCAACAAAGTCGCAGCAGTGAGATTTTCAGATCACTGAAGTGAATTTGCAATCACCCCGTGGGCGGGCCAGACTCCAGACGTCTCGCGGGCCAAATTGAAAACACGGGTGGGCCGCACTAGGCCTGCGGGCCATAGTTTGGACACCACTGCGCTAAGCTCTAACCCAGTGGTTCTTAACCTTGTTGGAGGTACCGAACCCCACCAGTTTCATATGCGCATTCACCGAACCCTTCTTTAGTGAAAAAAAAAACACACGATGAGTCGGGTGTGGCTTAACCTCCGCCGAACCCCTGAGGCCGACTCACCGAACCCCTAGGGTTCGATCGAACCCAGGTTAAGAACCACTGCTCTAACCCTTCAAGGAAATCCAAAAATCTTTACATTTATTCATACATTATTTCCACAATTTGCCAAGTATTTTTAAATTTAAATCATAATAATATGCCAGTAACTGCTTTAACCTCTAAAGGCCTTAGTGGCCACATGCGTGGACAGCACCTTTTAGCTCTTATTTCCAAAATTGTGTACACTAATGAATTGGGGTCTTATGCCGACATATGGACACTTATACTGCCATCTGTTGGTGTCAGAAGAGTAAAACATACAATGGAATTTGGGAAAAAAAAGTGTACAAATTAAAAAAAGCATGTCACTACACATGAAGTACACGTTTGTTACTTATGGACTGAGTACATCATATAAAAAGATGATTTTTAGTTTTTATTCTAATTAGGGTTCAATAAGCCCAAATAGCAAAGAGAAATAAAAAAATCATACAAACAAACAGCTTGGGCCTTAAGAGGTTATGGTTACATGGTTTAACGTACGTCATAGTCACCTCCAGTGTTGCTTTGTGTGCAAGTTCTTAAATTTAACTTATCTGAACAATATCCAGTGTTGTGGTATTTCAATTAACTGGAATCCAGTGTGCTGTGGGGCCCTATTGTAGTGAATCACACCTGAGCCATCATAAATTAATCAAATCTTTAATGGACGCGTGAAAGTAAACAATGTGATAAAGAACATGTTACATCAGTCTATCTAGGGATCTAGATATCTGGTCAGGACATTCCTCACTGTTTTGCCTTCACCTTCATTGTCCATTCCTTTTTGGGTGACTTTATATACTCTGGACCTAGACGTCGAGTCAGCAACATACATGGCGGACAATAACTGATACAGTCTGATTTGCCAGTCCAAAAGCATTCGCCGTTTTCCGTAGTCTTCCCTCAACGGCCAGGTAATAAAAGGCACACGCTACCTTTTTTAAAAAATTTTATCACATCCACGGGAGCCTGCATTCTCGGTGTCTCTGCTTTGACAAATGGACACAGTTTTTTGGTAAGTAGAATCACAGCTGACCTGGACATTGGAAAGTTATTTTGCCGTCTGAGATGTGTAGTATCCCAAATAGCTGCAATCGCTTTCTCTTAATGTATTCATGTGTGATTTCCACAAGCGTCTGTACATGTAGAGGAAGGAGAAACACTGGCATGTCTTGATGACTCTCCTCCATATTTCCAGTGGTTAGCTCTGAGTTACGAAACCGCTTTATTGTGAAGCTCGCTGTGGCGCGTTCTTTCTGACGTCACTTCCTGTGTGAGGCGCGGTCTTTCTAGATGTCACTTCCTCTCCGAACTCAGTTTGTAAACAATCAATGAGTCCATACAAAGCTAAGAGCCGGATATTCAAGAAATACACGGCACACTTTCCCGTGTAAAAAAAATTGTCCAAGGAGGGGAACGTTAAACGCTGATCTAGTGTGGCCAAAACGGGGCTTAGGCTAAATAATTATTTGTTTAATGAGTTATCCGGCTTAATGTAGACAGGGTCTGAAGCCTCTAGGGCATTGGCACCTTTTGGTTTCAGGATCCCCGTGGCCATGATACAACTCAATGGAATACTAATTAGGGTGACTCCATTCCAACGACTGATATTGTGCTGGTAGAGGTGTCTTAGGCCATGTCTACACTAAGTCGTTTAACCCCTTAAACGAATAATTATTTAGCCTAAGCCCCGTTTCAGCCACACTAAACCATCATTTAAGGTCCCACTCCTCGGACAATTTTTTACACGGCTAAGTGCGCCGTGTATTTCTTGAATCTCCGGCTCTTAGCTTTGTATGGACTCATCGATCGCTTACAAACTGAGTTCGGAGAGAAACTGATGCCAGAAAGACCGCGCCCCACACAGGAAATGACATCAGAAAGAACGAGCCACAGCCAGATTCATAATAAAGCGATTTCGTAACTCGGAGCTAACCACTGGAAATATGAAGGCGAGTCATCCAGACATGCCCGTGTTTCTCATTCCGTCTGTACAGACGCTTGTGGAAATCACACATGAATACCTTAAGAGAAAGCGACTGCAGCTATTTCGGATACAACACTTCTCAGACGACAAAAGAACTTTCCAATGTCAGCTGTGATTCTACTTAGCGAAAAACTTTGTCCATTTGTCGAAGGAGAGACAACGAAAATGCGAGCTCCCGTGGATGTGATAAAAAGGTAGCGTGTGCTTTGTATTTCCTGGTCGTCGAGGGAAGACTACGGAAAACGGTGAATGCTTTTGGACTGGCAAAGCAGACTGTATCAGTTATTGTCCGCCATGTATGTCACGGACTCTACGTCTAGGTCCAGAGTATATAAAGTCACCGAAAACGGATGGATAATGAAGGTGAAGGCAAAAGAGTGAGGAGTGTCCCTGACCAGATATCTAGATCCCTAGTTTGATTGATGTAAAATGTTCTTTATCACATTGTTTACGTGTCAAATAAAGATTTTATTAATTTATGATGTCTCAGGTGTGATTCACTACAATAGGGCCCCAGAGCACACTGGATTCCAGTTAATTGAAATACCACAACACTGGATATTGTTCAGATGAGTTAAATTTAAGAACTTGCACACAAAGCAACACTGGAGGTGACTATGACGTGTGCATTTTCCGCGCATGCGTACAAGGTCGCGTTGCGCCGGCAGACGGAAGGGGTGAGGGGGTCTTAAACGGTGGCTTTGTTGTGTGTGGACACGGATGAGGTTAGGCGGATAATCTTATCCGGTTTTGTGTAAACGGGGCCTTAACACAGATATTTCTGAATAACAATACTGCAATGTTAACAAGGGGGACTCCATTTTAATGACTCCTGTTGGTGGGCACTCACCCTTCCTCTTGGTAGGATAAATAGTTTGTGTCCTGGCACTAAGTGCTGGGGACTAGATCTGACCTAGTCTATAAGCAAGAACTGATGAAGCCTGCTCGGATGAGAGGCAAAACAAGTCAAACCGAACCGTCCATTTGCAATCGATTGAATATCCTGAGGACTCACACGTGTAAACACAGTCGATGACAGTAGATAAGTGTAATGCTGGTAAGATATTTCTGAACACATCCAGACAAGAGTGAGGGAATAAGGTAGAAACACAGCAGAGGGGGCGAAACCAAGTAACCGGGGAGAAAACTGGAGTCATGACCTGGCTGCGACAGAAAATTCCTCTTCTGTGACTAATCGCTGCTAATTTCAGAAGCGAGGAGCTTATTTCCTTGCCCTTGAACTGGAAACAAAGCTCAGCAGATTTCACCCCAACAAACACAGTTCAGCTCATTCAAATGTCACTGTCGCGTGTCGGGGCTAAAGAAAAACCAGCAGTCCTCTTCCAAGCATGAAAAGGCTCTCCGAGTTGGAGACGAGCACCCTCCCGAAAGCGGGGAGCCAGGCTAGGCTGGTTGCCACGAGAGGACAGATGATTGGCAGTCCAACAGTTGCTGATCGTCACACGGAACACGCAGACTCTCGCCTGGGTCCCCCGGGGGAACGTTGCTGCTCGGTTGGTCTGCAGCACAAGGGGAGGGGAGAGAGTTCGGCTTTAAGGTCATTGCGGGACTCTCCATTGAGGAGAAGGTATGACAACAAGAATGAATGCAATGTTAAACATGCTGGAAGACCTCCAAAGCCCAACGAAGATGTAGGACTAGGGATCGCAAAACCTTTAATTCAGCTTGACAAACATCACCCAAATATGGAAACCTACCAATGGAGGAATCACACTCAATGGCTATTGATGCTTGCTGTGTAAATATGGGGACCATAGAACACAAAACTTGATCGCGATTAACTACATGACTTCCTTCATGCACTTGTCTGGGATCATAACCAAGTTTCTACGCTAACACACGGGTGTCCAAACCGCATACATAACAAATTTAGGATGCGGGAGCCACTTTGATACATTTTTCAAAATAAAGACACAATGAAGATCAATCAATAAAACTATGTGTGCAAAACATCCACATCTTGTACAATCCACGATTGTAAATACTGAATTTTTCGGACTATAA
This sequence comes from Entelurus aequoreus, assembly GCF_033978785.1. NCBI lineage: Eukaryota > Metazoa > Chordata > Actinopteri > Syngnathiformes > Syngnathidae > Entelurus > Entelurus aequoreus. The sequence goes on from NC_084753.1 coordinate 11,213,967, forward strand.
GTCACAGTTTTTTTCATAGTTTGGCCGGGGGTGCGACTTATACTTAGGAGCGACTTATGTGTGAAATTATTAACACATTACTGTAAAATATCAAATAATAGTATTTAGCTCATTCACGTAAGAGACTAGACGTATAAGATTTCATGGGATTTAGCGATTAGGAGTGGCAGATTGTTTGGTAAACGTATAGCATGTTCTATATGTTATAGTTATTTGAATGACTCTTACCATAATATGTTACGTTAACATGCCAGGCACATTCTCAGTTGGTTATTTATGCCTCATATAACGTACACTTATTCAACCTGTATTCAATATGGATACAGAGCTAATGTTTCAACTTCAATGGCTTTAATTGAAATTACAGAAGAAATTACCAATGCAATAGATAGTAAAAAATGTGCGGCAGCGGTTTTTATGGATCTAACTAAAGCATTTGACACAATTAATCACAATATTTTAATCAAAAAACTAGAACGATATGGCATCAGAGGGTTAGTCTTAAACTGGATAAGAAGTTATCTAACGAACAGGAAACAATATGTGAAGCAAGGCGAACACATGTCTACAACGCTAAATATATCCTGTGGTGTACCTCAGGGATCAATACTAGGACCTAAATTATTAAATCTCTATATAAATGACATTTGTAAAGTTACAAAAGATTTAAAGTTAGTATTATTTGCGGATGATACAACAGCGTTTTGTTCAGGAGAGAACACACAGGAGATAATACAAATAATAACAGAAGAAATTAACAAATTAAAAAGATGGTTTGACAAAAACAGACTATCGTTGAATCTTAGTAAAACTAAAATAATGCTATTTGGTAACAGTAGAAGAGAAAGTCAAACACAAATACAAATAGACGGAATAGAAATTGAAAGAGTAAACGAAACCAAATTTGTAGATATAATGATTGATGATAAATTGAACTGGAAATCTCACGTAAAAAATATACAACATAAAGTAGCAAGAAACACGTCAATAATGAATAAAGCAAAACATGTTCTAGACCAAAAATCCCTTCATATTCTCTACTGCTCGCTAGTGTTACCATATCTGAGCTACTGTGTAGAAATATGGGGAAATAATTACAAAAGTACACTTCATTCATTAACGGTGTTACAAAAAAGATCAGTTAGAATAATACATATTGTTGGATATAGAGAACATACAAACCCTTTATTTATTGAATAAAAAATACTGAAATTCCACGACATAGTGAATTTGAAAACAGCTAAAATTATGCACAAAGCAAAATATAACCTGCTACCCAAGAATATACAACAATTCTTCTCAAAAAAAGAGGAGAAATATAATCTTAGAGAAAAACGTAATTTAAAACATTTGTTTGCACGTACAACACTTAAGACCTTCAGTATATCAGTATGTGGAATTAAATTATGGAATGGATTAAGCAAAGCAATCAAACAATGTACTAATATGATACACTTCAAGAAACTCTTCAAACTTAAAGTGTTTACAAAGTACAAAGAAGAAGAACCATGACAAACATTCTCAATTTATTTCATCCATCCATTCATTCATTCTTAAAGTAATCTTACATATCTCATCATATGAAATATGACTTACTTCACCAATTATTATTATTAAATTCTTACTATTATTTATTTATTTATTTTTATTGTGATTACTTATGGAGTTTATTGTGAAAAAATTGTGAACAGGAAGTGAACAAAAAGTTTTGCAACTGTTATGTAAAGAAAAGGGGTAGGATTAAATAAGCTCTGCTTCTTCCTACTCCTTTTCGAACATGTTGAAAAGAAACTGGAAATTGTGATGTATCATGTTGTATACTTGCATGTTCGAAATAAACTCAAACTCAAACTCAAACTCAAACTCAAACCTGTTGTTCACTATTCTTTCTTATTTTAAATTGCCTTTCAAATGTCTATTCTTGGTGTTGGGTTTTATCAAATAAATTTCCCCAAAAAATGTGACTTATACTCCAGTGCGACTTATATGTTTTTTTCCTTCTTTATTATGCATTTTCGGCCGGTGCGACTTATACTCCGGAGCGACTTATAGTCCGAAAAATGCGGTAATGTAAATAATTCAATGTATATATTCTGATGATTAACTTGTGTGATCAAATCAAATCAACTTTATTTATAAAGCACATTTAAAATTGACCACAGGTGTAGCCAAAGTGCTGTACAATGGGCAGGTTAAAAGATAATACGAGTACCGAGCAAACACAACACAACACAAACAGAACACGATAAAAAATAAATAAATAAAACATAAAAACAGGTTCACAGCAGGTGTATTATGGGGCGCCATTGCAGGATGGATATCACTCAGTGTTAAAAGCCATGGAATAAAAGTATGTTTTTAAGAGAGATTTAAAAACAGGAAGAGAGGAGGCTTGTTTAACACTCAGAGGTAGGTCGTTCCAGAGCTTGGGAGCAGCAGCGGCGAAAGCTCTGTCACCTCTAAGCTTCAGCCTTGTGTCAGGGACCGTCAGTAGCAGCTGATCGGCTGATCTTAGGGATCGGGTGGGGCAGTAAGGCTGAAGGAGGTCGGAGAGATATGTTGGCGCGAGGTTGTTTAGACATTTAAAAACAAATAAAAGGAGTTTAAAGTTGATTCTGTAACACACAGGGAGCCAGTGAAGGGACGCTAATATAGGGGTGATGTGCTCACGTCTGCGGGTCTGTGTTAGCAGACGAGCAGCAGAGTTCTGATGACTGTATTATGCTGATAGTATATATTTGTACCATGAATTGATTAACGTGGACCCCGACTTAAACAAGTTGAAAAACTTATTCGGGTGTTAACCATTTAGTGGTCAATTGTACGGAATATGTACTGTACTGTGTAATCTACTAATAAAAGTCTCAATCAATCAATCAATCTTAACTGTGTGTTATACTGTATCTAACAAAGCAAATTAGTATAATATGTAATGTAAGGTGTTGAGGCCAGGGGAAAGACCGAAGACACTTTGGGGAGACTATTTCTCCCAGCTGGCCTGGGAACGCCTCGGGATCCCCCTGGGAGGTGCTGGACAAAGTGGCTGGGGAGAGAGAAGTCTGGGATTCCCTGCTTAAGCTGCTGCCACCGCGACCCCACCACATATTATTATTTACAAATATTACTATTCTGTCAACTAAAACCTATTTGATGGACTTAACTAATTAAAAAACGTAATTTGTACAAATGACAGGTTGCACGGAAATCATCCAAGTCCATATACGGTAAGAGATACATGTCGGTCATTTTGGTTTTTCAGCTTCGGCCCACAAATTGCCCTCGGTCCGCATTTCGGACACCCCTGTATTAACATATAGCAATTTCAAAACATTTATTTTTGCTTTTATTAGTAAATGTGATGGGGGATTACAGTATGCACCTGTTTGTGGGTCTCAAATTTCAGTGGCCGGCAGGGAAAAGGTCCAAACACAGAAGTGATTCCATACCAAACAGCATTCATTACAATGATGCAATCAAATAAAAGGAAAATGCTGCAGACGCCAAAACACACACAAACCTCAAATGCTGCAAGTTCAGAGAACAAAACAAAGTTCGGCTGGCAACCAGTAGGGCCAGACCTGAGGGATACCCCTCTTTTGTATTTGATTGCAGAATTATTTTTGTTTATTTTCCTATTATTGTTCATGTGCACACAACTTAAACACACTGTAATAAATCACCTCTATTTCAAATCACACAAAACTCTCATGATACTGAGGTCATACCGGGTCAACAGCCATCCATCCATCCATCCATCTTCTTCCGCTTATCCGAGGTCGGGTCGCGGCAGCCTAAGCAAGGAAGCCCAGACTTCCCTCTCCCTAGCCACTTCGTCCAGCTCCTCCCGGGGGATCCCGAGGCGTTCCCAGGCCAGCCGGGAGACATAGTCTTCCCATTGTGTCCTGGGTCTTCCCCGTGGCCTCCTACCGGTCGTACGTGCCCGAAACACCTCCCTAGGGAGGCGCTCGGGTGGCATCCTGACCAGATGCCCGAACCACCTCATCTGGCTCCTCTCAATGTGGAGGAGCAGCGGCTTTACTTTGAGCTCCCCTTCTCACCCTATCTCTAAGGAAGAGCCCCGCCACCCGGCGGAGGGAAACTCATTTCGGCCGCTTGTACCCGTGATCTTGTCCTTTCGGTCATAACCCAAAGCTCATGACCATATAGGAGGATGAGAACGTAGATCGACCGGTAAATTGAGAGCTTTGCCTTCCGGCTCAGCTCCTTCTTCACCACAACGGATCGATACAGCGTCCGCATTACTGAAGACGCCGCACCGATCCGCCTGTCGATCTCACGATCCACTCTTCCCTCACTCGTGAACAAGAATCCGAGGTACTTGAACTCCTCCAACTGGGGCAGGGTCTCCTCCGCAACCCGGAGATGGCACTCCACCCTTTTCCAGGCGAGAACCATGGACTCGGACTTGGAGGTGCTGATTCTCATCCCAGTCGCTTCACACTCAGCTGCGAACCGATCCAGTGAGAGCTGAAGATCCTGGCCAGATGAAGCCATCAGGACCACATCATCTGCAAAAAGCAGAGACCTAATCCTGCAGCCACCAAACCAGATCCCCTCAACGCCTTGACTGCGCCTAGAAATTCTGTCCATAAAAGTTATGAACAGAATCGGTGACAAAAGGCAGCCTTGGCGGAGTCCAACCCTCACTAAAAACGTGTCCAACTTACTGCCGGCAATGCGGACCAAGCTCTGGCACTGATCATACAGGGAACGGACCGCCACAATCAGACAGTCCGATACCCCATACTCTCTGAGCACTCTCCACAGGACTTCCCGAGGGACACGGTCGAATGCCTTCTCCAAGTCCACAAAACACATGTAGACTGGTTGGGCAAACTCCCATGCACCCTCAAGGACCCTGCCGAGAGTATAGAGCTGGTCCACAGTTCCACGACCAGGACAAAAACCACACTGTTCCTCCTGAATCCAAGGTTCGACTATCCGGCGTAGCCTCCTCTCCAGCACACCTGAATAGACCTTACTGGGAAGGCTGAGGAGTGTGATTCCACGATAGTTAGAACACACCCTCCGGTTCCCCTTCTAAAAGAGAGGAACCACCACCCCGGTCTGCCAATCCAGAGGTACCGCCCCCGATGTCCACGCGTTGCTGCAGAGTCTTGTCAACCAAGACAGCCCCACAGCATCCAGAGCCTTAAGGAACTCCGGGCGGATCTCATCCACCCCCGGGGCCTTGCCACCGAGGAGCTTTTTAACTACCTCAGCAACCTCAGCCCCAGAAATAGGAGAGCCCACCACAGATTCCCCAGGCACTGCTTCCTCATAAGAAGACGTGTTGGTGGGATTGAGGAGGTCTTCGAAGTATTCCCTCCCCCGATCCACAACATCCGCAGTCGAGGTAAGCAAAACACCACCCTCACCAAACACGGTGTTGATAGTACACTGCTTCCCCTTCCTGAGGCGGCGGATGGTGGTCCAGAATCGCTTCGAAGCCGTCTGGAAGTCGTTTTCCATGGCTTCCCCGAACTCCTCCCATGTCCGAGTTTTTGCCTCCGCGACCGCCGAAGCCGCACACCGCTTGGCCTGTCGGTACCTGTCCGCTGCCTCAGGAGTCCTATGAGCCAAAAGAACCCGATAGGACTCCTTCTTCAGTTTGACGGCATCCCTCACCGCCGGTGTCCACCAACAGGTTCTAGGATTACCGCCACGACAGGCACCAACTACCAGAGGTGGGACCAAGTCATTGCTTTGCAAGTCACAAGTAAGTCTCAAGTCTTTGCCCTCAAGTCTCGAGTCAAGTCCCGAGTCAAGACAGGCAAGTCCCGAGTCAAGTCCAAAGTCAAGACTAGAAAGTCTCAAGTCAAGTCCCAAGTCCTGCATTTTGAGTTTCGAGTCCTTTCAAGTCCTTTTAACCACAGACTAATATTTTTACACAGATTGTGTATGCTTTTAAAACGCTGTATTTATTTATTAAAACAAGTGCATTCGAAATTGCAGGAAAAAAAATGGTGCTGACATTGCAATTCATAATAGCACTATTAACCAGTCATTTTAATAGTTTAAACAATTTTAAACATTTAACTCATTCCTTTACAGAATAAACACATTTGCAAAAACAAACATTAACATACTATTGGTTGTATTTTATGAGAATAACATTACCACAAAGTTGAGAAGGAGCAAAGATCTTCAATATTTGTATGTGAAAATCACAAATAAATCTTCTGGGGGAGGATGACGCCCCTACAGGGGTTTGGTTTACAAACTTTCTGCCCCACCTAAAACAAAATTCACCAGCCGCCACTGATTATGATGCATTCTCATTTTAGGCAAAGTATAAGACAATACTTTCTTAACAGTATAATTGTAACCAGGAATAAGTCTTCAAGTAACAATATTAAAATACTAACATTGTTGGGTAAGACAGCATTTGGTTTTATTCTGAATCCAGTGAAACAGATTGGTGGTTTTAGCTGATATAAAGACTTTCAGGTGTTTATATATGTTTAAGTATTTGGCAGACGCTTTTATCCAAAGCGACATACATAAAAAATAGATATAAAACAATCACTGTAAACATTATAATTTAAGGGAAGAATGTAATACAAAATATCAATACAAAGTGTCAAGACAGAATAAACTCTCTGCTGCTGCAGCAACAGAGTTACAGTCTATAGGTCCCTAAAATATATAGATATCTAATGTATTCATATATTGTTTATGTAGGACTACGCATGTATATATAATCTAATCATATTGTTTCTTCAACTTAAAAATAGCTTACCGTTTTTTTCCCCCTTCTCTGGGATTATATTCCCAGTTTTGATCTCGGACGTCTGGTCATTTATAGCGTATAAGAATATTATATTACTGTTAAGCAAACTATGAATAATAAAAACGCCAAAACATGTGTCCGTTATCATAGCTACACGTATGACAAAAAAAACGTGTGAAAATCAGTGGTATTCAGTGAGGTAAAATGAATTAAATTTGCTGACAGTTCATTGCTCCTGACAAATGAATTGCACTGAGTGGAGCGGATCACCACTCCAAGATGGCGGTCCCGCGTCTCGTCTGCGCCAGTAGGCAGTAGCGCTCGATGCTGCGTACCCTTAAAACATGTCTATGGTTATAACGTTAGCAGTGAGTTTACAGCCTCACTGATTTAACTACACAGCAAATAAAAGTCATGTTACTTAGCCAATAAACGTTATCTTACATTCAAAACTTACCCTTCTTTGTGCAACTTCAAATGTCGAACGAAGTTGGAAGTTGTTGCGTCTCCGTCTGTAATATTCGAACTGCGTGATTTGCATACGGCAATTCGTTTTTTGTTGACCAAGTCGTAGTTTTTATACCCGAACGAAACCAACTTTGGCATAATTGTTTCTCACTGCCGCATTGTTTGACAACTCTTGTTCGGTGGTTGTCCTGCAATTTGATTGGATGAATGCTGTGTGATGAAAACAACGTAGATTTAATTTGATTGGCTGTTGTACTGACAGCACACCAGCTGACAAGCAGCACACACGCTTATAGACACAGACGTATAAAATGAAAGATACGGAGCGCTCCCAAATAACTTTTTAAGGTTTGGGTTTTGGGGAAAGTAGCAAGTCATGTCAAGTCAAAAGCCTCAAGTCCAAGTGAAGTCACAAGTCATTGATGTTAAAGTCTAAGTCGAGTTGCAAGTCTCTTTACATTTTGTCAAGTCGAGTCTAAAGTCATCAAATTCATGACTCGAGTCTGACTCGAGTCCAAGTCATGTGACTCAAGTCCACACCTCTGCCAACTACCTTGCGGCCACAGCTCCAATCAGCCGCCTCGACAATAGAGGCGCGGAACATGGTCCATGGGTCAACAGCCCAAAATAAAAACAATAACAATATTAAAAAATGCTTTTAAAGCACAGTAATCCCCTGTTTATCGTGAATTTCCACAAAGTACTTTTCATCGAGCATAAAAAAATTGTTTACGACCTTTTAAAACCATTTATCATTATGAGAGCCCACGAGACATGAAATCCCTTGCACCTTTACACTCCTTTAATCCAATTGAGTAATGCTGCCTGAGCCTGAGCCAATCAGTGGCCACGATTCTGAACAGCACACTATGATTGGGTTGGTCTCAACTATGGAATGGAATTGAACTTTATTGTCATTGCACTTAAAAAGTCAAACATTTTTTTAGTACATGTCCAAGAAAAAACAAAAACATTCATTGGGGAGGCTTAGTTTGAGACCAGGAAAAACTCCCAAATTAAGCTCCTCAAACAAAAGAAAACAGAACAGGAAGACTGATGGGTCGCCGACAAGTAGTGCCCTGTAAGTAATTTATTAGCCAATACTACTGTAGTGTTGAGGTTTGTGGTTCATTTAGCCGATATTATGCTTAAAATGCTCATTTTAAACCAAAAATAATAGAATGTTCCTAAAAATAACAAAAATAAGAAAACTGGTAAACTTCGGACAACCGTAACCCAATAAACAGTCAGTTATTTTACACAAAATATCCTAACATATGAAGTTAATCAAGCATGACAACTATTTGTTGGACCATTTTTGTAGAAATAATCGTCTGTATACCATATGAGGCTCTCATACTAATAGTCAGGACAAAAAAAACCAAGTACTTTAGTAAAAAGAAAGGTGAAGTTAAAATGTAGTGTATTTCTGCTATAGGCTCATCAGAAACATGTTATATCTGAGGTTGTCGGCAATGCAAAATTGTTGCAGGATCTTCCTGCATGTCAATAATCCAATATCATTTTTTGCTCCCCGAAGTGAGCCCTTATTGGCTCTGCAGTGTTAATACTCGACCATTTGAATCTTTGAATGGCAGATGCTGAGTGTTTGTTTATTTAGAGGCTGGGGGAATGGTTGGGATTAGTGGTATTAAATCCAACGTAGGCAAAATCGGTTAAGTACAGTAAAGTCATTAGAGATGACCAATTCCCCACAAACACAAATGGTGGCGAGCCAGTGTGTGGTCTTTACATTTTGGCTCTATACTGCAGGGCGGTTTGGACTCACCTTCTCATTTCAATGCGTTTTCTTTCTTTTCATGACTATTTACATTGTAGACTGTCACTGAAGGCATCAAAACTATGACACCTGGGAAGTGAAAACCATTTCAGGTGACTACCTCTTAAAGCTCATCAAAAGAATGCCAAGAGTGTGCAAAGCAGTAATCAGAGCAAAGGGTGGCTCTTTTGAAGAAACTAGAATATAAAACATGTTTTCAGTTACTTCCCTTTTTTTGTTAAGTACGTAACTCCACTTGTGTTCATTCATCACATGGACAAAGATAAGACCTTCTGGAGGAAAGTTCTGTGGTCAGATGAAACAAAAATGGAGCTGTTTGGCCACAATACCCAACAATATGTTTGGAGGAGAAAAGGTAAGGCCTTTAATCCCAGGAACACCTACCCTACCGTCAAGCATGGTGGTGGTAGTATTATGCTCTGGGCCTGTTTTGCTGCCAATAGAACTGGTGCTTTACATAACGTAAATGGGACAATGAAAAAGGAGGATTACCTCCAAATTCTTCAGGACAACCTAAAATCATCATCATTGGGTCTTGGGCGCAGTTGGGTGTTCCAACAGGACAATGACCCCAAACACACGTCAAAAGTGGTAACGGAATGGCTAAATCAGGCTAGAATGAAGGTTTTAGAATGGCCCTCCCAAAGTCCTGACTTAAACGTGTGGACAATGCTGAAGAAACAAGTCCATGTCAGAAAACCAACAAATTTAGCTGAACTGCACCAATTTTGTCAAGAGGAGTGGTCAAAAATTCAACCAGAAGCTTGTGGATGGCTACCAAAAGCGCCTTATTGCAGTGAAACTTGCCAAGGTACATGTAAGCAAATATGAACATTGCTGTATGTATACTTTTGACCCAGGAGATTTGCTCACATTTTCAGTAGACCCATAATAAATTCATAAAAGAAACAAACTTCATGAATGGTTTTTTTTTTGTGACCAACAAGTATGTGCTCCAATCACTCTATCACAAAAAAATAAAAGTTGTAGAAATTATTGGAAACTCAAGACAGCCATGACATTATGTTCTTTACAAGTGTATGTAAACTTTTGACCACGACTGTATATATATATATATATATATATATATATATATACATATTTAATTGCTATTTAATTGGTTTCTAAACATTGGTATCTGTGGTATGGCGCTACTACTACTCCTACTACTACTACTACTACTAACACACTACAAGCAGATGTGACTGTAATCCCAGTAATACCACAAATTGCTGGACGGTCCCTATGGAAACAGATGAGGGTCAGTAAGCCATGATTGTCCTGGATAAAAATAGAGAGAGGCTAAATAATAAATTATCCCAAGGGGACTTGAAACTAAATATCGGGCGCGTGTGTGTGTTAACTGAAGATAACAAGACACGTGGAAAAAGGAAGGATTGTGCCAAAACTCTGCTTTATTACCATCATTTTGTGGATTTATGTTGTTCTGATCATTCTTATGTAGAAGGTGGCAGCGGTTATTTAATTGCGAGCGTAGCCATAGCATTTATCAAAATACACTGCTTAGTTGAACGTAGGGCAGTGGTTCTTAACCTTGTTGGAGGTACCGAACCCCACCAGTTTCATATGCGCATTCACCGAACCCTTCTTTAGTGAAAAATAAAATGTGTTTTTTTTTTCAAATTCAAGACAAAGTTATGTTTTTGGTAACACTTCAGTATGGGGAACATATCCTAAGTAACAAAGACTTAAATTAGAGTTTTTTGGACACTAGGGGAACATATTCTAAGTAACAAAGACTTAATTTAGAGTTATTTGGTTAGGGTTAGGGTTAGAGGGTTAGGGCCAGGGTTAAAGGGTTATAATAAGTCCATGTTATAATAAGTTATAATAAGTCCAGTTATAATATATATTATAAATATATATTATATAATATATTTTTTATTATAAATATTATATATAATATTTATATATAATATATAATATAATATAATATATAATATATATAATATAAATTATAAATTATAAATATATATTTTTATATAATTATATATAATATAATTATAAATATATATTATATAATATATATATATATATATATATATATATATATATATATATATATATATATATATATACATATATATATATATATATATATATATATATATATATATATATATATATATATATATATATATATATATATATATATATATATATATATATAATATATATCATATTATAAATATATATATTAATAAGTTATAATAAGTCCAGTTATAATAAGGCCATGCCGAATAAGGCATTAATAAGTACTTAATAATGACTAGTTAAGAGCCAATATGTTACTAATTTGCATGTTAATAAGCAACTAATTAATGGTGAATATGTTCCCCACACTAAAGTGTTACCATGTTTTTTTTACTGGTGCACAAAATGAACCGTGCATGAACATCACCTTGTTCAAAGAACAAAACCAACACAGTGCAGAAACTCACAACAAATTACACACCTGAAAACCAGTCTGACTTCTGCTGTTGCCGTATCCGTAATACGCCGATGGGGAGAAGTTTTTATTTACACGATGACTCGGGTGTGTTTTGACCTCCGCCGAACCCCTGAGCCCGACTCACCGAACCCTTAGGGTTCGATCGAACCCAGGTTAAGAACCACTGATGTAGGGGGTGAGTGAGCATGCCGAAAGGTTGACTTTTGGATCATATTGAGTCTTTGTGTTTTATTTAGGCTATACTTTATTTATCCCACAATGGGGAAATTATGTGGTTGCAGTGCAGGAATAAAAAAAAAAAAAGTCCACAGAAGTAGGGTGAAAATACATGAAAACAAGAGTGAAACATTGAATACCAACGTCATAAAATATATTAAAACAGCACAGAGCTGATGCAACCAGCTGCCACTTCAGCGGCACCATTTCTACATACAGCTACAAAAGTAAAACAATGAAAAACCTAAAAATTTTGCAAAAAATAATACATATTGCATACAAAGGCAACCAAGAGAGCCGACTCCGTCCTAGGCCGCCCACTAGCTTAACGCCAATGTCCTGTCCGCGGGGGTGAGCGAGAATGCGCCCAGGGAGACCAAAGTGTCCGATACATACTCATTCAGCCAGGGCTTCGTGAACTCGTCCGTTTCTCCGCATGGACTCCGATTTGGCAGAGAGCCAGCGGGTGGTCAGATCCAAAAGTCCACAAAAAAGCACCAAAAAGCAGCGCAGAAGTCATCAGCGTGGCACCCAATGGCCTCCATGCAAAATATAGTTTCTTGGTCGACATTTTGGGAAGGACTTTTGTTCCGATATTTCATTCACAAAAAAATGACTTGTCAAACCTGACCACTGTTTAGAAAATTACTTTTAAAAAGTGATTAATGTTACCTGTTATTTTTCCCAAAAAGTAATTGAACTAGTAACTGAATTACTCTTTAATAAATGTAAAGTAAATATTGTGTTAAAAAACTTGATTTATGTGGCACAGGGGTCACCAACCTTTTTGAAAGCAAGAGCTACTTCTTGGGTAGTGATTAATGCGAAGGGCTACCAGTTTGATACACACTTAAATAAATTGCCAGAAATAGCCAATTTGCTCAATTTACCTTTAACTCTGTGTTATTATTAATAATTAATGATATTTACACTTAATTGAACAGTTTAAAAGAGGAGAAAACACGAAAAAAATGACAATTACATTTTGAAACATAGTTTATCTTCAATTTAACTCTTTAAAATTCAAAATTAAACCGAAAAAAAGAAGAGAAAAACTTAAAAAAAGAATTTATGGAACATCATTAGTAATTTTTCCTGATTAAGATTAATTTTAGAATTTTGATGACATGTTTTAAATAGGTTAAAATCCAGTCTACACTTTGTTAGAATATATAACAAATTCGACCAAGCTATATTTCTAACAAAGACAAATCATTATTTCTTCTAGATTTTCCAGAACAAAATTTTTTAAATAAATTCAAAATACTTTGAAATAAGATTTAAATTTGTTTCTACAGATTTTCTAGATTTGCCAGAATAATTTTTTTGAATTTTAATCATGATAAGTTTGAAGAAATATTTCACAAATACTATTCGTCGAAAAAACAGAAGCTAACATGAAGAATTAAATTAAAATGTATTTATTATTCTTTACAATTAAAAAAAAAAAAATTACTTGAACATTGATTTAAATTGTCAGGAAAGAAGAGGAAGGAATTTAAAAGGTAAAAAGTTATGTGTTTAAAAATCCTAAAATCATTTTTAAGGTTGTATTTTTTCTCTAAAATTGTCTTTCTGAAAGTTATAAGAAGCAAAGTAAAATAATTTATTTATTTATTTAAACAAGTGAAGACCAAGTCTTTAAAATATTTTCTTCGATTTTCAAATTCTTTTTGAGTTTTGTCTCTCTTAGAATTAAAAATGTCGGGCAAAGCGAGACCAGCTTGCTAGTAAATAAATAACATTTAAAAAATAGAGGCAGCTCACTGGTAAGTGCTGCTATTTGAGCTATTTTTAGAACAGGCCGGCGGGCTACTCATCTGGTCCTTACGGGCTACCTGGTGCCCGCGGGCACCGCGTTGGTGACCCCTGATCTGGCATATGCAGTTGAAAGACGTTTCATGAAAGCAGAGCGTGTGCCATTAAAAGGCGGTGCCTGTTGCCAAGTGACGTATGATGTCAGCGAGAGAGACAGAAAAAGCAGCCTTAGCTCAGCTTTGTAAGCTCTTGCGGGACGGCGGCTCTGTTGAATCTTTTCACCGGATTGTGTTAGCGCTACTTAATAAGTAGATTGAATATGTTCCATGGCTGTAGTCTCCTTGTCCACAAACGGGGTATTGTAAGATTGCAAGCCTGCCACTTCAATCATTGATTTGCTGTTCATTATTCCCTTGTAGTAGTAGTTGTGTGTGCCTTAGTGTGTGTGCTTACATTGCTCTGTGTTTGCTGTGTGATGTTGCCTCTTCCTATTTAATATCAAGTTGAATTTAGTGTGGTGCTGGTTGTTGGTTTCATTAGTAAAAAGTTACTTCCTGCGTTGAACTTGCTCTGCTTCTGACATTATCAGGTTGACATAAAAACAGGGTGTCGTGTTATTTTAAACGCATCTGTAACAGCGTTGTAACATAATGTACATAAGAGTAAAGAATTCGATTTTTAGTTACTAGTAAAACTAACGCCATTATTATATATATTATTTATTGCATATTTTCTGAACACTGATCCTTGAAAAAAGAACAATATTTTAGTTATGAAAATGATTGAAATTGAAAAAAATTAACATTATAGTTTAATTTGTCTCTGGCTCTCAACAAAGGCGGACACTTTCCCTTCACCCTCCCTCATCTCTCTTGCGTCTGCTTCTTTGTCTTGTCTTAACATTCCTGGAGAATCTTTTTGTATTGCTCTCAAAAATCTAAACAATGTAATTGAGCATCTGTCCTCCCAACAAAATTGACAAGATCTTGACAAGAACCTCAGGTTCGGGGGAACCTGCCTGTCCTGACGGAACGTTTTTTTACTGGATCGACTCTTTAGAGAAGTGGAGTGTCGTGTTCCTGACAATCTTTCAATCGAGGACGGTGAAGACATTTACCTATTCAGAATCCTGATAACAGGACATTTGCAGGTTGGAGTAAGCGTTGCTCTGATGTATTGACAAATTCGGAAGATGCTGTTAGCCATTCAAGGTACCCCTAAGCTGCCATAAATGATTAAAGGATGGGCAGAGCTCTGGGCATTTAGGCTTTTGTGTTTTTTTTAACTAAATCCCAACATGGATAACATCTTGGAGAAGCTGTCTGCTCTGCAAGGTGAAGCATGATCAGTTTGAGGACCAGAAATGGACAACGAGAGTGAAAAGTTTAAATAAATCTTTGCTCGCTCAAACACAAACATTATAATCTGGATTGTTTTCCTTGTAGGAGCGACCTATGCTACGAGACCACTCCTGCATGTTTTGCTCAAGGTCTTTTTTTTTTTTGTCTGAAAATGAGAGCTTTGGTTGGGATTTGCGTTTTTCTCCCCTTTCTCCCCCAATGTTTACCGTTGTCCTACCTTTTTTACCGGACGCCACACTTGTGGCAACCCATCAGTCTTCCTGTTCGGTCTACCCTGTATACTATATGTCTGTTCTTGGACGGGTGTGTCCTGAAAACAAAATGTTGTTGTACTTTTTAAGTTCAATGACAAAGTTCAATCTCATTCCATTCCATTGCATCGCATAATTGTAAAAACAAATACTTTTTTTCCTAAGGTGAAAAGTATGTACATTTTTACACAACACAGTACCATGAATTCCAGACTATAAGTCAATACTTTTTTTTCCGACCCTTTGAACCCTGTGGCTTATAAAGCGAATCTGTTAATTTATGGAGTTGCCTTTGCGAACAACCATACTATTTTGTGTTCATTTGTCAAGACATGGAGGTTTTCGCAGCTTACTGCAAGGATTGTTTTCCCAGGAAACAAACGGACTACTCTGGACAAGGCATGCAGGTAAAAACATGATTTAATCTTGACTCAAAAAAGGTGAAAACAAAAAGGTGCACAAGGTGAAGGCACAAGTTAACGCTGGAAACAAAAGCTAAGACTTAGCATAAACTATGGACATGAAACAAAAAACTTGTTAACTGTGGCATGAATAAACAAAACTTACTTTGACAAGGCATGGAACGAGCATCAAACTATGGCAAGGTAAGAGCATGAAACAATCAATGTACTGAACAATGTCGCCAGGACGACTAACTGGAAAAACAGGCTTAAATAATAGTCTATGATTAGAGCAGGTGTGTGATCCGAACACATGAGGCAGGTGGAACTAATGAGTCGTCCTGGAAACTAAAACAAACAAGTGTGCACAAAAACAGGAAAATGGAGTCCAAACCCAACAGAACATAATTAAACAAAACATGACCTGGACCACGGATCATGACATCATTAGTTTTAATTAAAAACAAACAAGCAGAAACACTGCAATGGTGTGTTATTGTTTGTGCGAGTTCGCTCACTGCATGTGTTGTGGGTCGAAAATGTACCTCTTGTTTGAATGCCTTAAACCGGAAGTAAAACCGTAAATAGTTTCTGCTTGAAAGGATTCTTCTGTCATCACTCCAAGCAACGTTTGCAAGTTTTACAGTACAACCAAAACAATTCACACTGACTAAACCGTCCCATGTGTGATGTCTAGCATCGTTAGCATTAGCTAATACGCTAACACGCTTACGAGTGTCTGTGTTATTGTTTGTGTTATGGCGCTATCTTTTGGGCGAGTTCGGTTGAAAATGTACTTCCTGTTTTAATGCCTTCAACCGGAAGTAAAACCGTCTGTAGCGTTACTACTTGAAAGGATCCTTCATTCATCACTCCAAGCAACGTTTGCAAGTTGTACAATATAACTAAAACAATTCGTCCTTACCAAATTGTCCCGAGTGAAATGTCTGTAGTAGTGTTATCATGCATATCATAGGCGCTGTCTTAATGTAATCAAGCTAGCATCAGTAGCATTAACACATATGATAACATGTTTACAAGTGTATGTAGTATTATTAACTTACAATGGCATTCTTTTTGTATTGTTTCAGTTTCACAAATTACCCAGTAAATTCACCAAGACGTCACGGTGGAGTTATTCAGTCTGTTTAGCTGGTTGGAGAGCGAGCTTCCACAGCTATTGGGTCTGTAACGATGACTTTTGTTTTGTTTGATCAGCCGTTTTACTGCTGTGTTACAGACATCGTTAGGAAACAATGAAGGTATGTAAATAAACATTTACAGAAACTTTCTGTGTAAATAACTAATTTCACATCGTATATATCTGCGGCTTATAGTCCGGTGCGGCTAATATATGGCCCATTTATTTAGTTTTTCTTCTAAAGCATAGTTGGTACGACTTGTAGTCCGGAGAATACGGTATTCAAAATGACTTCCCTTATATCTTTATTTTCTCCTTTTTAGGGAAAATGATGTGAGCTGATGTGTTTTCAATCCCAACGAGTTAATAAAAAGCACTTAATTGTTCCTTTCAGTTACTCGTTTCACATTTAAACCAACATTTGGAGAATAAATTGAGTTGAGAGTGGAATAATTGTGCATGAACCGAAATCGAAGTAGAACGTTTAATTAGTCGTGATTAAGGTCGTTGCCAATATTGACCATCCGGGCTGCAACATCCCTTACCCAACAGGACTCTTTCCCAAGATCAAGGGGAACCTCGAGGGGGACGTGTTTTCGAGCAGGATCTGGAAGGATTCTTTCCAGAGTGCGTGAAAGCCCGGAGGGTGTGTTCGACTCCAAAGGGGATTACTTTGAAGGAAGAAACCTGTGGATTTGAAATACCGTGTATCCTTTGGGACACCAGTCCTGGAACATGTGCATGGAGCTGTGCCGTGACCTGGCACCTAGTCTTTTTTTTTTTTGGCACACACAAAACATTATTTTTAATCTTCCAGCTGTAATTTGAAGATAACGTTTATCTCCCTGGACTGCAGGGCTTTGTACCCTTTTTATCGTTAGCATCCATGCTATTAGTGGATTCTTCATTGGAGTAGTGTCATCATTGTCAGTACTTGACTTATTGTTAGCATTGATTCAACGTCTCGTTCCGGTAGGCTAAGCTTTGAAAATCGCAATAATAAAAGTCGGGGTTTCACGATTCAATATGGTTCCATTTTCCAGTACCTGGGAATTGATAACAGCATTTAACGGTACTAATTTTCGGTACTTTTGTGTGTGTTTATGCCCAAGCATTCACACACATATGGCTAAACATCATGAATTTATTCTTATTCCACCGCAAAAGTTTGCCGGAAGCCACATCCTACAGTTCTTATCGGATCAAAGCTGTTCGAGTATCAAAACGTTTGGCTCATAAGTTCCCCAAAAAAATGTGATTGAAAAAAATTCCCATGTTACCTAGAAGTCCTGGTTTTCCGGGACATTTTTCTCATTAAAAATGAGTTGTCCATTTCGAACCGTTCCACCATCCACACACTTTGGACAATCACCATTTTCCAAGTTCAAAGAAATTCCAGTACCGTATTTTTCGGACTATAAGTCCCTCCGGAGTATAAGTCGCTCCGGAGTATAAGTCGCACTGGAGAATAAGTCGCATTTTTTGGGGGAAATTTATTTGATAAAACCCAACACCAAGAATAGACATTTGAAAGGCAATTTAAAATAAATAAAGAATAGTGAACAACAGGCTGAATAAGTGTACGTTATATGAGGCATAAATAACCAACTGAGAACGTGCCTGGTATGTTAACGTAACATATTATGGTAAGAGTCATTCAAATAACTATAACATATAGAACATGCTATACGTTTACCAAACAATCTGTCACTCCTAACTGCTAAATCCCATGAAATCTTATACGTCTAGTCTCTTACGTGAATGAGCTAAATAATATTATTTGTGTTAATAATTTCACACATAAGTCGCTCCGGAGTATAAGTCGCACCGGCCGAAAATGCATAATAAAGAAGGAAAAAAACATATATAAGTCGCACTGGAGTATAAATCGTAATTTTGGGGGAAATGTATTTGATAAAACCCAACACCAAGAATAGACATTTGAAAGGCAATTTAAAATAAATAAAGAATAGTGAACAACAGGCTGAATAAGTGTACGTTATATGACGCATAAATAACCAACTGAGAACGTGCCTGGTATGTTAACGTAACATATTATGGTAAGAGTCATTCAAATAACTATAACATATAGAACATGCTATACGTTTACCAAACAATCTGTCACTCCTAACTGCTAAATCCCATGAAATCTTATACGTCTAGTCTCTTACGTGAATGAGCTAAATAATATTATTTGTGTTAATAATTTCACACATAAGTCGCTCCGGAGTATAAGTCGCACCGGCCGAAAATGCATAATAAAGAAGGAAAAAAACATATATAAGTCGCACTGGAATATAAATCGTAATTTTGGGGGAAATGTATTAGATAAAACCCAACACCAAAAATAGACATTTGAAAGGCAATTTAAAATAAATAAAGAATAGTGAACAACAGGCTGAATAAGTGTACGTTATATGAGGCATAAATAACCAACTGAGAACGTGCCTGGTATGTTAACGTAACATATTATGGTAAGAGTCATTCAAATAACTATAACATATAGAACATGCTATACGTTTACCAAACAATATGTCACTCCTAATCACTAAATCCCATGAAATCTTATACGTCTAGTCTCTTACGTGAATGAGCTAAATAATATTATTTGATATTTTACGGTAATGTGTTAATAATTTCACACATAAGTCGCTCCTGAGTATAAGTCGCACCCCCGGCCAAACTATGAAAAAAACTGCGACTTATAGTCCGAAAAATACGGTTAATTCCCAAAATTCACGGTTTTCCAATGCCATATTTTCACCCCTTCCTGGAAAGTTTTCACAGTCCACATCGTTCAACCAATTTTGACCATTCCACTGTAGTTGGGACAACAAATGCTCCTTATTTTTGTTCTTGTACAAATTCCCGGTTTCAGGAATTCCCATTACATACCCGTTCTCAATTCAAACTGTTACTACGTCAACATTTTTCAACCGATTCCAAAAATTCCTACACCAACCCATTCATATCATCTAGGTCAATTGTGCTAGTATCAATAATTTTAAAAATTCCCGGTCTTCCCGAAATTCCCAGGAAATTCCCATTCAAATGAATGGACATATTCATAGTTCTACAATGCTCTATAGTCTTAAAACGTTAACGCCATTTTTAAACCCGATTCCCACCTTTCAACCATCCAACCCACACTACTCTTCCAATACAGCAAACACAAAACATGTTTTCCCTTTCCTAAAATTCCCGTTTTTTTCTCAGAATTTACCAGAAATTGTCTTCCCATTGACAATAAATGAGCATTATACAAACGACTGCATATCCCACATTTCTAATCTGATTTGAACCACTCCAACATCCACACTCTCCACTCACCCTGGACATTCAAACCACCATGTTTCCCTTTTTGGAAAATTTCGTGATTACCCAAAATTACCAGGAATTTCCTCCCATTGACAATGAATGGGCAATATACAAACCTCTCCAAATCCCACATTTCTCAACCGATTTGAACCGTTCCAACATCCACACACTCCACTCACCCTGGACATTCAAGCATTTCAGTTCCGCTTGCGCGTATCAGCGGCTTGCGCACAAGGGCATTCACACGCAATTCCTTCCGGAATTGCAAATTCTATTTTTTTTAATAATAAGATTTAATTTATTATTGCAACATATTAAAAATGAGCTGATTACGATAACTGCTGTCCAGTTGTTATATCTTGTTTTATTACCGATTTCAAGTATGACAATAAGTTGCTATTGCAGATGAAAGTCCAATATTTTAAATTGCAGTAGTGTATAGTTTATGGTGGGGTTTTTTTTGTCTTATTGGCAACCGGGCGTGACGTCACGTGCAACCCAGGTACCGTAACATGGCATTGTTGGATTTTATGTAAATAGGTACCTGGTGGGACTGACAGGATTCAGTCAGTGGCATAAAACTTTGATACCCATCCCTACTCTGAACATTGCTTATGTTGTGCTTGAACTCTGTGTGGCTACACATAGCTTTCCCCATGCTTCCTGTGCAATTCCCTGCTGCACTATTCCTTTTATTTTTGTGAATAAATACATTTTAACTGCACTTCACCTGCAGTTGGGTCATCAACGCCATGGCAGAACGTAACAAATGTGGCTTTTAAGAAGCTAGAATATGTTTTAATGGTAAGGTAATTTAATGTTGGATTAATGATTTCCATGTACATTCAACAGATATTCAGAAAATAACGACATCTATTATAATTTTGGTCATAATAATCATTCCCTTTTAGGGTTGTGAATCTTTGGGCACCACAAGATTTGATTCAATTCTTGGGGGTAACAATTCGATTCAGAATCGATTCTCAATT
>NC_084753.1:11239897-11264897 GCF_033978785.1 Entelurus aequoreus
GAGTCACTAGAGAAAAGAGCTATATAAATATAATTCACTTCACTTCACTACTTTTATCACTTTTATAAAACAAAAACAGTTTTCTTTTAAGTATAATAGAAGTTTATCAGTTAAGTTGAAGTACCAATGATTGTCCCACACACTAGGTGTGGTGAAATTTGTCCTCTGCATTTGACCCATCCCCTTGTTCACCCCCGAGGGGAGCAGTGAGCAGCAGCGTTGGCCGCGCCCGGGAATCATTTAGGTGATTTAACCCCCAATTCCAACCTTTGATGCTGAGTGCCAAGCAGGGAGGTAATGGGTCCCATTTATATAGTCTTTGGTATTTGTTTATCTATTTTATGGAAGAATATAGTTAATCATAGAACTGGCATCCAATGTTATAACATTTTTAAAAAAAAAATGTTTAATCGAAAATCCATTCTGAATCGAATCGTTTCACCCAAGGATCAAATCGAATCGTGTGGTGTATAAAGATTCACAGCCCTAATAAATATACTGTCACATTTACTTTGGTAACTTTTAGATAAATTGTACATGTCAAAGTAGTTTTATTGCAACATATGTTACAAAGAAATGAAGCGATCTGTAGAATTTGTTTTTATCATCATATAATACGAAACTGGGCAGTATGGCTGAAAACTGTATCACGGTGGAAGTGTTCTGTATCGGTCGATATCGATAATTATGGCTATTTTTTTTTAGGACCTATGAACAATCCAGGAAAAAAATATATTAAATGTAAATATTTATTTTTTAAATGTAACTTTACACTGATTATAATCCTTTCAGCTATTAAGGCAGAAAGGAAAGGAAATGTCAACACAAGCATGGAAAAAAACAAAATAGTAAAAGAACACTAAACAATAAGCTCTTGAAATGAAGGTGCAAAAATAAGGAATATGTAAGACATTATTAATAAAGTTGTGGAGAGGGAGTGTGATCAGTGCGCTTACAGGAGCAAAGGTCACCGCCTCTGTCCACGGTGCTGAAAACAGAGCACCATCAGACGGGGGCGTGGCATGTGCTGACGGCGAGACACAGCTGGCAGGTGAATAGATTTCACAGGTGGTACGTGTTAATCTAATCATCTGTTGTCTTTAACAGTAGGCGGCTGGGAGCGGAGGGAGAGGAAGATACGGACGTGGCTGAAAAGTCACGTTCTAGTAAGAGAAAACTGTTGTTGGAAAGAAAACCTTCATTAAAACCTTGTTGAAACTGCACGCTGGGCTCTTGCGCCGTGTCTGCAGTGGAGCTGCTGGGAGGCGACTTCCACAAAAGTGTGAAATTGTAAACATAGAGAAACCTGAAAATAACTAGTTTGTGCAGGTTTAGTGGCAGGAACTTACAGCTGTGCTCTAAAGCAGGGGTGTCCAAAGTGCGGCCCGGGGGTCATTTGCGGCCCGCAGATAATTGTTTACCGGCCCACCACACATTCTGGAAATAAAAAAAGAACATTAAAAAAAGTGGAATGAGGTGAAATCTAACGAGAAAAAGTTGCAATGTTGACACAAAGCTGCCATGCAGGCTGTTTTTTTTTCTTTTGTCATTCTTTATTTTTCTTTTTTTTGCCATTGCTCCAAAAAAAAATAATGACAAAAAATCCATGCTATAATGAACTATTTCCAAAGCTCCAATTACTTCAAATATTAAACTTTAAAATGTTTTATGTGGTAAATATTGCATATATATATATATATATATATATATATATATATATATATATATATATATATATATATATATATATATATATGCAATATATTGTGTAGTTGCCTTATAAAAACATCAAAGTTTTATTTGACAAAAGAGCATAAAAAACAAACAAAATAATAGTTCAAACGTAAAATCGACAAATATATCTGAAGTTGATCTCGTAACTTAAGTGTTGAAAGTGAAAGAAAAACCTAATAAAATGTATCACTTTATGAGTGGGGCAGCTTTTGGATCCCAAATATACTTAGTGGTATCTCATTTATTTTTTCACTGTGATTACCCAAAAATATTAAATAATTAAAATCAATGGTGTCCTGCATTTTTGATCTTTTAGGGCTCTAATTACTAAATACTACATATTTCAATTTTACTATAAAAAACAAAGTTGTTTTTGACAGAAAAGCCATAAAACATTTGTATTACTTTATATCAACTTGAAGTTGATATAGAGATTTACTGTAAGCGTTAAATAAAAAATATTAATAATAATTTGACTTATTTTTCAAATTTTAATGACTGAGACCCTTTATGGTCCCCGGGACCCATAAAGGTAAAATAAATTAAAAATCCATATATTTTGTTATGTTTTGAAAATGAAAAATATCAAAATGGCCCCCCACATGCTTTAATTTTTCCGTATGCGGCCCTCAATGGGAAAAGTTTGGACACCCCTGCTCTAAAGGGTGAGCGCGGCTAAGGTGGTGTGGTATTAGCGGTCTTGGTGGAGACAAGCTCCTTGCATTATTTACAGACCACATTGGTCTGACCACAGTCTCTTTGGGAAAATCCAAGAAAAGTGCCATACTGTCCAATTTACTTTTCCTCTTTTATCCACAATTTCTTCATTTTGACTTTCTCTTCTCACTCCAAACAAAGAACAGACTTGTTTTGCCAGAACCTTAACAAAATGTTGGTGCACTACCACATATTGTGTATGCCTAGCTTGTGTGCTATTTTGTGCATAGCTGGAACCTATATTAAGATTAAAGATTAAAGTACCAATGATTGTCACACACACACTAGATGTGGTGAAATTTGTCCTCTGCATTTGACCCATCCCCTTGGGGAGCAGTGGGCAGCAGCGGCGCCGCACCCGGGAATAATTTTTGGTGTATAGCCTACATTTTGCAATGTATAAATGACTTGATTATGATACAAAAAAAGATACAAATAAGGCAAACCTTGTTTGCTTATTGGAAGACATTTAGCTAAAAAGTGTCCAACAGTAAACGCAAGTACAATTTTGATAACTGATATAATTCGATACTTGCTATTGCTGATACGAGGTATTGGCATCGACTGAATCTCTCCGGTTTGTGTGTGACGTCACGCTTGGTATTTGGTGATCCCTCCAGCAGCACTGAGAGCCCACTCAGCCAAACTACCTCTAGCTAATGTTGCAATTTTCAATGCCAACAAACTCTGGAATACTCTCTCTTTGAATCTCAGAGCCTCAATGTCTCTCAAAACATTTGAATCTACTTAACGAAATGTACTTACTTGCGCTGGCGTTTAACACAAGCTGAGCTCGGCATTTGTATAGACATTTTTATTTTGTCCATTTATGTGTTTTATGTATAAAATGTTCTATACTTATTGTGATTTTTTTCATTATTGTATTATTAATTTGAATCCTTTACCTTTGTTTTTTGCTCACATTTTTGCATTTTAACGGTTATTTTACTTTTTGTGATTTTTATTATTTGATATTTTACCTTTCTGTTTTTTGCACTTTTTTTGCATTTTAACTGTGTTTTAGATATATAATGTTTTATACTTATTGTGATTTATTATTTTATTATTATTGTATTATTTTAACTGTAATTTTACTTCTTGTGATTTTTATTATTTGATATTTTACCTTTCTGTTTTTTGCACTTTTTTTTGCATTTTAACTGTGTTTTAGATATATAATGTTTTATACTTATTGTGATTTATTATTTTATTATTATTGTATTATTTTAACTGTAATTTTACTTTTTGTGATTTTTATTATTTGATATTTTACCTTTCTGTTTTTTGCACTTTTTTTTATTTTAACTGTGTTTTAGATATATAATGTTCTATACGTATTGTGATTTTCAATATTTTATTATTATTGTATTATTTTAACTGTAATTTTACTTTTTGTGATTATTATTATTTGATAGTTTACCTTTCTGTTTTTTGCACTTTTTTTTGCATTTTAACTGTGTTTTAGATATATAATGTTGTATACTTATTGTGATTTATTATTTTATTATTATTGTATTATTTTAACTGTAATTTTACTTTTTGTGATTTTTATTATTTGACATTTTACCTTTCTGTTTTTTGCACTTTTTTTTGCATTTTAGCTGTGTTTTAGATATATAATGTTCTATAGTTATTGTGATTTTCAATATTTTATTATTATTGTATTATTTTAACTGTAATTTTTACTTTTTGTGATTTTTATTATTTTATTATTCTTATTTAATATTTTACCTTTCTGTTTTGTTTTGTTTTTCATTTTAACTGTGTTTAATATATAGAATGTTCTATACTTTTTGGGATGTTTATTATTTTATTAATAATTAAAAATATATATATTTTACCTGTTTGGGTTACATATAGAATGTTTTATACTTATTGCGAATTTGTATTTTATTCTTTTATTATTATTTGTAATCTTTTACCTTACTGTTTTCTTGCAAAATGTTTAGCACTTTTAACTGTGTTTTATATATAGAATGTTTTTTTACTTAATGTGATATATATTTAATATTACTATTTTATTATCTTTAATATTTTATATTTCTGTTTTTGCAATATTTGTATACATTTTAACTGTTTTTTACATAGAATGTTATATACTAAATTGAATTTATTAATATGATTATTATTATCTTTAATCTTTTACCTTTCTCTTTTTTTTTGCACTATTTTTATGCATTTTAACTGTGTTTTATTTACAGCATTTTCTGTAATTATAAATGGGTTATACTTGTATCGTACTTTTATACCTTCAAGGTACTCAAAGCGCTTATTGTGATTTTGATTATTATAATTTTTGTAATATTTTACCTTTCTGTTTTATTCGGTACATCATTTTGGGGCCGTAGTCCGTTTTAAAATGGTTCTATATGAATAAATCAACCTTGACCTTGAATAAATAAACTGACTCAAAAAACACTCCAACATAAGTGAAGTGATGCTCAACTCATCCAAAAATGTGCTAGCCCGATGCTAATATACATTGGC
This sequence comes from Entelurus aequoreus, assembly GCF_033978785.1. NCBI lineage: Eukaryota > Metazoa > Chordata > Actinopteri > Syngnathiformes > Syngnathidae > Entelurus > Entelurus aequoreus. The sequence goes on from NC_084753.1 coordinate 11,244,836, forward strand.
TTTGCTATTGACACGCTAAAAATTAGCATTAACGATTTTACATGGGGATTTCAACACCTCCAAATGTGTTCATGAAAACAAAAAAGGTAAATACTGTACATTAGTGTTACATATTTCTATTGTAATATTTGTATACAATATTTATTTTCTAGACCTTGTATTTTTTAAATGCATGTTACACGTTAAAATATTTACTGTACATGCAGTCCAACATGGTTAGGTTTCCTTTGGTAATCTTGTCGCAAAGGAAACAAAATCATCTATTTTTGGTCCTGAAAAATTCACAGCAGTGCGTCCTTGTTTTCCACCCACTGTCCGACACACCCTCTAGTCTGCTGTGATGAATCGTGTCACCGTGTGTGTGTATGTGTGTGTGTGTGTATGTATGTAGTGTGCAGTAAATCTGGGGCACCCCCCGGGGTAGACAATGGCAAAGTAAGCTCCTTTAGCAGCAGATATCTCCTTGAGTAGATTAGTTGAGGGGTCTGGGAGCAGTTTCCCCTCTGTCCTGTCCTGCGCCGGATGAAGAACCGTGGATCATACCACCCCACCCAGGTCACAACGACGGAGGCTAGTCAGTCCCATAAAACCCACTTGGTATAAAAGAGAAACAAAGGTGTTGTTCCTACAAAATAACTGATTAGCCATGAAGACAATTACCTAAAAGTTGATTCAAGGGACTTATGATGACATTCCCTTATTTTTTGTGCAGGTGTCACCATCACATGACATTGGTTGACATGCTCGTGTATCATTGGAACAATATTTATCCGTCAGAAAATAGGAGCGTCATCACTGGTCTCCTTCAAAGTATCTTCTGTGACCTGGCCCGCCACATTATTTTATTATTACTACGTAGTTTTATGTGGCCTGACACATTTCATGTGGTCCGCTACATTATTTTACGTGGTTCGCCATGTTATTTTCGTAGGCGGGCCCCATTTTTTGACATGACTCGCCACTTTACATTATGTGGTCCAACGCATTACTTTATGTGGCCCGCCACTTTATTTCATACGGTTCGCCACGATATTTTATGCGACCCACCACTTTATTTTATGTGGCCCGCCATATCATTTAATGTATTCCGTCATATGACTTTACGTGGTCCGCCACATCATTTAACCCTTGTGTAATGTTCAATACTGAACAGATGTTTACCTTATCCCAATAAACATCTGTTCAGTATTTTAACATAAAAGTGTTTGATTGTGAGGCATTAAAAGCCACAAAATGCAAGGGGTCCATCAGACCCACAAACGCCGGCTGAGTAACAACAATATGAACGTTGCACGGAAAATTTCTGCATACCACAGGGATTATTTTGTGTTTCTGCACCTGCGGTTCCCACACAAGGTTCCAACATTGTTTGTCAACCCTGTCTGCTCTCATTTCCTCGCACATTTGACCCTCTGATGTTCTGTGTACCTTCACTCTGTCCTCCTCCTGTCTCGGCCTGCTGTGTGTGTGTGTGTGTGTGTGTGTGTGTGTGTGTGTGTGTGTGTGTGTGTGTGTGTGTGTGTGTGTGTGTGTGTGTGTGTGTGTGTGTGTGTGTGTGTGTGTGTGTGTGTGTGTGTGTGTACACAGAACATCAATTTCCACACTTCTATTAGCCCCGGGTCCAGTGGACCCGGACATCTTATATGAATATATGAATAGTGCTGCTAGGATCCTGATGAGAGAGCGGAAATATGACCATATCACATCAACTCTCAGAAAAGAAAAAAAAAATCCCTTCACTGGCTTCCTGTTCCACTCAGGATTGAATTCAAAGTCTCCCTACTAACCCACCAGTGCCTCCATGGAAATGCCCCCCTCTACCTCAAAGGACTACTCACCCCCAAATCCTCCACACGACACCTCCGCTCCGGACAGGCTAACCTCCTACAACCTCCGAGGACAAAGCTACGAACAATGGGAGACCGGGCTTTCTGCTCCGCCGCTCCCAGTCTGTGGAACGCTCTACCTGACCACCTGAGGGCACCACAGACTGTGGATGCTTTTAAAAAAGGCTTAAAAACCCTTCCTTTAAAAAAAGCCTTTTTTTTAGATATATGCATAATAGTTTTAGCTATTTGGCTGTTCTAGTTTTTATTTTTATTTATTTTTCATTATCTTTTTATTTTTATTTGTTTAATACACTGTAGCACTTTGAGGTTGTTTACTCAATGTAAAGTGCTTTTTACAAATAAAATATATTATTATTATATGTAATAGAAATGTGTAGGGGGGGTGTATGGTGTGTGGTCATTAAATATGTATTCTGATATATGTTCTTCACAGAAAATGAGCTAAATTCAGTGAGTCTCAGTTTGAAAAATTAATTAATTGTATAATTTTTCTTTTATTAAAAAATGAAAACGGGTCCCACAGACCCGAACACCATACAGGGGTTAATGTGGCCTGCCACATTCTTTTATGTGGTCTCCCACATCACTTTATGTGCCTCGCCTCATCTTTTGTGTTGACCGCCACATTATTTGAGTTGACCTGCCATGTTATTTAAGTGGCCTGCCAACTTATTTAATGTGGTCCACTACATTATTTATGTGGCCCGCTACATAGTATCGTGTAGCCTGACACAATATTTATGAAGCCTGCCACATTATTTGTATTGGCCCGCCCCATTTGTTGCGGCCCGCCCCATTAATTGTGGCCCGCCAAAATATTGTGTGGTCCGCCACTTTATTTTCATTTACCCGCTGTATAATGTATGTGGCCCGCCACATTACGTGGTCTGCCACATCATTTTATGTGGTCTGCTAACTCCCTTAATGTGGTCTGCCACATCATTTTGCGTGGATCGCCCATTATTTAACGTGACTTGTCACATCATATAAGTGGCCCGCCACATAATTTTATATGGCCTTCCATATAATTTACGTGGCCTGCCAAAGTATTTAATGTGGTCCGCCACATCATTTGTGTCCAGCTACATAGTATTGTGTAGCCTGACACAATATTTTATGAAGCCCGCCACATTATTTTTATTGGCCCACCCCATTTATTGTGGCCCGCCAAGATATTGTGTGGTCCGCCACTTTATTTTCAAGGACCCGCCGTATAATTTAGGTGGCCCGCCACTTTATTATATGTAGGCTGCCATATCACATTACGTGGTCTGCCACTTCATTGTATGTGGTCTGCCACTTCATTGTATGTGGCCTCGCACTTCATTGTATGTGGCCTGCCACGTCATTGTATGTGGCCTGCCACATCATTTTATGTGGTCTGCTAACTCCCTTAATGTGGTCTGCCACATCCTTTTGCGTGGATCGCCCCATTATTTAACGTGTCTTGTCACATCATATATGTGGCCCGCCACATAAGTTTAAGTGGCCTGCCAAATTATTTAACGTGGTCCACCACATTATTTATGTGTCCAGCTACGCAGTTTTGTGTAGCCTGACACATTTTATGTGGTCCACCACGATATTTTATATAGCCCACCACATTATTTTTACTGGTCCACCCCATTATTTATTGTGGCACACCACAGTATTTTATGTATACCGTCATATCATTTTACGTGGTCTACTACTTCATTTTCTGTGGCCTGCTACATCACTTTGTGTGAAAGGCCACAAAATGCCACATCATTTTTGTGGCCTGCCACTTCATATATGTGACCTGCCAAATCATTTAATGTGGTCCACCGCACTATTTACGTGGCCCGCTACGTAGTTTTGTGTAGCCTGACACATTTTACGTGGTCTGCACAATATTTTATGAAGCCCGCCACATTTTCTTTGGTCCGCCACATTATTTTCGGTGACGTGCCAAATTATTTAACGAAGCCCGCCACATTTAAATTACAAAACCCCACCACATTATTTTAGGTAGACCGCAACATCATTTTATGTGGCCTGCCACTTCATTTTATGTAGTCTCCTACATAACTTTATGTATGTATTTCTGCGTGGATTGCCACAATTTTTTAATGTGAGCCGCCATATTATATACTGTATGTGGCCTGCCACATTATTTTATGTGGCCTGCCATGTAATTAGAGTGGCCCGCCACATCGTATATGCATATAATAATGAAAAACAGTTGCTTATAGAAAGTATGTATGTAACGGGGCTATTATACGTTTATATTTCTATATTCACTGTTACAAGCGGCCCTATGAGTACAGCCATACTTGCGAAGTGGCCCATGAAAAAAAAGGACTTTGGCACCCCTGCCATAAGGACATGACTTCCAAATAGCTTAGTGGTTACTACTTTGTACGTGGGTGAGATAAAGCATGAAACAGAGGGGCCTAATTGCGATATCACAGAATATACTGACAGTGACTGCACAGTCATTACCGGTAAATGTTTTTGTGCAGTTTATGAAAGTGAATATTAAATACATGTGTGCTCATCAGATATTCTCACGCCGTGTTCCCTTCATTAATAGGCTGTTTCTGCGTGTTAAAGTCATGAATTAATGTTTCATGGATGTCATTTCATCCAGAAAATGACGTGACGAGACTACAGAGGAATCAACTCAGCGAGGCAACTTTCATCCATAACTGGGATTATATTGTTAAGTATAAACACATTATTGTATTTGTCTTTGGCTGCATTTTTATTTCCACTTTGACTTGTATTCAAATTACTTTAAGATGCTTAATGTCCTACACGCGATTGTGTTAACTCTACTATTACACATCTTCAGTCCCTCAAAATGTCTGCCTTTTTTTGTGATTGTCGTGGCCTAAAATGATTGAATCTACAACGACTTTTTCAGAAGGTTTTTGAGGCTTCTTTTTTTTATAATAACAGTGAAACAAATTGTGATGTTTATGAATTTAAATGGATGGATGGATGGATGTTATCAAAGTATGAAGCCATTCTTGGAGCCTTGACCTACAAAAAGCAGATGACTTCAACAAAAAACAGAAAATTGCTACATTGATGTTTTACTCAATTTTAGCCACACAGACTTAAGAGATGGCGGTAAAAGCAGATTATCCGAGATCTTTGTCAAATTACTGAACTGTTAAATATGACCAATAATTAGGGGTACACAGACAAAAACAATTCACATCCGAATCACGATTCTTATTCATCCAGATTCTATAAGATTTTAAATCGAGATATATATATGTATATACAGTATGTATATATACAGTCGCGATCAAAAGTTGACATACACTTGTAAAGAACATAATGTCTGTCACGACTGGGTTCTTGGGTTTTGCTTCTCCGGAAGGCAAAGGAAAATTGGCGCGAGCCAGACGTGAGTTTGAATACATGTTTAATTTTAACAAAAAAAAAGGAATAAACAAAAGGCGCTCACAGCGGAGGTAAAAAACTTGACTAGGAAAACAAAAGGCGCGCACAAAGGCGGAAATACAAAACTTGGTAATAAACACAAAACTTGCACAAATGCATAAACTATGAACAATTAAACAAAAACACTAACTGTGGCATAAATGAACAAAACTTACTTGGCAAAGAACTGACATGACATGAAGCAGAGTGCTGAAATAGTGTGAGGACGCCAGGACGAACAACAGAAACAGACAGATTTAAATAGTGACGTGATCAGTGAAAACAGGTGCGTGACAAAACAGGTGAACAGGTGCGTGACATGTCAATGTGAACCAGGTGAAACTAATGGTTGCTATGGTGACAAATAAAAGTGCACAGAAAGTCCAAAACCAAATCCCAACATGACTGAAACAAAACATAATCACAGACATGACAGAGCCCCCCCCCCTTACGGACAGATCCCAGATGTCCAAAACAAACAAAACAAGGCAGGATCGAGAGTCGTGGGAGGGGGACATGGCGGTGGGTCGCCAGGCCAAGTGGCCCCGGATCCACCGAGGCATGGTCATGTGGCGGCGACGCGTCGACCGCCGCTGAACCTGACGAGGTGGGCGACCTGGGAATGGCCACATTCGTGGCCGACGAGGAGGTCGGCGCACCTGGCGTGGCGGACGCCCATGGAATGGCCACATCCCTGGCCGACGAGGAGGTGGGCACGTTGTTGTGGCAGGCGGCGAAGCTTTGCGTGGTGCGTCAGGCGGCGAAGCTTGGCGTGGGGGGTCTTGGTCTTGGTCCTGGCATGGGCGGTCTTGGCAGCTTGGGTCTTGGTCTTGGCGGCGTGGGTCTTGGTCTTGGCGGCGTGGGTCTTGGTCTTGGCGGCGTGGGTCTTGGTGTTGGTCTTGGCAGTCTTGGTGTTGGTATTGGCAGTCTTGGTGTTGGTCTTGGCAGTCTTGGTCTTTGGGTGGTGTGTCTTGGCGTGGAGTGTCTTGGACTTGGCGTGGTGTGTCTTGGACTTGGCGTGAGGGGTCTTGGACTTGGCGTGAGGGGTCTTGGTCTTGGCTTGAGGGGTCTTGGTCTTGGCTTGAGGGGTCTTGGACTTGGCTTGAGGGGTCTTGGACTTGGTCTTGGCTTGAGGGGTCTTGGACTTGGTCTTGGCTTGAGGGGTCTTGGACTTGGTCTTGGCTTGAGGGGTCTTGGACTTGGTCTTGGCTTGAGGGGTCTTGGCGTCGTGGAGCTGCGACTGGCGTCACTTGGCGTCGTGGAGCTGCGACTGGCGGCACTTGGCGTCGTGGAGCTGCGACTGGCGGCACTTGGCGTCGTGGAGCTGCGACTGGCGGCACTTGGCGTCGTGGAGCTGCGACTGGCGGCACTTGGCGTCGTGAAGCTGCGACTGGCGGCACTTGGCGGCGTGGAGCAGGTAGCGGAACTTGGCGTGGAGCTGCGACTGGTGGCGCTTGGCGTGGAGCTGCGACTGGTGGCGCTTGGCGTGGAGCTGCGACTGGTGGCGCTTGGCGTGGTGCAGGTGGAGGTGGCCTAGCTGGAGGCTGTGGCTTGGCAGGTCGAAAGACTGGTGGTGGGGGCCGTGCTGGTGGCTGTGGCTTGGCAGGTCGAAAGACAGGTGGTGGTGGCCGAGCTGGAGGATGTGGCTTGGCATGGCAATGCTGAACCACCCCACCTGAACATTTCCCAGCCCTAGCCCCCCCACCCCTCAAGGAGCGGATCCCAGACGCGCTCCCCGCGGTCTGGAACCGTCTTTTGGGGTGGGTGGAGGGAGGTCAGGAGGGGGGCTAAATCCTCCCCTCTAAATTGTCCAAAATGTCTTTCCTTCCCCCCCACCTGGGCTTTTGTGGGTGGATAAAAGGAAAAATTTTGTGACGGGGGCGGGGTTTGAGTCTTGGGGGGCGGGGCATGAAAACTGGGTGACTGTGATTGACAGGATCTAATTTGTAAAAACATGTCCTGATAATGTCTTATCATGTTTTTACAGTCTTTTGCTGGAGGTGAGTGATCAAAAGAAAAAGTATTGAAAAAAAAATCCTGGTCTGTGATGTCATTTTGGAGCTGTGGAGCTGGCAGCAACCTGCTTCCGCCCTGAGTGGGAGGAGCCTGCGGCAGCGCCGCATGCTGTCCGCTCGCCTTCCCTGATGTCCTTGGTCTGGAGCGGCGCTTCCGGGACTGCGGTGACGCAGCGCCGTCCTCGGACCAACTGGAGCTCAATGGGACCAGATTGCCATCTGGCCCCCACATCAGGTCTCTGCGCTTACCGGAGGAATAACGCAGCGTCTCTTCCTCCATCGCGCGGAGGACCTCCCACCTTGCCTCGTCAAAATTGTCCAACTTTCGTTTGGAGAAACTGTTATGCTGGCGTCCTACTGTCACGACTGGGTTCTTGGGTTTTGTTTCTCCGGAAGGCAACGGAAAGTTGGCGCGAGCCAGACGTGAGTTTGAATACATGATTTATTGTTTAACACTAATAAACTACAAAAAAAAGGAAGCAAACAAATGGCGCGCACAAAGGCGGAAATACAACTTGACTAAGAAACAAAAGACATGCACGTGGGCACAAAAACTATGAACAAAGAAACAACAACACTAACTGTGGTCTTAATAAACAAAACTTACTTGGCATGAAAAAACAGGAAAAAGAGCAGCATGGATCATCAGAGTGTGAATGTGTGAGGACGCCAGGACGAACAACAGAAACAGACAGATTTAAATAGTGACGTGATCAGTGAAAACAGGTGCGTGACAAGACAGGTGAACAGGTGCGTGACATGACAATGTGAACCAGGTGAAACTAATGGTTGCTATGGTGACAAATAAAAGTGCGCAAAAAGTCCAAAACCAAATCCCAACTTGACTAAAACAAAACATAATCACAGACATGACAATGTCATGGCTGTCTTGAGTTTCCAATAATATTCACAACTCTATCTTTAGAGTGATTGGAGCACATACTTGTTGGTCACAAAAAACATTCATGAAGTTTGGTTAATTTATTAATTTATTATGGGTCTATTGAAAATGTGAGCAAATCTGCTGGGTCAAAAGTATACATACAGTTAATGTTAATATTTGCTTACATGTCCCTTGGCAAGTTTCACTGCAATAAGGCGCTTTTGGTAGCCATCCACAAGCTTCTGGTTGAATTTTTGACCACTCCTCTTGACAAAATTGGTGCAGTTCAGCTAAATGTGTTGGTTTTCTGACATGGACTTGTTTCTTCAGCATTGTCCACACCTTTGATTGATTGATTGATTGAGACTTTTATTAGTAGGTTGCACAGTGAAGTACATATTCCGTACAATTGACCACTAAATGGTAACACCCGAATAAGTTGTTCAACTTGTTTAAGTCGGGGTCCACTTAAATTGATTCATGATACAGATATATACTATCAGATATATACTATCATTGTAATACAGTCATCACACAAGATAATCACACTGAATTATTTACATTATTTACAATCAGGGGTGTGGAGGGGGAGGAGGGGTAGGATATGGACAGGACTTTGGCAAGGCCATTCTAAAACCTTCATTCTAGCTTGATTTAGCCATTCCTTTACCACTTTTGACGTGTGTTTGGGGTCATTGTCCTGTTGGAACACCCAACTGCGCCCAAGACCCAACCTCCAGGCTGATGATTTTAGGTTGTCCTGAAGAATTTGGAGGTAATCCTCCTTTTTCATTGTCCCATTTACTCTCTGTAAAGCACCAGTTCCATTGGCAGCAAAACAGGCCCAGAGCATAATACTACCACCGTCATGCTTGACGGTAGGCGTGGTGTTTTTGGGATTAAAGGCCTCACCTTTTCACCTCCAAACATATTGCTGGGTATTGTGGCCAAACAGCTCAACTTTCTTTTCATCTGACCACATAACTTTCCTCCAGAAGGTCTTATCTTTGTCCATGTGATGTCAGATGAAACAAATATTGAGCTGTTTGGCCACAATACCCAGCAAAATGTTTGGAGGAGAAAAAGTGAGGCCTTTAACCCAGGAACACCACACCTACCGTCAAGCATGGTGGTGGTAGTATTATGCTCTCGGCCTGTTTTGCTGCCAATGGAACTGGTGCTTTGAATGGGACAAGGAAAAAGGAGGACTATTTTCAAGTTCTTCAGGACAACCTAAAATCATCAGCCCGGAGGTTGGGTCTTGCGCGCAGTTGGGTGTTCCAACAGAACAATGACCCCAAACACACGTCAAAAGTGGTAAAGGAATGGCTAAATCAGGCTAGTATTAAGGTTTTAGAATGGCTTTCCCAAAGTCCTGACTTAAATGTGTGGACAATGCTGAAGAAACAAGTCCATGTCAGAAAACCAACAAATTTAGCTGAACTGCACCAATTTTGTCAAGAGGAGTGGTCAAAAATTCCACCAGAAGCTTGTGGATGGCTACCAAAAGTGCCTTATTGCAGTGAAACTTGCCAAGGGACATGTAAGCAAATATTAACATTGCTGTATGTATACTTTTGACCCAGCAGATTTGCTCACATTTTCAGTAGACCCATAATAAATTCATAAAAGAACCAAACTTCATGAATGTTGTTTGTGACCAACAAGTATGTGCCCCAATCACTCTATCACAAAAAAATAAGAGTTGTAAAAATTATTGGAAACTCAAGACAACCATGACATTATGGTCTTTACAAGTGTATATATATATATATATATATATATATATATATATATATATATATATATATATATATACATATATATATATATATATATACATATATATATATATATATATACATATATATATATATATATATATATACATATACATATATATATATATATATATATATATATATATATATATATACATATACATATACATATATATATATATATATATATATATATATATATATATATATATATATATATATATATATATATATATATATACGCACACACAAACACACATTTACTGTACCTATGTATACATATACAGTACATAGGCATATATATATTTTTGGGGGAGTTCACGATTCCCGGTCGAGCAGAACGTTTTGATACTGGATGAAAACTGTGGGCTGTGGCCTCCGGCAAACTTTTGCAGCGGAATAATAAATAGATTGTTTTTTTGCTGTAGAATCTTATGCTTGGGCATTCACACAATTATCTGCCTCGCACAGAGAACCTGCACATTATGCTTACATCCGGTCTCTCAGTCAGTGTTACTGGCAGACACAGTTTAATTGGACGTACATTATATGTGAACGCTGGCAAAAATCTAATTTCTCCTCAAGTTTTACAACAAAAAAATTGTCTCTTGCAAATCTTTAAAAGACCTTTCTGTCCAGCATGATTAAGACGAGCAACATAAACGGAGAGTTTGTGGTTCCCTAATGGACCTAATGTCGCATGCAGAGCTTGTTCTGCAGGCCTGATGGATGAGGAGAGCTTGTTGACTTTGAAGGCACAGGTGCAGAATAAGGATGCAGAGAATGAGAAAATAGAGTGAAACAACGACTCTGTTTCTACGGACATGAACAGCGTTGATTGGGTAAACTTGCAGCGCGGAGACAACGACCTCATTGTAAAGATTTTGGAATCAAGCGCAGAGGGAGAAGGCATCGAGTGAAGCGTCTCCGAGCAGAGAAATAATTGAAATGTCCTCTTTTAACTGTTGGACTTCATCGTCAATCAGGCAGGGTTCCACAAATAGACCCCAGCTATAAGCTCTGCTGGAAGTGGATTTGGGTGATTGCCTGTTTACATAGGCAGAACACTCCGCTTTCATGTTGCCTCGCAAGGACGGGGACTGGTTTTCGTGAAAGGCAGGCTTGGACCGAGCCGGCAGCCGACAGCTTTGTTTGCAAATGACACATGGCGGTGGATGAAGAGGGGAGTGGAGATGGGATGTATGGCTCTTTGGAGGGAGCCGGATGTTGAGGAGCCGATCCTTTTAAAAGACTGACTCGTTATTAGTTTGTTTTTTTTGTTTTTATTTGACAAACAATCACTAATAGCAGTTGTACGATAAGTTGAAGATAATAATAATTTAAATTTACACAAATATTACTGGAAATTATTCTGAAATATGGGCTATCATTTCATTTGAGTTGCGTTTTTAATGTAACATTCCATAAGGCGTTCCCACACAGTATATCTATGTGAAGTTTGAATTTTCTCTCACTTAAAAAATATTGCAGCACAAGTGCATTTCAACGATGCAGAAAAAAATACGCACAAATAATGAGTAAGAACAAAATGCACTATTTAGATTTTAAAAAAATAAAATAAAATAAAAAGCATAAATAAAACTAATACAAATTGAAAGATAATACAAATGTCAGGATACATTGTACTACCATACCTGGGGTTTATTACATGTCAGAACAATAAACCAGAAGAGTGAATAAAACAAATAAAATCAAATAAAAGATTACTTCAATTTAATTTAATTTTTCCCCACATATGCTGGGATGTCGTTGTGGCTTCTGCAGCCCTTTGAGACATTTGTGATTATGGGTTGTACAAGTCAACTTTGATTCATTGATATATATAAACATATACACATAGATGTAAAATGGATATATATATATATATATATATATATATATATATATATATATATATATATATATATATATATATATATATATATATATATATATATATTACAGATGTCCGATATTATCGGCCGATAAATGCGTTAAAATGTAATAACGGAAATTATCGGTATCGTTTTTTTTATTATCGGTATCGTTTTTTTTTTTAAATATTTTTTTTTAAATTAAATCAGCATAAAAAACACAAGATACTTACAATTAGTGCACCAACCCAAAAAACCTCTCTCCCCCATTTACACTCATTCACACAAAAGGGTTGTTTCTTTCTGTTAATAATATTCTGGTTCCTACATTATATATCAATATATATCAATACAGTCTGCAAGGGATACAGTCCGTATTGCACACATGATTGTGCGTGCTGCTGGTCCACTAATAGTACTAACCTTTAACAGTTAATTTTACTCATTTTCATTAATTACTAGTTTCTATGTGACTGTTTTTATATTGTTTTACTTTCTTTTTTATTCAAGAAATTGTTTTTAATTTATTTATCTTATTTTATAAAAACAATTTAAAAGTACCTTATCTTCACTATACCTGGTTGTCCAAATTAGGCATAATAATGTGTTAATTCCATGACTGCATATATCGGTTGATATCGGTATCGGTAATTAAAGAGTTGGACAATATCGGAATATCGGATATCGGCAAAAAGCCATTATCGGACATCCCTAATATATATATATATATATATATATATATATATATATATATATATATATATATATATATATATATATATATATATATATATATATATTATGGCAGACGCTGTATTGAAAGTGTATTTTGCTTTCACTACGACCACTGACACCCTCTGAGGAAGGTTCTCTCCTTAAGGTCTTACTAATGAGAAAATGTGAGTGTAAAACTAGAAAAGTGAATCAGTTGACCGGGGAAATCGATATTTACTGACCTCGAGACATTATTATTTCAACAGCTGGCTAACGAGGTATAATTACAAAGGGGAACTGATGTCGCCACTATTAGATATAGACAATTATATATAGTCGTAGTAACAGTATTAGTCGTGACGTCATGACGGTCCGCACCGCGACTTGCATGTAAACTACATGTAAAGTGTGAGGATATTTCCTCTTATTCCTGTTAAAAACATGAGTACCTTGCTCATTTTGCAAAGTGGACATTGTTTTTATGGCAGTACATCCGCGATACGCCAGCATTTAAAGCGGAGACGTGACGTCGGACATTTGGAGGAAGGATGCGGTCTCAACCTCGGTAAGAGTCTTAGCTTCGACCTTGCTAGTGTTGCGTGCGACCAGTCATCCTTCTAAGAAATAAAACACACTGGTCAATCCCAAGTTCTTTTGAATGACATACACTACCGTTCAAAAGTTTGGGGTCACCCAAACAATTTTGTGGAATAGCCATCATTTCTAAGAACAAGAATAGACTGTCGAGTTTCAGATGAAAGTTCTCTTTTTCTGGCCATTTTGAGCGTTTAATTGACCCCACAAATGTGATGCTCCAGAAACTCAATCTGCTCAAAGGAAGGTCAGTTTTGTAGCTTCTGTAACGAGCTCAACTGTTTTCAGATGTGTGAACATGATTGCACAAGGGTTTTCTAATCATCAATTAGCCTTCGGAGCCAATGAGCAAACACATTGTACCATTAGAACACTGGAGTGATAGTTGCTGGAAATGGGCCTCTATACACCTATGTAGATATTGCACCAAAAACCAGACATTTGCAGCTAGAATAGTCATTTACCACATTAGCAATGTATAGAGTGTATTTCTTTAAAGTTAAGACTAGTTTAAAGTTATCTTCATTGAAAAGTACAGTGCTTTTCCTTCAAAAATAAGGACATTTCAATGTGACCCCAAACTTTTGAACGGTAGTGTATATGTTGAGTAAAAAGGACCACCGAGACAGTATAGTACTTGGCCAAGTTTTACTAAAGCTTTAGGAGACCAGCCCTTACAACGCGACAATAGCATCAGCAAGAAAAGGATCTACATTCAAACAAAAAGTTTACTAACGGACACAAGATAAAAACCCAAAGAGTTAACATGGGAAAATATTAGCTGCTTCAAACATGACTATGGATTAAGAAATAACACTTGCAAATATATGCATTCTCCACACTAACTAGCTAACAAGAATGAGATGAAGTTGTGTGGAAAAATTACAAACTTTCCTTTAGGTTGAGAAATGTGGGATGTGGAGAGTTTTGTATACCGCCCATTCATTTTCAATAGGGGGAAATTCCTGATAATTCCGGGTAATCAACACATTTACGGAACCGGGAAACATGCTGGCTTGAATGTAAGGGGTGAGCCGAGTGTGTGGATGTTGGAACGGTTCAAATCGGTTGAATAATGTGGGATATGGAGAGGTTTGTATATCGCCCATTCATTTTCAATGGGGGGAAATTCCTGGTAATCAACAAATTTACAGACTTGGGAAACATGCTGGCTTGAATGTCCGGGGTGAGCCGAGTGTGTGGATGTTGGAACGGTTCAAATCGGTTGAATAATGTGGGATATGGAGAGGTTTGTACTTTGCCAATTCATTTCCAATGGGGAGAAATTCCTGGTAATCAACAAATTTACAGACTTGGGAAACATGCTGGCTTGAATGTCCGGGGTGAGCCGAGTGTGTGGATGTTGGAACGGTTCAAATCGGTTAAATAATGTGGGATATGGAGAGGTTTGTACATTGCCAATTAATTTTCAATGGGGGGGGATTCCTGGTAATTCCGGGTAATCAAGAAATTTACGGAACCGGGAAACATACTGGCTTGAATGTCCCGGGTGAAATGTGGGATATGGAGTAGATTGTATAATGCACATTCATTGTCAATGGGGAGAATATTCCGGGAAATGCCGTGAAAAACGGGAATTTGGGGTAAGGGAAAACGTGTTTTGCGTTCGATCCATCTGAAGAGTAGTGTGGGTGTATGGTTGAAAGGTGGGAATCGGGTTTAAAAATGGCGCAAAATTTAGAGAATTTAGAATTTATGTCCATTAATTTAAATAGGAATTTCCTGGAACCTTGGGAATTTCGGGACATACAGGAATTTTTGGAAGATACTAGCACAATTGTCCTCTATGATATGAATTGGTTGGTGTTGGAATCGGTTGAAAAATGTTGACGAAATAAAATTTTAAAATTGAAAATGGCTATTTCTGAATTTCGGAAAAAACCCGGAATTTGTACGGAAGAAAAAAAAATAAGAGCATTTGTTGTCCCAACTAAGAGGAATTTTTTGAAGGTGCAACAGTCAAAACACGGTTGAAAAATGTGGACTGTTAAAACGTTCCAGGAAGAGATGAAAATAGGGCTTTGGAAAACCGGGAATCCTGGGAATTCCTGGAATTTCTTTGAACCTGGAAAATGGTAGTTTGATTGTCCAAGATTGAGTGGACTGAGTGGATGGTGGAACAGCTGGAGTTGTGCATGTTTGAAAGTTGGCTAACAACAAAGGGAAAAGCTAACCAAAGAAGCGTGGAGTCTCCGGGTAAGAAGCCATTTAAACTAGAACTAGCCGGCGCCAGGCTGGATAATCCCTGCACACATAGCAATTCTCTTAGAATAAAACACAACTCACATAATGTTTTTTCTTTTGTGACCGTGTCAGAGGCAGACATACATTGTACTGAGGTAGCTAACTAAGATGTGTTCAGTTGATCGCAACATCAAGCAAACAATCTGAATATTCCCGTCGTATCAATTCCTAGATATGGTCGAAACTACTTAAAGTGCACTACGCATAATAAACGCAACATTATTAATATTGCTACTTCGGATAATTTCAACAAACAATCCTCAAAACAGCCCACTACCTATAATATGGGCTTTTTAAACATAAGATCATTATCTTCCAAAACGTTATTAGTTAATGAGGTCATTAGAGACAACAAACTTGACGTTGTTGGTCTCGCCGAGACCTGGCTCAAACCAGACGATTTTTTTGCGCTAAATGAGGCATCTCCTCCTAACTATACCAATGCACATGTTGCCCGACCTCTTAAAAGGGGAGGGGGTGTCGCACTAATATACAATGAAAACTATAATTTTACACCTAACCTAAATAATAAATATAACTCGTTTGAGGTGCTCACTATGAGGTTTGTCACACCGCTGCCTCTCCACCTGGCTGTTATCTACCGCCCCCCTGGGCCCTATTCGGACTTCATCAGTGAATTCTCAGAGTTTGTTGCTGATCTAGTGACGCACGCCGACAATATAATCATAATGGGGGACTTTAATATCCATATGAATACCCCATCGGACCCTCCATGCGTGGCGCTCCAGACTATAATTGATAACTGTGGTCTTACACAAATAATAAATGAACCCACGCATCGCAACGGTAATACGATAGATCTAGTGCTTGTCAGGGGTGTCACCACCTCTAAAGTTACGATACTCCCGTACACTAAAGTAATGTCCGATCATTACCTTATACAATTCGAAGCTCTGACTCATTGTCAACAAACTAATAATAATAATAATAACTACTATAGCAGCCGCAACATTAATGCTGCCACAACGACGACTCTTACTGACCTACTGCCTTCGGTAATGGCTCCATTCCCAAATTATGTGGGCTGTATTGATAACCTCACTAACAACTTTAATGACGCCCTGCGCGACACCATTGATAGTGTAGCACTGCTAAAGCTAAAAAGGGCCCCTAAAAGGCGTACCCCATGGTTTACAGAAGAAACTAAAGCCCAGAAATTATCATGTAGAAAGCTGGAACGCAAATGGCGTGCGACTAAACTTGAGGTTTTCCATCAAGCATGGTGTCATAGTTTAATAACTTATAAACGCATGCTTACCTCAGCTAAAGCTAAATATTACTCAAATCTCATCCACCTCAACAAAAATGATCCTAAATTTCTGTTTAGTACAGTAGCATCGCTAACCCAACAAGGGACTCCTCCCAGTAGCTCCACCCACTCAGCAGATGACTTTATGAATTTCTTTAATAAGAAAATTGAAGTCATTAGAAAAGAGATTAAAGACAATGCATCTCAGCTACAACTGGGTTCTATTAACACAAATACGACTGTATATACGACGGACACTGCCCTCCAAAATAGTTTCTCTCTCTTTGATGAAATAACATTGGAGGAATTGTCAAAATGTGTAAGTGGGACAAAACAAACAACATGTTTACTTGACCCAATTCCTGGGAAACTTATCAAGGAGCTTTTTGTATTATTAGGTCCATCAGTGTTAAATATTATAAACTTATCACTTTCCTCTGGCACTGTTCCCCTAGCATTCAAAAAAGCGGTTATTCATCCTCTACTCAAAAGACCTAACCTCGATCCTGATCTCTTGGTAAACTACCGGCCGGTGTCCCACCTTCTGTCTATCTCGAAAATCCTCGAAAAAATTGTCGCACAGCAGCTAAATGAACACTTAGCGTCTAAAAATCTCTGTGAACCTTTTCAATCCGGTTTCAGGGCAAATCACTCTACGGAGACAGCCCTCGCAAAAATGACTAATGATCTATTGCTAACGATGGATTCTGATGCGTCATCTATGTTGCTGCTTCTTGATCTTAGCGCCGCTTTCGATACTGTTGATCATAATATTTTATTAGAGCGTATCAAAACGCGTATTGGGATGACAGACTTAGCCTTGTCTTGGTTTAACTCTTATCTTACTGACAGGATGCAGTGTGTCTCCCATAACAATGTGACCTCGGACTATGTCAAGGTAACGTGCGGAGTTCCCCAGGGTTCGGTTCTTGGCCCTGCACTCTTTAGTATTTACATGCTGCCGCTAGTTGACATCATACGCAAATACGGTGTTAGCTTTCACTGGTATGCTGATGACACCCAACTCTACATGCCCCTAAAGCTGACCAACACGCCGGATTGTAGTCAGCTGGAGGCGTGTCTTAATGAAATTAAACAATGGATGTCCGCTAACTTTTTGCAACTCAACGCTAAGAAAACGGAAATGCTGATTATCGGTCCTGCTCAACACCGACATCTATTTAATAATACCACCTTAACATTTGACAACCAAACAATTAAACAAGGCGACTCGGTAAAGAATCTGGGTATTATCTTCGACCCAACTCTCTCGTTTGAGTCACACATTGAGTGTTACTAAAACGGCCTTCTTTCATCTCCGTAATATCGCTAAAATTCGTTCCATTTTGTCCACAAGCGATGCTGAGATCATTATTCATGCGTTCGTTACATCTCGTCTCGATTACTGTAACGTTTTATTTTCGGGTCTCCCTATGTCTAGCATTAAAAGATTACAGATGGTACAAAATGCGGCTGCTAGACTTTTGACAAAAACAAGAAAGTTTGATCATATTACGCCTATACTGGCTCACTTGCACTGGCTTCCTGTGCACCTAAGATGCGACTTTAAGGTTTTACTACTTACGTATAAAATACTACACGGTCAAGCTCCTGCCTATCTGGCCGATTGTATTGTACCATATGTCCCGGCAAGAAATCTGCGTTCAAAGAACTCCGGCTTATTAGTGATTCCCAGAGCCCAAAAAAAGTCTGCGGGCTACAGAGCGTTTTCTATTCGGGCTCCAATACTATGGAATGCCCTCCCGGTAACAGTTAGAGATGCTACCTCAGTAGAAGCATTTAAGTCTCATCTTAAAACTCATTTGTATAATCTAGCCTTTAAATAGACTCCCTTTTTAGACCAGTTGATCTGCCGTTTCTTTTCTTTTCTTCTCTACTCTGCTCTGCTCCCAACCCGGGGTGGACCGCTAGCCTGTCCATCAGATGGGGACATCTCTACGCTGCTGACCCGTCTCTGCTCAGGATGGTTCCTGCTGGCCCCACTATGGACTGGACTTTCGCTGATGTGTTGGACTTTCACAATATTATGTCAGACCCACTCGACATCCATTGCTTTTGGTCTCCCCTAGGGGGGGGGTTACCCACATATGCGGTCCTCTCCAAGGTTTCTCATAGTCATTCACATTGACGTCCCACTGGGGTGAGTTTTCCTTGCCCGTATGTGGGCTCTGTACCGAGGATGTCGTTGTGGCTTGTACAGCCCTTTGAGACACTTGTGATTTAGGGCTATATAAATAAACATTGATTGATTCATTCATTCATTCATTTTCAATGGGCAAAATGTCCCGGAAATCCGGGAATTCTGGGTAGTCCGGGACATATATATTTTTTAAATAGTTTGTATATCCTGTTAAGCACTGAGCAATACTGCTACTTATACAATAGATCTGCTTATCACTCAGATTCCAAAACTCGTAGCTCATCTTCTATATATTCAGGCTCAAAAATGTAAGATTCTGGATCATCATTCGTTGTGAAGTATTCTTTGTTGGCTCTCGTAAAGTCTGCCATGATTAATAGTTGTTGTTGTTGAAGGAAATAGCCAATGTTGTGATGCGTCTGTTAAACTAATACGCCACCATATACTTAAACAGAGCAAAATACGCAAATATTACTTGTTATTATGAATGTTACTACATTACACATTCACCGTAAATTCCGGACTAAAAGCTGCTACTTTTTTCCTACACTTTGTACCCTGCGACTGATTAACTGGTGAAGCTAATTTATTGATTTTTCTTCGCTGATGGCCATAATGCTTTGTGTTCCATCGTTTTCATTAAACACAAACTGAAAGGTGTGTTATTGTTTGTGCTCTGGCGCCATCTTTTGGCCCCTCACTGGAGGTGCTGAACTTACATTTTCTGCAGTATGTGCTTTCAACCGGAAGTACAAGTGCCGTTCCGTCTACTAGCCGTCCAAAGTGTTTCTACTCGTATGGATTTTTCATTCATCACTCCAAGCAACGTTTGTAAATTTTACAATATAACTAAAACGATGCTTAATTACTAAACCGTCCCATGTGTGATGTCTGTAGGAGTGTTTTCATTCATATTTGTGCATGCTATTGTAATGCAACAAAGCTGGCGTCGTTAGCATTAGCTAATATGCTAACACGTTTCCGAGTGTCTGTCTTAGTATTTTGAACTAACAATGGCATTCTTTTTGTACTGTTTCAGTTTCGTAAATTCCCCAAAACCTGACCTGTTAAGGTGATTGGAGAGCTAGCTTCCGCAGCTAGCAGATCCATGACGATGACTTCTGTTTAGTTTGATCAGCCGTTTTACTGCCGTGTTACGGACACTGTTTGGAAACAATTAAGGTATGTTAATAAACATTTAGAAAATATTTTCCGAGTAAATAACTCATGTCACAACGTGT
>NC_084753.1:11274897-11329897 GCF_033978785.1 Entelurus aequoreus
AGCCACAAGATCTGCGTACTTCGCTCTCTTCCTTTCCTGAGCTTCCTCCATTCTGTCCTCCCAGGGGACAGTTAGCTCAAGGAGTACCACCTGTTTGCTGGTTCCAGACATCAACACCATGTCTGGCCGGAGTGTTGTAGTTGCGATGATGTCTGGGAATCTGCCTATTATATATTCATATATATATATATATATATATATATATATATATATATATATATATATATATATATATATATATATATATATATATACGGGCGGATGAATGACGAAAAAAATAGATTTTAAATAGATTCGGGCGGGTGGCGGTTGAACTAATTCGGAAATATATATACATAGTAAATGTATAAAGAGAATCCTATGTGTCCCAGCAACAATTGAGTGCCGCAAGTGAGCGCTCCTTCAGCGCAGCAGGGCGCATTTTAGAGGCCAGGCGCTCTCGCCTGAATCCCGGCACTGTAGGTGCCATTTTATTCCTGCATAGTGCTAAAAAAAAAAAAAGTAAGTAGACATACGGTTGGATATGTTAAACGAATTAGTCTACGTTACCTAGGCTATAGCAAATAAGCCCATGTCTAACCTATATTGAGTTCGGTCAGCTGAATAATTGTGATGGTTACGTGTTGTTTGGGCGCACTACAATGCAAAGGAATTAAGGCAATTGCGTTGTTTATTGTGTTTTTTTTCTATTGGAGATATACTACTGTGTGTTAATTATTTGGCCTCGCTTTCAAGTGAAGCGCATCTCCGATTGGCTACAATGTAAGGCTATTTAGCCTGCTTTGTTTGTCGCGGCCGTCTATTTTCATTATAATTCAATTATTATTATTTATTTAATTTATTTTAGTTTAAATAGGGATGACATACATATGTTGTTGTATAATTTAAATTTGTGCACGTGACTGACAGCCTAAGGCTTATGAGGCACATTTTTTATTTATTTTTTTATTTCAACTTAAAACATTTTTTTTACCTAACAAAAATATAGGCCTAGTCTTTATAAAACATTTTTTTAACTTCTTAAAAGCATCGTTCTGCTTACTGCAACTGCAAGAGATATTAATGCGTGGCACGCATTGAATGTCTCTGCTGCATTGGATCAGTCTCCTTTCTTTAACCTCACTAATGCCTTGCATCGTCTATATTAGATATATAACAACGGGCCGGTGGCGGGTGGGTGTGGTTTTGATAAAATGTTGGTTCGGGTGTATGGCGGGTGGATGACGACTTTTGTGATGCGGTTGCGGATGAAATAATTGCCTATCCACGCATCTCTGATACACACACACACACACACACACACACACACACATATAGCATATTTTGTGTTTTTGCCATAAACAAACAGGGTTTCTTTACAAAAAAGGCATTGAACATAAAACTAATTCAAGTTTATATCAACAGATCAAGTGTTAGAAAACTGATGGATGGATAAATTTGAGTCCCGCAAATTGGACTACAAGCCGCTATTTTTTCCTACACTTTGAACCCTGCGGCTTGTAAAAGCGTGTGGCTAATTTATGTAATTTTCTTTGCTAAAGGCCATTATGTTTCGTGTTCTAAAGTTTTAATTAAACCTAAGCAGAAGAACGAAAAGGTGTTTATGCTATGGCGCCATCTTTTGGGCAATTTGGCTCATTGCAGATGAAAATGGATTCCTGTTTTAATGCCTTGAAAGTAAAACCGTCCAGAGTGTTTCTACTCGTATAGATTCTTCAATTATCACTCCAAGCTACGTTTATAAGTTTTACAATGTAACTAAAACAATTATTTCTTACTAAACCGTCCAATAGTGCTATCATAATGTAATTAAGCTAGCATTGTTAGCATTAGCTAATCCGCAAACATGTTTACGAGTGTCTGTGTTAGTAACTTACAGTGGCATTCTTTTTGTATTGTTTCGGATTCACAAATTACTCAGTAAATTTACCAAAACGTCACCGTGGAGTTATTGAGTCTGTTTAGCTGATTGGAGAGCTAGCCATGACGATGACTTCTGTTTTGTTTTGACAGCCGTTTTACTGCCGTGTTACAGACAACGTTTGGAAATAATTAAGGTACGTAAATAAACATTTATAAAATATTTCTGTGTAAATACCTCATTTTACAACGTATATATCTGCCGCGTATAGTCCGGTGCGGCTAATATATGAATTTTATATTAAATTAGTTTTTGGCTTATAGCCCGATGCGCTCTTTCGTCCGGAAACTTTGGTATTTTGAATATTTGATATGACATAGATCCTAACATATATACATACATATATACATATACATATACACACACATACATATCAATCAATCAATCAATCAATCAATGTTTATTTATATAGCCCTAAATCACAAGTGTCTCAAAGGTCTGTACAAGCCACAACGACATCCTCGGTACAGAGCCCACATACAGGCAAGGAAAACTCACCCCAGTGGGACGTCAATGTGAATGACTATGAGAAACCTTGGAGAGGACCGCATATGTGGGTAATCCCATATATACACACACAGATATATACACTACCGTTCAAAAGTTTGGGGTCACCCAAACAATTTTGTGGAATAGCCTTCATTTCTAAGAACAAGAATAGACTGTCGAGTTTCAGATGAAAGTTCTCTTTTTCTGGCCACTTTGAGTGTTTAATTGACCCCACAAATGTGATGCTCCAGAAACTCAATCTGCTCAAAGGAAGGTCAGTTTTGTAGCTTCTGTAACGAGCTAAACTGTTTTCCGATGTGTGAACATGATTGCACAAGGGTTTTCTAATCATCAATTAGCCTTCTGAGCCAATGAGCAAACACATTGTACCATTAGAACACTGGAGTGATAGTTACTGGAAACGGGCCTCTATACACCTATGTAGATATTGCACCAAAAACCAGACATTTGCAGCTAGAATAGTCATTTACCACATTAGCAATGTATAGAGTGTATTTCTTTAAAGTTAAGACTAGTTTAAAGTTATCTTCATTGAAAAGTACAGTGCTTTTCCTTCAAAAATAAGGACATTTCAATGTAACCCCAAACTTTTGAACGGTAGTGTATATCCATACATACATACAATACATATATACACACACATTGTGTATATACACACACACACACACACACACATATATACACGCACACACAAACAGTATACAGTATATATATATATACACACACACAGTATATACACTACCGTTCAAAAGTTTGGGGTCACATTGAAATGTGCTTATTTTTTAAGGAAAAGCACTGTACTTTTCAATGAAGATAACTTTAAACTAGTCTTAACTTTAAAGAAATACACTCTACACATTGCTAATGTGGTAAATGACTATTCTAGCTGCAAATGTCTGGTTTTTGGTGCAATATCTACATAGGTGTATAGAGGCCCATTTCCAGCAACTATCACTCCAGTGTTCTAATGGTACAATGTGTTTGCTCATTGGCTCAGAAGGCTAATTGATGATTAGAAAACCCTTGTGCAATCATGTTCACACATCTGAAAACAGTTTAGCTCGTTACAGAAGCTACAAAACTGACCTTCCTTTGAGCAGATTGAGTTTCTGGAGCATCACATTTGTGGGGTCAATTAAACGCTCAAAATGGCCAGAAAAAGAGAACTTTCATCTGAAACTCGACAGTCTATTCTTGTTCTTAGAAATGAAGGCTATTCCACTAAATTGTTTGGGTGACCCCAAACTTTTGAACGGTAGTGTATATACACATATATATACATATACATATATATATATAAACATACATACATACATATATATAAACATATATGTACACACACACACACACACACACAGTATATATATACACACACACTATATATATATATACACACACACACTATATAGATGTCTCAAGATGGCGGCGCCCTACTCGGCTGCGGCTGTAGAGGCTCATGGTAATAATAGAACATTTTGGCAAATATACCGGTAAATTCTGTGAATTTAATGGCTGGCTTCCAGCGTGGACACTCTGTGGTAACGTACAACCGCCAGACAATTTTAGATGTGGAGAGATCGGGCCGTTTTGGACCGAAAGATGCGTATACGTTGGACCTCCTCGCTAGCATCGGAATAATACGCCGGCTACATCCAGCGGCCTGTGAAGCAGCGGAGCCTAGAACCAGCGGGGACCATCGACAGAGGAGACGTAAGCGGTGTGATCGGAGGCAGAAACGGGGATGCCGAGCGGGGCTAACAACAAAACTAAAAGCTAATCCTCACAGAACGCTGCTTCCTTCTATACTGCTTTCAAATGTCCGCTCCCTGTAGAACAAACTGGACTACCTGAAGCTGGATTTATATGCAAGACGCGAGATGAGAGACTTTTGCGCCATATTTCTCACAGAAACGTGGCTGAAACCATCCGTTCCGGACGAGGCAGTTAGCATCGAGGGGCTAACTATGTTTCGGTCGGACAGGAACAGAACTCTCACTGGTAAATCCAGAGGCGGTGGTGTTTGTATATACATTAATAACAACTGGTGCAACAATGGGAAGATAGTCTCATGTCCCTGCTCTCCCGATGTAGAAATATTAACTTTAAAATGCAGGCCATTTTATTTACCCCGGGAATTCAGTGCTATGATCTTCACTGCAGTGTACATCAAAGAAGCTTTGAATGATTTGTACTTCTCCATCAATGAACTGCAATCTACACATCCAGAGGGAGTTTTCATCGTGGCAGAGGACTTTAACCAAGCTAACATGAAAATTGTGTTCCCTCATTTCCATCAATATGTGAATTTTGCAACCAGGAGTGGAAGCACGCTGGACATGATTAACAGCAATATTAAACAGGCGTATAAAGCTGCACCACGCCCCCACCTCGGCTCCTCAGACCATCTATCTGTGATGCTAATTCCTGCATACAAGCCCCTGCTGATCAGGAAGCAAGCTACGGTGAAACAGGTGAGGACCTGGCCAGAGGGAGCAATGTCAGCATTACAAGACTGCTTCGAAAGCACAGACTGGGACATGTTCAAGGCAGCCGCCACCAATAATCATAACATGTGTGGAGGAGTATGCAGAGTCTGTGTCCGCATACATTCAGAAGAGCATGGAGGATGTTAATGTGATCAAAAACATCCCCACACGGGCCAACGAGAAACCTTGGATGAACAGTGAGGTACGTGCAATGCTGAAGGCTCGGAACAAGGCTTTTAAGTAGCATTAAAAACAGCCATAGCTAACCTGAACCGTGCCATTAGGGTTGCAAAGCGTGCTCACAGTCAGAAAGGGCAGGACTTCTTCGAGAACCCCACGAATACTAGACAAATGTGGCAGGGCATGCAGGTCATCACGGACTATAAACCTGCCCCCCCCCGTCCCTGTGACAACAGCATCAGCTTCTTAAATGACCTAAACAACTACTTTGCGAGGTTTGAGGCACATAACACCACTCCGGCGAGGAAATCCATCCCTCGCCCTGATGAGCAGCCGCTCAACCTGGACACAGCGGATGTCCGGAAAACCCTGAAGAGAGTGAACCATCCGGAAAGCAGCGGGACCTGATGACATTCCGGGCAGGGTGCTTAAGGGATGTGCAGACCAGCTGGCTGGGGTTCTCACAGACATCTTCCACATCTCGCTGACCCAGGCTGTGGTACCATCACGTTCAAACCCCTGCCGAGTCATACCAACGACTATAAAAATGGGACCCATTACCTCCCTAGTTGGCACTCAGCATCAAGGGTTGGAATTGGGGGTTAAATCATCAAAAATGATTCCCGGGCGCTGCCCACTGCTCACCTCCCAGAGGGTGATCAAGGGTGATGGGTCAAATTTCGCCACACCTAGTGTGTGTGACAATCATTGGTACTTTAACTTTTAACTTTTTAAGACGGCCACAATCATTCCAGTGCCAAAAAAAGGTCCACTACCAACCACATTGTGAAGTATGCGGACGACAAGACAGGAGTGGGCCTCATCCGTGACAACAATGACGTGGACTACAGGGAGGAGGTGAAACATCTGGTTGACTGGTGCAGAACCAACAACCTGGTCCTGAATGTCGACAAGACCAAGGAGATCATCGTTGACTTCAGGAAGCTCCAGTCCAGCCACGCTCCACTCTACATCAACGGCACAGCGGTGGAGATAGTAAGCAGCACCAAGTTCCTGGGGGTGCAGATAACTGACAATATAATCTGATTATCGAAAATATATCATTCAGTCCTCAAAAGATTGCAATTTGTCCTCAAAATTAGACAAATGAATCCCTAAAATTTACAATTTAATCCTTAAATTTTTTTTAAAACAAATTCTCAAAAATCTACAAATTTATATTCCAAAAATTATCTTTTCTTTTCGAAAAATGTAGACTTTATAAAATTAGATAATAGAAAAAAATGTTTCCTCTCAATAAAGGACATTTTCAAAATACTGCGACTTTTCAAACAAATGTACAACTTAATCCTCCAAAGATTTTAATTTTTTCTTAAAAAATATTGGACTGCAACTTTTTTCGCAAAAATATGAGATTTTTTTCCACGACATACACGACCTAATTATTGAAAATATATCATTCAGTCCTCAAAAGATTGCAATTTGTCCTCAAAATTAGACAAATTAATCCCTAAAATATGTTTTCCTCAAATTTACAATTTAATCCTTAAATTTTTTTTTAAAACAAATTCTCAAAAATCTACAAATTTATATTCCAAAAATTATCTTTTATTTTCGAAAAATGTAGACTTTATAAAATTAGATAATAGAAAAAAATGTTTCCTCTCAATAAAGGACATTTTCAAAATACCGCGACTTTTCAAACAAATGTACAACTTAATCCTCCAAAGATTTAAATTTTTTCTTAAAAAATATTGGACTGCAACTTTTTTCGCAAAAATATGAGATTTTTTTCCACGACATACACGACCTAATTATTGAAAATATATCATTCAGTCCTCAAAAGATTGCAAATTGTCCTCAAAATTAGACAAATTAATCCCTAAAATATGTTTTTCTCAAATTTACAATTTAATCCTTAAATTTTTTTTTAAAACAAATTCTCAAAAATCTACAAATTTATATTCCAAAAATTATCTTTTATTTTCGAAAAATGTAGACTTTATAAAATTAGATAATAGAAAAAAATGTTTCCTCTCAATAAAGGACATTTTCAAAATACTGCGACTTTTCAAGCAAATGTACAACTTAATCCTCCAAAGATTTTAATTTTTTCTTAAAAAATATTGGACTGCAACTTTTTTCGCAAAAATATGAGATTTTTTTCCACGACATACACGACCTAATTATTGAAAATATATAATTCAGTCCCCAAAAGATTGCAATTTGTCCTCAAAAATGTACAATTTAATCTTTACATTTTTTTTTTTAACAAATTCTTAAAAATCTATAATATATATATATATATATATATACACACACACACATATTTACACATATATATATGTGTGTGTTTGTGCGTGTGTGAAAAATAGGAAAATAGACCCCGCATGCTTAGATTTTTCCGTGTACGGCCCTTAGTGGCAAAAGTTCGGGCACCCCTGTTTAGGAACCTGCATACAATTACAATATGGCGCATCACATACTTCCAGTTTCCGACATGTTTGAAACGTCACAAGAAAGGTAGCTAAGTTGGCAACACTCATCCCTCCTGCTACATCTTCTTACTCTCTGGCAGACCGGGGTTTTAAAAAGCGGAATAAGGATGCGTATTGACAAAGACAAAGAAAAATACTTTGGCACTTGTAGAGGAAAGCAACACTATATAGTATTAATTAATATCATTGTGTGTATTGCAATTTAATTATGCATTTACTCAACTACTGGTATGGAAAAGTAACATTCAGAATAAATGATGCATATTCTTGTCGTCATGACTCAAACACTCGTGTCGTGACAGCCACTACATTACATTTAAAGTGGCCATAGTACGTTCGCAGGGATGGCAGGTCTGAAAGAGAAAATAAATAATCATGGAGACAGTTCTCGCTACAGTCGCGCGAGCAGGACTTAAGTGTGCATAAAAAATAAAAATAAAACACCAGGGGTGTGTGAGCGCGGAGTAGGATGCCAAGTCCCACACATGCAGATGTAAAAATACAGTATATGCAGGACATGCAGGCATGTTGTCAGGTCGGGTTAGCGACTGCATGGTGTTTCATTTGCATTATGCAAACTGTGTACTGTATACGTTATTACTCATTGGGAACAAATACAGCTGTGAAACATTAACACGGGGTGACGGGTTGGTTGCCTTGGTGTGAACTCGGGTTGTCACAACAGCGGAATTCCAGTCGTCAATATCTATACCACCAGAAAAAAATAAAAACATTCAAAACTGAACCCGTGTACGTTAAACTTGACTACTTTATTGGAAAGTGTTTCGAAGTGGCAAGTATTTATACATAGCATAATAAATATATACTGTACATTATGATCATAAATAACAATAGCAATCTATTTTACATTCTAAAAAGAAAAGCTGTAGTGTGGAGTCTTCAAGTAAATAAAACAAACAATATTGTTATTAATGTTCTTTTAATATGGTGGTAGTGTGACGTCAAGTTATTTGTAATAAAATAGGCTAATGAAAAACAAACATTTTAAGACAAATCTTTGTTTTTATTCGTTATTGTAGTGTTCTGAAAATGGCTTCTAAAAAGTGAATTATAGTTCCCCTACCGAAAAGAGTAATTACTAATGGAATTACCGCTTATTAAATGCAATTAATGTGTCAAGTTAACGCTTTGTAGCTGGAGCCGTGACGTCAAAAAGGCAGCGTGCAGGTATTTAAGGCGCAAAAGTCCAAAAAAAATCAGAGCGCAGAAAGGATTGCACAGAAAAAAAAGCGCAGGGAAAAACTGTCAATGAAAATGCAAGCTTTAGGAAAAGCTTCAAACAAAAGGAAAAACAAAAACAAGAATCTCCAAAATATCACAAACCGTGTTCGTACCTCGGACTCGGCACTATCCGACAACTGAGGGAGAATGCTTTAAATAGCCCTCAAGTGCTTGTTAACACCAAGTGAGAATATTCATTACTAACAAGCCGCAGAGAGAGAAGCTAAACGCTCAGAAGCAAGGTAAAGCCACTGTAAAAGAATACAAACAAAAGAGGAAGTGTAACAAAAATAAGAGCGCAAAACAGGAAGTAAATCCAAAAATTAAACAAAGAAAGGCCTGGAATAACAGGTCGTAGCATAATCACAAGGGAAAGTAATGCGTTACTAACAAAAAATGTAAACTTTAAATACCTAGCATATGCAGTTGAGAGATGTTTCATGAGAGCGGAGAGTGTGTGTGCCTTTAAAAGGTGGTGCCTGTTGCCTAGTGACGTTAGCAGCTTTTTACCTCAGCTGTGTTTGTTATCCTAGCAGCAGTAGTTTGCCAGCACGCGTCACCAGAACACCGGTAGTTAGGGCAGCTCGGTCTGATCTTTTCACAAGATCATGTAAGCGTTAGTTGATAAAGAGATTGACTTTGCTTCAATGGACGTCTTGTTTTATGTCCATAAGATTGCAAAAGCTTGTCGCTGCAATCCTTGATTTGTTGTTCATTAGTCCCTCGTAGTAGTAGTCGTGGAAGTATGTGTAGGAGTGTGTGTTGTTTGCTACATGATGTTGCCTCTTCCTATTTAATATCAAGTTTGAAGCGCTAAAAATATGCATCCATGTCAGGCATCCACGAAAAAGTAAATTTACAGAATAACGGGACTTTTTTTTTGTAAAGACAGCGGGCGTTTTTCTACGGAAAATTGTATCATACAATATTTGGTACTGACAAAATGGAAAATTTGTGTTGGTATCAACTTTGTATCAAAGTATCAATACTTTTGACAACCCGATAGTGAAGAAAAGTCTTCCAAAGCAGTGGTTCTTAACCTTTTTGACATCGGGTCCCAGGTCTTGCACTACAGAGGAGCCCGGGACCCACTCAAATATTACCACTAAATTAGTCATTGTAATAAAAATATTTTGAAGATGATGTTCTTTATTGACAAAACAAAGTCATTTTAAAATACTACATTTTAGATTTTGGAGATTTTTTTTTTTTTTTTTTTAAAGGATTAAATAGTATATTTTGAGGAAGAAAATAAACCTTTAGTGATTAATTTGTATATTTTGTAGGTAAAAATTGTAATCTTTTAAGGATTGAATTGTATATTTTTTAGAATTAAGTCGTTCATCTCGTTGTCGAAAAAAATATAAATTTTTGAAGGATTTAGTCGCATATTTTTGAAAAAAAAGTTTCAGTCGCCTATTTTGGAGAAAATATTTTAAATCCTATGAGGATTAAGTCGTACATTTGTTAGAACCGTCGCAGTATTTTCAAAATGTCCTTTATTATTGAGGGGAAAACATCTTTTTTTATTACTTAAGTATTAAAATAAATTTAAAAGGTATACATTTAAAAAAAAAAAAAAAAAAAATTGGCAATACATTTTTGCCATTAATTTGTATATTTTTGAGGACAAATTGAAAATTTTTCAGCACTGAATTATATATTTGCGATAATTAGGTTGTGTATGTCGTTGTGGATTTAATCACATATTTTTGAGAAAAAAATTATAATGTTTTGAGGATTAAGTTGTACATTTGTTAGAAAATTCACAGTATTTTGAAAATGTTGTCCTTTGAGGGGGAAAATATTTTTTATATTATCTAAATTGAAAAAGTCTAATATTTATATTCCAAATAATTTTTGGAATATAAAAATTGTAGATTTTTGAGAAAAAATATATTTTTGGGATTCATTTGTATATTTTTGAGGAAAAAATTCAATATTTTAAAGATTTTATTGTATATTTTCGAGAATTAGGTCATGTATGTTGTGGAAAAAATATACATTTTTGAAGGATTTTGTCGCATATTTTTGAGGAAAAAGTTGCAGTCGAATATTTTTTGAGAAAAAAATTAAAATCTTTTGAGGATTAAGTTGTGCATTTGTTATAAAAATCGAAGTATTTTAAAAATGTCCTTTTTTATTGAGGGGGGACATTATTTTTGTAATACTTAAGTATTAAAATACATTTTAAAAGTCGATATTTTTGGAATACAAAATTGCAGATTTTTTGAGAATTTGTTTAATTTTTTAAGGATAAAATTGTAGATTTTTTAGGAAAAATAATATTTTAGCGATAATTTGTATATTTTTGAGGAAAAAAATGCAATCTTTTGAGGATTGAAATGTATATTTTTGAGAATTGGGTCATGTATGTAAACATTTTTGAAGGATTTAGTGGCATATTTTTGAGGAAAAAGTTGCCTTTGAATATTTTTTGAGAAAAAAATTTAAATATTTTGAGGATTAAGTCATACATTTGTTGGAAAAGTCGAAGTATTTTAAAAATATTGTCCTTTACTCTTGAGAAAAATAGTTTTTTTTATTATGTAAATTCAAAAAGTCTACATTTTTCGAAAAAAATAATTTTTTTAATATAAAATTGTAGATTTTGGAGAAAAAATACTTTTAAAAATATTTGTTTCTATTTTTGGGGAAAAATTGCAAAACAATTTAAAGATTGAAATGTATATTTTCCAGAATTAGGTCATGTACGTCTTATAAAAAAATCGACATTTTTGAAGGATTTCGTTGCATATTTTTGAGAAAAGTGTTGCCCGTCAATATATTTTGGAAAAAAAATTAAATCTCGAGGATTAAATCGTACATTTGTTGTAAAAGTCGCAGTATTTTCAAAATATTGTCCTTTATTATTGAGGGGATTTTTAAAAATACTTAAGAAGTAAAATACATTTTTGCAATACAATTATACATTTTTGAGATTTTTATTTAATTTTTCAAAGAGAAAATTGTAGATTTTAAGGGGAAAACAAATATTTGAAAGATTAATTTATATATTTTTGAGGAAAAATTGCAATCTTTTGAGAATTGAATTGTATATTTTCGAGAATTAGGTCTTGTATATCTACATTTTTCGAGGATTAGGTATTTGAGAAAAAAGTTGTCATCTTTTATATTAATTGTATTCTTAATTTTAATCCTATTCAACAATTACAGAGCTAAATAAATACTAAAAAAAAATTATATCTAAATTTAATACATGTATGATATATAAATTGATGATATAAACTGCCAATAAAATCAAAGTGCAGATAAAAATACAGCTTTACCATTTTAGTCATATTTTTTGCACTTGAGAAACTTTTCTATGACTTTAGCTCCAGACTTCTTCTGTCTGTTTAAGTGGTGGACAAGCGCTTCTTGGCGGCCCTATGTTAAGAAACACCGTTCTGAAGTATATGCTTGCACTCCACTACAGGTGCAAGGCCTTAATGCAACACTGTTTCACTAAAAGTGATAAACGACGTGTGTCCGGGACTAAGTAGAAGTAGTATAACTTCTTCTGCCTTTGCCATAAGGCGACTCAACGGGGCACGTATGTTAAAATAGATTCATCTCATTCAGAGAAGAGCATTTATCTACTTATAAGTCTCCCTGGATGAGATAAATGATAGCACCTGCGGTCACGGGGGAAATTAAATAGATTATTTTCTTAGTGTGGAGCGGCACAGATGGCACGGCAAACCCATTGTTTTCTTGCAATCCACACCAAGTAGGGATTACTGTGGGTTTTGTTTCCTTGACGTTCACATTGCTTTTTCCAAGCCATCATTTTCATGCAGGGCTGGATGGCGGCAGAGCTGGAGTAAAACGTGTGGAAAAAAACAGGTGAGTGGAAAGATATGGTGAGAGTTTCAGGTGTAAATTAGACCCCCGAGGGTATGCCCTGTTAAGTGTCGACAATGTCGTCAGCACGCCAAAGAAATGTATGAACAACAGACGTCATTCAGCGTGACGATAACGGCAAGAGTAATTGCTGATAATGCAGTATTTATGCATAACAAACTTGGAAGCCTTCCCAAGTCAAGAACTTGGTTGGTGTCCATCTTTAACTTTGCCACGTACTATTTATCAATAAGAAAAACGTTAGTCGGGTTTGTGGACAGCTCGTCTGGTCATGAGTGGACCCAAAAAAGTTTTAAAAAAATACTTGCTTTTTAATACTTTGTTTTGACAGCAATAATAATAGTAATTATTTAAATATTATAGTGCAATTTTTAATCTGTTGAGGAAAATAGTCTTACATTCTTAGGTATATACACTACCGTTCAAAAGTTTGGGGTCACATTGAAATGTCCTTATTTTTGAAGGAAAAGCACTGTACTTTTCAATGAAGATAACTTTAAACTCGTCTTAACTTTAAAGAAATACACTCTATACATTGCTAATGTGGTAAATGACTATTCTAGCTGCAAATGTCTGCTTTTTGGTGCAATATCTACATAGGTGTATAGAGGCCCATTTCCAGCAACTATCACTCCAGTGTTCTAATGGTACAATGTGTTTGCTCATTGGCTCAGAAGGCTAATTGATGATTAGAAAACCCTTGTGCAATCATGTTCACACA
The DNA here is from genome assembly GCF_033978785.1 of Entelurus aequoreus. Lineage (NCBI taxonomy): Eukaryota > Metazoa > Chordata > Actinopteri > Syngnathiformes > Syngnathidae > Entelurus > Entelurus aequoreus. The sequence goes on from NC_084753.1 coordinate 11,288,284, forward strand.
TCTGAAAACAGTTTAGCTCGTTACAGAAGCTACAAAACTGACCTTCCTTTGAGCAGATTGACTTTCTGGAGCATCACATTTGTGGGGTCAATTAAACGCTCAAAATGGCCAGAAAAAGAGAACTTTCATCTGAAACTCGACAGTTTATTCTTGTTCTTAGAAATGAAGGCTATTCCACAAAATTGTTTGGGTGACCCCAAACTTTTGAACGAAAGTATATATATATATATATATATATATATATATATAATATATATATATATATATATATATATATATATATATATATGTATACATATATATATATATATATATATATATATACATATATATATATATATATATATATATATATATAATATATATATATGTATATATGTATATATATATATATATATATATATATATATATATATATATATATATATATATATATATATATATATATATATATATATATATACATATATACATATATACATACATATATATATATATATATATATATATATATATATATATATACATATATACATATATATATATATATATATATATATATATATATATATATATATATATATATATATATATATATATATATATATACATATATATATATATATATATATATATATATATATATATATATTGTAATCCTCCCAAGATTACAGCAGGTCATATAATTTTAAGGAAAAAATGTAATCTGTTGAGTATTAAGTCATATTGTTACAGTACAGGGGGAAGAAGAAGACAGCACAGAATGCAGGACGTCGTTTTAGCTCTATTTATTTATATATGATATTATGAAGTGTGAAAACTAATCCAAAATGTGTGTGTGTGTGCGACTATGTGAAGTGAGTAAATGTAGAGTGTCACCGGAAGTGTTGAACGAGGTGCGGAAGTCCAAGGGGGCAAGGCAGGCTCGAGAGTCCAAAGACAGGCGGAACGAAGCGCCAAAATCAATGTCCAGGCGGGAGGTCGAGATCCACAGATGCAGCCAGGGGAACCAGAGGGAATACGGGGAGACGAGACACACAGCTTGTGACGAGTAAACGGAGGACTAGGGACACGAGACAAATGAACACGGAGGGGGAGAAACACAGAGAGTGTGCATAGAGCTAGAGATTGTCGGCTTTCTGTACTGGAACAGGTCGTTACGTTCTGGCCCGGAACGCAGGTCTGCACTGGTTTAAGAAGCCCAGGGAGCTCATCAGCGACAGGCGTGTTGAGTGCTGATGGAAAGCAGCTGCTTGCTGCAGCCGGAGTGGCGCGCACAGACGAATGTGCACTGGGGTGCGGCCGGGCCGTGAAAAAAATATGTATAATCTTGAGGATTAAGTCGTATCGTTACACACTTATACACACACACACACACTTATACACACACACACACACACACACACACACACACACACACACACACACACACACACACACACATATATATACGTACATACATACACCTACATACAGACCCTTCTGAAGAAGAATGCAGATGACAGTTGAAACATGTCAGGTAAAGATTCTATCTAATATACCAAAAATATGGTCTGATTACAAGAAAATTACATATACATACAAATATGCATATATACGTACATACATACAAATACACCAATATATGTATATACAAAACCAGTGAAGTTGGCACATTGTGTAAATCAGGGGTGTCCAAACTCTTTCCACTGAGGGCCGCACACTGAAAAATCAAAGCAAGCGGGGGCCATTTTGATATTTTTTATTTTAAAAACCAACACAATATATGTATAAAAAAGATACATTTAGGCCTCCACTCAGACTTGATCCCGGGGACCCCAAAAGGTTTTGGTCCAAAAAAATATTACAAATGTGTCATTATTTAGTATTATTATTATTATTCAAGGTTTAAATCTCTAGATCAACATTAGGTCTATCTGTCAATATAACGCTTTTAAAGATTTAAGTTGTATGGCATTTTTGTCAAGAAAAACCGTGTTTTTTTATGAAAAAAAAACACATAATATGCAATATTTTCCCCCAATAATATTTTAAAGTGGAATATTTGAGATTATATAATAATTGGAGTCTTAAAAAGGTCAATAACTCGACTAACTTGATTTTAATTCATTATTTTTTTGAGCAATGACACTTAAAAAAAAAAAAAGTCCCACTAAAATTATTGGGGATCCCAAAGGGTACTGCTCAGTAAAGTTTAAAAAGATAAATCCAACATTTTTTTTAACTTTTACCACAATAGTCTCAAGATCAACTTCAGATGTATCCGTCAATAATACGTTTTATTGTTGTTTATGTTTTTTGTTTGTTCGTTGGGCCCTTCTTCAAAAAACTATGTTTTTTAAATGGCAACCAAAAAATATGCAACATTTTCCCCGCAAAATATCTCAAAGTGGAATATTTAATGTGAAGTAAATGGAGCCTTGAATAGGTCAATAATTCATAATGACATTGATTTTGATTCATTATTTTTTTTTTAAAGAAAGAAACAGCCTGCATGGCAGCTTTGTATTATTAGAGTAAATAATGCAACATTTTCTTGTTACATTTCACCTGTTTGCTCTTTTATACCACTTTTTATGTTTTTTATTTTTTTTTCTGATCGTATTTTTAGAATGTGCAGTGGGGCCGTTAAAAATTACCTGCGGGCCGCAAATGGCCCCCGGGCCGCACTTTGGACACCCCTGGTGTAAATCGTAAATAAAAACAGAATACAACTATTTGCAAATCCTTTTAAACCTAAATTCAATTGAATAGACTGCAAAGACCTGATACTTAACGTCCGGACTGGTAAACTGTTATTTTTTACAAATATTAGCTAATTTGGAATTTGAGGCCTGCAACATGTTTCAAAAAAGCTGGCACAGGTGGCAAAAAAGCCTGAGAAAGTTGAGGAATGCTCATCAAACTCTTATTTGGAACATCCCACAGGTGGGAACAGGTGGGTGCCATGATTGGGTATAAACGCAGTTTCCATGGATTGCTCAGTCATTCACAAACAAGGATGGGGCGAGGGTCACCACTTTGTGAACAAATGTGTGAGCAAATTGTCGAACAGTTAAAGAACAACATTTCTCAACCAGCTATTGCAAGGAATTTAGGGATTTCACCATCTACGGTCCGTAATATCATCAAAAAGTTCAGAGAATCTGGAGAAATCACTGCACGTAACATTGAATGCCCGTGACCTTGGATTCCTCAGGTGGTACTGCATCAAAAACCGGATATCACCACATGGGCTCAGGAACACTTCAGAAAACCACTGTCAGTAACTACAGTTCGTCGCTACATATGTAAGTGCAAGTTAAAACTCTACTATGCAAAGCGAAAGCCATTTATCAACAACACCCAGAAACGCCCGAGCTCATCTAAGATGGACTGATGCAAAGTGGAAAAGTGCTCTGTGGTCTGACGAGTCCACATTTCAAATTGCTTTGGAAAACTGTCCTCCAGATCAAAGAGGAAAAGAACCATCCGGACTGTTATAGGCGCAAAGTTCAAAAACCAGCATCTGCGATGGTATGGGGGTGTATTAGTGCCCCAGGCATGGGTAACTTACACATCTGTGAAGGCACCATTGATGCTGAAAAGTACGTACAGGTTTTGGAGCAACATATGTTGTCATCCAAGCAATGTCTTTTTTTATGGACGCCCCTGCTTATTTCAGCAAGAAAAAAAACTACTTTAAAACTTTAATACAAGCAAACATTTGGTATATTAGGTGTGCACTTATATTCTATGCAAACAGTTACATGACTGTATTTTGTCCTTCTCATCTTTGTGTGCTATCAAGGCTGCATCTCTACTGTAGGGACAATATCAACAGACTGCCTTTGCAATTAGGTTTGAATGTTTTTGTTATTGTTGTTTGTTGTATAAGCTTTTTTAAATAGCCTTTTGCGAGAAAAGCATTACTGTTTGTATAGTTCAACTCCAGTGTTTTACTGCAGCAAACACGCTTTACATCAAAATGACATTAGTTAGATGCAGAAGTATTAAATCATTGTTTAAAATGACCTTTCCCTCCCGAGCAATCTGAGACACAACAAATGTGCAAATTAGAATTTAAGGTCAAGTATTTATTACTTATGTCATCACTAGAGAATGTTCTTTTCGGCAAGCATCACATCACATCAATCCATTCATACATACATATAAATAAGATTAAATTGCATATTTTGGGGAATGAAAATTATATTTTATGGGATTAACTTGTGTATTTTTGAGGAAGAAAAATGCAGTCTTTTGAGGATTGAATCGTATTTTCGAGAATTAAGTTGTGTACTGTATTTTGTTAAGAAAAAAAAACTAAAAATCAATTTTTTTCGAGGATAAAGTTGCAATCTTGAGGATTTGGTCATAAACTTTGAGAAAAAAAATTTTTTTTAGGATTAAATCGTACCTTTGTGATAAAAGCTCCAATATTTTTAAGATGATGTCCTTTATTTCTGAGAGGAAAACATTTTTTTTGGAATACTAAATAATAGATTTTTGAGAACTTTTAAAAAATCTTTCAAGGATTAAAAATTGTATACTTTTGAGGGAAAAAAGGGGATTTATTTGTATATTTTTGAGGGAAAAAATGCAATCTTTTGAAGAAAGAATCGTATTTTCGAAAATTTAGTTGTGTACTGTATTTTGTTGAGAAAAATGCACTACATTTTTCCAGGATTAAGTAGTATATTTGAGGAAAAATATGCAATCTTTTGAGGATTTAATCGTATATTTTAGGACCTTAGTCGTATATTTATCAAGAAAAAAATATTTAAGATTATGTTCTTTGACGAAAAAAATATTTTTGAAATACTACATTAGATTTTTGGGAATTTTTTTTATCTTAAAAATAATTTAATTGTATATTTTTGAGGAAGAAAATAATCATTTCGTAATTTGTATATTTTGAGGAAATTGTTTTAATCTTTTAAGGATTGAATTGTATACTTTTGAGAATAAGGACGTGTATATCTAAAAAAAAATCTACATTTTTGGAGTATTTAGTTTGAGTATGTTTGAGAAAAAAGTTGGTCGAATATTTGAGAAAAAAAATCAAAATCTTTGAGGATTAAGTCATATTTTGTTAGAAAAGTTGCAGTATTTGGAAAATTATGTCCTTTTTTTATTGAGGGGAACAACATATTTTTTGAATACTTAAGTAATAAATTTGATTTTAAAAGTCAAATTTTTATTTTTAAAATCATTTTTGTAATACAAAATTATAGATTTGAGAATTTGTTTTGAATTTTTCAAGGATTAAATTGTAGTTTTTTTGAGAAAAAACTGTATTTTAGGGAATAATTTATATATTTTTGAGGGAACAATTGCAATCTTTTGAGGATTGAATCATATATTTTTGAGAATTAAATTGTGTATGTAGTTAAAAAAACAAAAACAAAAACTTTGAGGTTGCAATCTTTAGGATTTGGTCGTAAACTTTGAGAAATTAAATATTTGAAATATTTTTTAAATTGCTAAATAGATTTTTGAGAGCTTTTAAAACATCTTGCAAGGATTAAATTGTATGCTTTTGAGGGAAAAAAAGGATGAATTTGTATATTTTTGAGGGAAAAAATGCAATCTTTTGAGGATTGAATCGTATATTTGTCGTGTTTAAGTCGTGTACTGTATTTTGTTAAGGAACAAAATCCTATATTTTTCGAGGATTAAGTTGTATATTTTTGAAGAAAAAAAATGCAATCTTTTGAGGATTTAATCGTATATTTTAAGATTTTAATCGTACATTTATGGAGAAAAAAAGTATTTGGAAGAAAATGTATTTTGACAACAAAAATCATTTAAAAAATACTACATTTAAAATTTGAGAATTTTTTTTTAATCTTAAAAAAGGATTCAATTGTATATTTTTGAGGAACACAATAATCCTTTTGTGATAAATGTATATATTTTTGAGGAAAAAATGTAAATCTTTTAAGGGTCGAATTGTATATTTTTGAGAATTAGAACGTGTATATATTTTAGGAAAAAAATCAACATTTTTGGAGGATTTGGTTGTATGTTTGAGAAAAAAGTGGCAATCGAATATTATTTGAGAAAAAAATCAAAACATTGAGGATTAAGTCGTACATTTGTTGAAAAAAAGTCGCAGTATTTTGAAAATAATGTCCTTTTTTTTGTCAAATGGGCTGTTTAAAAAATAGCCGCGGGCCGCCCTTTGAACACCCCTGTTCTAAAGCACTGAGTTAGCTACCTCTCTTTGTTTATGATGTCTATTTTCTGCTGGCTGGATCTACTCTCTATTTCATGCTGCCATTTTTTTGTTGTTGCTGCAGTTGTTACATATACTGTAATACTGTACATCAGGGGTGACAAACTCATTTTAGCTCAGGGGCCGCATGGAGGGATAAATCTGTGCACACGTGGGCCGGACTATTAAAATCATGGCATTGAAACTAAAAAATAAAGACAACTTCAGATTGTTTTCTTTGTCTTACTTTGGCCCAAAATAGAACAAAACACATTCTGAAAATATTACAATAAAAGTAAAGAAAAAAAATACTCGGCAGTGGTAAAGGTCAGGGGTCCCCAAACTACGGTCCGCGGAAAGTCAAGTTTTTTTTAATGTTTTTATTTATTTATTTATTTTTCTAATCTATTTTCTACCACTTGTTACTCTCTGGGTCTCCTAGCCGCTCAGGCAAATCATGTTGTCTAAAAATGCTTTTTCCCATCAATAATGTGACATCATACGATACTTTTTGGTACTTTTCTAAATAAAGAGGGCCACAAAAAATTGCAATATTGAGTTTATTTTAACAAAAAAATCTTAGGGTACATTAAACATATGATTCTTGTTGCAAGTTTGTCTTTAAATAAAATAGTGAACATACTAGACAACTTGTCTTTTATTAGTAAGTAAACAAACAAAGACTCCTAAGTAGTCTGTTGATATATGCAGTAACATATTGTGTCATTTTTAATTCTATTATTTTGTCAACATTATTAAGGACAAGCGGTAGAAAATGAATTATTAATCTACTTGTTCATTTACTGTTAATATCTGCTTACTTTCTCTTTTAACAGGTTCTATCTACACTTCTGTTAAAATGTAATAATCACTTATTCTTCTGTTGTTTGGATGCTTTACATTAGGTTTGGATGATGACACAAATTTGGGTATCAATCCGATACCAAGTAGTTATAGGATCACACATTGGTCATATGCAAAGTCCTCATGTGTCCAGGGACATATTTTCCCGAGTTTATAAACATAATATACATTTAAAAAAAACAAAAATGTTGTGATGCCAAAAAATATTGGCCTAATCATAGTAGTATTGACTAGATAGTGCCTGTACTTGATATCATTACAGTGGATGTTAGGTGTAGATTTGTTTACATTTTGACGCCGGTGAGCTACGGTGTGTAGTGAAGCATGTTTAGCTATTCCTCGTCCTGCAGGGATGATACTTGTAAGAAACTAACTTTATTTGTCGCCATGGAGACCAGGATTAGTGATTTAGAAGTAGCTAAAACACTGCCGACGGCGAATGGACGTTAGCCGCTAGCTAGCTAGTCATGTCTTTAAAGCACCTCTTCCTGAGGGCGTTTCAGTGTTATAACTTCACCTTTTATCTTTAGTTTTTAAGCCAAAATGCGTCCGTTCTCCCTTTTCTGTCTACACCAGGGGTCGGCAACCCGCGGCTCCGGAGCCGCATGCGGCTCTTTGACCACTCTGATGCGGCTCAGCTACATTCTTGCCGACCCGCCCGATTTTCCTAGGAGACTTGTGGATCTCAGTGCCTCTCACAGATAACTCCCAGGGGAAATATAATCATATTTACATTCTAATTACTATATAAAGGAAGTGCCCTAATTGCACTGCAATAATTGTCCTCTATAGCATTTACAAACAGTGTGCCAGTCCGGCCACATGTTGTATGTAGCTTTTACTTGCACACATAGGAGACAGCAAAGCATACTTACTCATCAGCCACACAGCTTACACTGACGGTAGCCGTATCAAACAACTTTAACATTGTTACGTTACAAATATGCGCCACACTGTGAACCCACGCCAAAAAAGAATGAAAAACACATTTCTGGAGAACATCCCACCGTAACACAACATAAACACAACACAACCAATACCCAGAATCCCATGCAGCCCTAACTCTTCCGGTCTACATTATACACCCCCGCTACCACCAAATCCCCCCACACATCAACCCCCCCTCTCCGTGCGTTGGTTGCGCGGAAGAGTTAGGGTTGCATGGGATTCTGGGTATTGGTACCGTCAGTGTAAGCTGTGTGGCTGCTGAGCTAGTACGCCTTGCTGTCACTTACGTGAGCAAGCCGAAACTGCATTGTACATGTGGTCGAGCAGGTACACTGTTTGGGCAGACTGAAGAGGGCGCCAAAAGCAGTGCCATCACGCCCTGATATCCGGTAGTCTCCCGGGAAAAATGAGAGGGTTGGCAAGTATGACGCTGCCATTCATTCAAAACTCGCGGGCCGCACTAACATCAAATTTCCACATTATAGTGCGTGCCAGTGCGTGTGTCTGAAACCCCTGGTTAACATAGCACAAAGCATTTAAGCTTTGTATGCGGTGTTTTTCATTTTAAATTAAATTTTTTTTTTTGTGGCTCCCATTATTTTCTTTAATTTGTGAAACCTGCCAAAATGGCTCTTTGAGTGGTAAAGGTTGCCGACCCCTGGTCTACACACTGTGTCTGCTTGTAAGTACTCCGTGATTGTGCGCTGCCGAACATGCTCCTCTGCTCGTAAACCAGCAATGTCACGACGTGAATTCGACACGGGTACGTTTCAGAGACGGTATAGTGCCGAAAATTATTCATTAGTATCGCGGCACTATACTAATACTGGTATACCGTACAACTCTAATACGTACACACACACCACATTTTTTTAACCCAATGTGGCCCCCCGAGTCAAAACGTTCGGGGACACCTTAGACTGGTCACCAACCCGTCAAAGGACTCCTAGTGCACCACGCTGTGAACTGATTAAAACAAGGCCGACAGACGGACGGACGTCACCGCCAACCTTCCCCGCGAGTGCTCGCCTCGGCCTGTTGAAGATGATGAATTGCAGCGAGCTGATCACGCACCGCGGGAAAATGATTAATATGGAATTAGACTGGAATCAGACAGTGGTTCCTGACAATGGACTCGCGTCGCCTTTATGCAGTCTGGCGCTCACTCTCGGGCGTGTTTGACGATCAGAAGTTAAACAGCTATGTCATCATGTTTTTTACGTCGGTAACGACGCTGGCACATCGGAGGCACGGAGGCTGAGACATTAGCAGTAAAACCAAGCGCGGGGCTGCAAGGACCGATCATTGTCATGCTGTCAGTGCCGCGCTTTATCCACTAAAATGTTAATTTGCTCCCCATAAAGTTGAGCTGTGATGATGCTTCCGTCTCATACTCTCCTCTGTAATTGTTTGGAAGCACTTGAATAGGGGTAATAATCACATTTAATGGCGATACGCATCACCACAGGGACAAGGTCTATTACGAATTTGGAATTCTCTCCAGACTTCCACGTTTAATGTACAGTGTTGCTTCAATCTGATACTCTCACATTGAGTGATTGGTGGGATATGATTTAAAGCGACACTGGGTAACTTTTCAACCTGCATAAAACATGTTCATAACTTTTAGGATGTATCGCTCTCACTGGCACTTAGCAACGTGGAGGTGGAGGAACCCTTTAGGACAGGGGTGTCACGATGAGGTATCAAGTTCATCTCTGAATGCTACATATGTGCTGCTATCTTGTGGACCAGGGGTCACCAACCTTTTTGAAACCAAGAGCTACTTCTTGGGTACTGATTAATGCGAAGGGCTACCAGATTGATACACACTTAAATAAATTGCCAGAAATAGCCAATTTGCTCAATTTACCTTTAACTCTATGTTATCATTAATAATTAATGATATTTACACTTAATTGAATGGTTTAAAAGAGGAGAAAACACAAAAAAAAATGACAATTCAATTTTGAAACATAGTTTGTCTTCAATTTCGACTCTTTAAAATTCAAAATTCAACCGAAAAAAAGAAGAGAAAAACTAGCTAAATCGAATCTTTTTATGGAACATCATTAGTAATTTTTCCTGATTAAGATTAATTTTAGAATTTTGATGACATGTTTTAAATAGGTTAAAATCCAATCTACACTTTGTTACAATATATAACAAATTGGACCAAGCTATATTTCTAACAAAGACAAATCATTATTTCTTCTAGATTTTCCAGAGCAAAAATTTTAAAAGAAATTTAATAGACTTTGAAATAAGATTTAAATTTGATTCTGCAGATTTTCTAGATTTGCCAGAATAATTTTTTTGAATTTTAATCATAATAAGTTTGAAGAAATATTTCACAAAACAGAAGCTAAAATTAAGAATTAAATTAAAATGTATTTATTATTCTTTACAATAAAAAAAATAAATTTACTTGAACATTGATTTAAATTGTCAGTAAAGAAGAGGAAGGAATTTAAAAGGTAAAAAGGTTGTATTTTTTTCTCTAAAATTGTCTTTCTGAAAGTTATAAGAAGCAAAGTAAAAAAATTAATGAATTTATTTAAACAGGTGAAGACCAAGTCTTTAAAATATTTTCTTGGATTTTCAAATTCTATTTGAGTTTTGTCTCTCTTAGAATTAAAAATGTCGAGCAAAGCGAGACCCGCTTGCTAGTAAATAAATAAAATTTAAAAAATAGAGGCAGCTCACTGGTAAGTGCTGCTATTTGAGCTATTTTTAGAAAAGGCCCGCGGGCTACTCATCTGGTCCGTACGGGCTACCTGGTGCCCGCGGGCACCGCGTTGGTGACCCCTGTTGTGGACAATGTGGGTAAATCAGAGCAATGACTCTTAACCCAGTAAGACCCAAATATAGAAAAACATTTTTAAAAAATGTTGACCTTTTAGATGTTGTTGTAGGAGGCATTTGAACACAACACAAGGGTAGAATGTATACTATCCATGTATAGAGAAAAATACTTCAGGCAGTGATGTAGTGGAGGGAATACAACCTGTTTGAGCCCACTGCAACAAGCCAGCTATTTTTACTACCACATTCACCCAGTGTTGTATAATTGCAACAATTATATAACAAGCTCTAAATGAAATTTGATACATCTGTTCCAAAATAACTACATATGTACATGCTCTAGACATTGTAATAACAACCAAAAATATAAAATACATTTTACTTACTTGAATCTGATTAATCCAGTCCAATGAAACAAATAGATGTTGTTCGAAGAAAACCTTGAGAGGTTGTGTGAGTTCATGGCCAGAAGGCGTGACTTATAAACAAATTTACGATCCAATAGCCTTGTGAGATTGAACAATAGGACCCAATGACTATGTAAATGTGGTAAAAAAATAAAAAATATATATAACGGATTGTTTTTTTTAGGATGGTTAAAGGTAACGTTGTAATTTTACAACAAGGGGGTGTTACAGGGTTAAACGCACTTTGAAAAATTAGCACAGCATTTATTTATATGACACAATCCGAACAACCTTCCCTAGTCATGGTGAGAAGAAGGAAAAAAAAATGCAACAAACACAAGGTCAACACACATGGTCACACATAACACAATTTGCTCACTGAACATTTTGGATATTATGAAACATGTCCAAACACCATACAAAAAAATTCAAAACTACACCCAATTGTTTCCATGAGAGTGCATGACGACCCAAACAACCTTCCCTAGTCATGGTGAGAAAGAAAAATGCAACTAACATAAAGGTCAACACACACGGTCACACACAACACAACTTGCTCACTGAACATTTTGGATATTATGAAACATGTCCAAACACCATACAAAATATTCAAAATTACACCCATTCGATTCCATTAGAGTGCATGATGGGAGAAATGTAAAACGCTCTCTCCACACTTACCCATGTTTGGCACATTTCAGCTGCTTGATTTTTCTGATTGATTACAAAACTTTAAGAAGGTCATCACGGAAGTAAACAAGGTAGAAGTCGCACTTTCACATACTCTTAATATTAAATTATGTTCATTATATATCCTCATATTAATATAATACCTACACACACACACATACACACAAACATATATACATATGTACACATATACATACATTCAAACATATAAACATACATACATACATATATATATATATATATATATATATATATCTATATATATATATACATATATATATATATATATATATATATATATATATATATATATATATATATATATATATATATATATATATATATATATATATATATAGATATATATATATATATATATATATACACATACATACATACATATTAACATATAGACATATATACCTTATATACATACATACGGTATACACATACAGCTATATGGAATACTATTGGAAAATGTGTGTCGTAGCAATAAATAGCCACCAGCGGGATAGTTCCACACTACTTCCTTCGAAAAAACTCTGCCGCCGGTCTTTCTTTGCTTCGGACCTGCATCCGCCCCGATACATTCCTGGTAGTAGCGCCATGTTTGTATCGCAATCCACAATCATTTCTTGATAGTGTCTGCCATTTAACATCAGCATAGCCATTAGAAATGTCCTATTTGTGCCAATATTACATCAAACATGTCAGTTTGATTATAGATAGATAGATAGATAGATAGATAGATAGATAGATAGATAGATAGATAGATAGATAGATAGATAGATAGATAGATAGATAGATAGATAGATAGATAGATAGATAGATAGATAGATAGATAGATAGATAGATAGATAGATAGATAGATAGATAGATAGATAGGATATCTATGTGTGTGTATGATGGATAAATAATACATATAGTTAGATATTAAGAGTATGTGAAAGTTCCACTCCTACCTTGTTTACTTCAATAGCCACCTTCGTAAAGTTTTGTAATCAATTATAAATATCAAGCAGCTAAAATTTGCCAAACATGGATAAGTGTGGAGAGAGTGTTTTACATTTTTCCCATCATGCACTCTAAGGAATTTAAATGGGTGTAATTTTGAATTTTTTATGGAGTTTGGACATTTTTTTATTTTTTTTTTACAATATCCACAATCTTCAGTGAGCAGGTTGTGTTATGTGTAACCATTTTTGTTGATTTTTATGTTAGCTGCATTTTTTTTTTTGCACCATGACTAGGGAAGGTTGTTTTGATTGTGTCATTTATTTTCAAGGGTCATTGATATGATTTACTCACTTTGTCCACAAGATGGCAGCAAATATTTAGCATTCACAAACCGCCTGGTGTTTAACATACATTTGAAAGCATGGGGTGATGCTTTGTTGAATTCATGACGTCTCGCGGGACAAATTGAAGAGGCTGGCGGGCCGTAGTTTGGACACCCCTGTTATATAAACTACTAGCTTGGACTGTAATTGGAACATAATGTCCTACTTGAAAATTATAACTTGACAATATATAACAACTGGACAACAAATCTCAATCATTGAGATAAAAATATAAATGTTATCATCAAAAACAAAGGATATTTACTAACAGACACAAAAATACCAAAAATTGGTACCGTTGCGTACTGGTGTTGACTCCCAGGAACCGGGAATTAGTACCGTATGAGCGGTACCCATCCATCTTATTATCCGTAGAAGGACATGGATCAAAAGTTCGACTTTGCCCAAATATATTGAGTTTGTACTTGAGGTCTTACAAAAACACTTTAATGCATTTGCCAACTTAAAAAATAAATAAAATAAATAAAAATAAAAACATTAAATAATGCATCGGTTTTTAGTCACGTGTTACCTCATGCTGACAGTTGCTGCTGCAAGGCAGCTTTTTATTTCCAAATGTCAAAGACACCCGCATGTGGGAGACCTTCACATTAGTAAGTAGATTTTGTGGGATTATTACTGAAAAGGTACTGCACTACCACTGTGCACAGCAAACGGTCTCATTTTAATGGAATGTATCCTGAAATCGTCCACCAGCATAATTTTGTGGTCGCCTACAAGCACAGATTACTGATTTCCTCCACTACTGCAGCCTCCTGCTTTATTATTTCATGTAAAAAAAAAAAAACAGACCTCGGATGATGTTGCTCTTCTCTGACTTATAAATGTTGTCACAATGTCGGATATTCGTGTTAAATTCATGAGGTTCACATAAGGTTCTGGAAGCCTTTGAACACTTTTTTAACAGTGGGCCATTTGTGATGTCACAGATTGATGGACGTACCTATGCGGGCAGCTATGCGTTTATTTGTCCACGACATTTTACATGGGACTGCTTTGTCAACACGGTCAAGTGCGAAGTGGGATTAGCCGCTATAGTCCGACAAAAAAATAATGCGTCATTGTGACACTACTACCGTAAATTCCGGACTATAAGCCGCTACTACCTTTTTCCTACGCTTTGAATCCTGCGGCTTATAAAAAGGTGCAGCTAATTTTATGGATTTTTTTCCACTGACGGCCATAATTCAACGTTTTTTTTGTTTTGTTTTTTAAAACAAACAAAGACACTGTTATTGTTTGTGCTACGGCGCCATCTTTGGGGAGAGTTTGCTCAATGCAGGGCCCTTCTGTTTAGTGCTTTCATTCGGAAGTGCAATTGCAGTTCCCTCTTCTAGTCGTCCATAGCATTTCTACTCGTATGGTTTCTTCATTCGTCACTACGAGCAACGATTAAAAGTTTTACAATATAACTAAAACAATTTTTACTTACTAAACCGACCCATGTGTGATGTCTGTAGGAGTGTTTTCATGCATAATTTGTAAGTGCTATCGTGATGTATTGATGCTAGCATTGTTAGCATTAGTTAATTAACCAACACGTTTACAAGTGTCTTTGTTAGTATTGTTAACTTACGATGCCATTTATTTTGTAATGTTTCAGTTTTGTAGATTCGCCAAAATGTCACCTTGGAATTATTGATTCTGTTTAGCTGATTAGTGAGCCAGCCGAGAATGGACCACTCTTCTTACTGAGTCTGTTTAGCTGATTGGAGAGCTAGCTTCCATAGCTAGTGGGTCCATGACGATGACTTCTGTTTTGTTTCATCAGCCGTTTTACTGCCTTGTTACAGACACTGTTTGGAAACAATTAAGGTATGTAAATAAACATTTACAAAATCTTTCTGTGTATATAACTCATTTCACAACGTAAATATCTGCGGCTTATAGTCGGGTGCGGCTAATATGTGGAAAAATATTTTTCTTCCTAAATTTTTTCGGTACGGTTTGTACACCAGTGTGCTCTATACACCGTAAAATGAGCGCGGATGCAGCTTTAGCAACGTGACCCCAAGATGCAGCAGACGATGAGTAAAATAATATTCTTGAATGTAAACCAAAAGGAAACACACTCACTAGGGAGTGGGGGAACCCGCAAGTAATAGTGGGGATAAACAAAAGAAGGCGAGTGCAAACATGATTGCACAAGACACGGGACTTCTTTTGTGGAAAATAAACTCTCATTAAAGAAAGCAATGCAATGATACATGACACACCTGTTCCCGGTTGCCAATCAATGACAGACAGGTGTGGGAGCCAGTACTCAGTGGACAGACAGGGGAAGTGAAACTACAAAATAAGAGGATTGGACAGGAACTTAAACAGCACACAAACGGGACAAAAGAACACGAGTCCAAAACAGTTGCAAGGGTGTGACAATTCCAATCAACTCAGGCATAACATGTTACATTTACTTGGGGCGGTATAGCTCGGTTGGTAGAGTGGCCGTGCCAGCAACTTGAGGGATCCAGGTTCGATCCCCGCTTCCGCCATCCTAGTCATTGCCGTTGTGTCCTTGGGCAAGACACTTTACCCACCTGCTCCCAGTGCCACCCACACTGGTTTAAATGTAACTTAGATATTGGGTTTCACTATGTAAAGTGCTTTGAGTCACTAGAGAAAAGCGCTATATAAATATAATTCACTTCACTTCACTTAAGAAGCCATTGTAGACTTCAGTTTGACAAAAAATAAAAAAAATTCAATCGGAACAAATTTTTTTATTAGTTTTTGTTGGGTTAAATAGTGTTTAAAATATTGTGCTCCTGAGTTAATACTGCTGATCAATTTTAATTCATTATTATTTATTGAGTTTATTTAATTTTATTTTTCAGTATCAAATGGTTTAAGTCGCTCCAAAAGTTGAAATAAGGAATTTTTTGGTGGGTTTTTTTTTAATCTATTCTGTTACAGACAAAAACAATGTTGAATAAGTTATTTTTGGTTGTAAGTGCTTCTATATATATTTTTTTTTTTTCTTTGATGTTAATAAGGATACAGTGTTATGCAGAGGTGTACTTATAGCAATTTTATAAACGAATGACAGTTGTGTTCTTCCTGGGGCCGTAACATAAAATAATTGAGAATTCCTGCACTATTGGGACGGTTTTTTTGTTGTTGTTTTTTTATGTTGTCTGGCAGAGGTTAGGACGGACATTCTTGTTTTCCATCCCACAAAGAGTCCACACGTCACGGCGCGGTCTCAAACCCTCAATTCTCCCGCAGCAAGATCCTCCAACACTCTGTCTGGCAGCATGCTAGGACACGCCCCCACACGCGCCGAACGCTTCACGCCCACGCTTCGCCGCAAATGCAGATTGTCAGCGATCAGCGCACCTTGCCGCAATTAAAAGGAATACATAAAGACCAGTCGCTCCTCAGAACCTACGCCGGAACGTCGTTAACTCTCAGTAGTAAGCATTACGTCTCTGGCTTCCCTCTTGTTGACCTCGCCCTTGTTCTCCGTGTCCTTTTGTCTTGTCTCCCTTGTTCCGTATGTTCGACCTCCATCCGGATTTTGGACTGCCTCCCTCGATCCTCGACCCTTGCCTGGACACGGACCTTGTCGCTTCTCTCCTGCCCCCGACCTCCTGCCTGTCCCCGGAATTCCTTTGTGCCTCGCCCTCTTGGACTGAGGAAGAATACATCCATCATGCACGTACAACATCCTCTGGTATTATTTACACGGTTAATTCCACACTTGCCAACACGTAGAGTAGCATACACCTCCCACACAATCATCAAAGGTTACAATAAACCTGGTAATAATAATAATAATAATAATAATAATAATAGATTGTATTTGTAAAAAGCACTTTACATTGAGTAAACAACCTCAAAGTGCTACAGTGTATTAAAAAAAATAAAAAATAAAAATAAAAAGATAATAAAAATAAATTAAAATAAAAACTTGAACAGCCAAATATCTAAAACTAGTATGCATATATCTAAAAAAAAAAAAAAAAAGGCATTTTTAAAAAGAAGGGTTTTTAAGCCTTTTTTAAAAGCATCCAGTCTGTGGTGCGCTCAGGTGGTCAGGGAGAGCGTTTCACAGACTGGGAGCGGCGGAGCAGAAAGCATTGTTTCTTCGTGGTGTCGTCTCCTTCCACCCCTCACGTACATAACACCACATTTATCATCATCATTGCTCAATGGTGCCAATCATGTAAAAAAACAACAAATTCCAGGCACGTTGACTTAAATGTTCCCAACCAAAGTCATTCAGTAGAGGTTGTATTAATAATGTGCCACTTTTTTTTTTAAACATCAAGTTAAAACTGTCAGCGTTTAAATTGATGCTCCATCTCAAATGAGCTCAGCCATTCAAATAAAATCCATTGCTCCGCTTTAAAAGTGTCCTCTTCTACTGCATGAAACGACAATTCTGCTGCCCTTCTTTTCTTGAAATACTTCACATTGGTGATGTGCGGATCGATACGGAAATATCGATACCGGCGATACCAGATCTTTACGCATTTAAAGGCCTACTGAAATGAATTTTTTTTATTTAAACGGGGATAGCAGATCTATTCTATGTGTCATACTTGATCATTTTGCGATATTGCCATATTTTTGCTGAAAGGATTTAGTATAGAACAACGACGATAAAGATTGCAACTTTTGGTATCTGATAAAAAAAAGGCTTGCCCCTACCGGAAGTAGCGTGACGTAGTCAGTTGAACATATACGCAAAGTTCCCTATTGTTTACAATGATGGCCGCATGAAGTGAGAGAGATTCGGACCGAGAAAGCGACAATTTCCCCATTAATTTGAGCGAGGATGAAAGATTTGTGGATGAGTAAAGTGCAAGTGAAGGACTAGTGGGGAGTTGAAGCTATTCAGATAGGGAAGATGCTGTGAGAGCCGGGGGTGACCTGATATTCAGCTGGGAATGACTACAACAGTAAATAAACACAAGACATATATATACTCTATTAGCCACAACACAACCAGGCTTATATTTAATATGCCACAAATTAATCCTGCATAATAACACCTGCGTGTTTGTTATGCTAGCTCCTAGCTCCTCTGCTAGCTCCTAGCTCCATAGAACACGCCAATACAATTCAAACACCTGATCAACACACACAATCACTCAGCCCAAAAGACCGTTCACCTAACCCAAGGTTCATAAAGCTTATATATTTTTAAAAAGTTACGTACGTGACGCGCACGTACGGTACGGTACGTGTTATGCTAGCTCCTAGCTCCTATGCTAGCTCCTAGCTCCATAGAACACGCCAATACAATTCAAACACCTGATCAACACACACAATCACTCAGCCCAAAAGACCGTTCACCTAACCCAAAGTTCATAAAGCTTATATATTTTAAAAAAGTTACGTACATACGCAAAAAAAAGTTGCGCACATACGGTCAAGCGATCAAATGTTTAGAAGCCAAAGTTGCATACTCACAGTAGCACGTCTGCGTCTTTGTCATACAAATCAAAGTAATCCTGGTAAGAGTCTGTGTTGTCCCAGTTCTCTACAGGCGTCTGTGTATCGAAGTCAAAAGTCCTCCTGGTTAGAGTCTCTGTTATCCGAGTTCTTCCATCTTGACTGCATCTTTCGGGAATGTAAACAAAGAAGCGCCGGCTGTGTACTGTTGTGGCTGACTACGTTCGAAAAATACGTCCATTTCGCACCGACAACTTTCTTCTTTGCTTGCTCAGCTTCCTTCTCCATAATGCAATGAACATGATTGAAACAGATTCACGAACACAGATGTCCAGAATACTGTGGAATTATGAAATGAAAACAGAGCTTTTTCGTATTGGCTTCAATGTGGAAGGCATACCCGTGTTCGCCGGGCTACGTCACGCGCATACGTCATCCTCAGAGGCGTTTCGAACCGGAAGTTTAGCGGCAAATTTAAAATGTCACTTTATAAGTTAACCCGGCCGTATTGGCATGTGTTATAATGTTAAGATTTCATCATTGATATATAAACTATCTGACTGCGTGGTCGGTAGTAGTGGGTTTCAGTAGGCCTTTAAGTCCCATCTTAAAACTCATTTGTATATGCTAGCCTTTAAATAAACCCCCCTTTTAGACCAGTTGATCTGCCATCTCTTTTCTGCTCTGCCCCCCTTTCCTGCGTGGAGAGGTTATTAGGTGACTACAGATGAGTAAAAGTCGGGACCTGGAGTGGACCACTCATCTTTGCATCAGTTGGGGACGTCTCTGCGCTGCTGACTTGTCTCCATTCAAGATGATCCCCTGCTGGCCCCACTATGGACTGGACTCTCACACTATTAACTAGATCCACTTGACGTCCATTGCACCGGTCGCCCATGGGGGGGAGGGGGGTCCCCACATCTGCGGTCCCCTCCAAGGTTTTTCATTGTTATCCCATTGGGTTGAGTTTGTTCTTGCCCTGATGTGGGATCTGAGCAGAGGATGTCGTTGTGGCTTGTGCAGCCCTTTGAGACACTTTAAAGGCCTACTGAAATGAGATTTTCTTATTTAAACGGGGATAGCAGGTCCATTCTAGGTGTCATACTTGATCATTTCGCGATATTGCCATATTTTTGCTGAAAGGATTTAGTAGAGAACATCGACGATAAAGTTCACAACTTTTGGTCGCTGATAAAAAAAAGCCTTGCCTGTACCGGAAGTAGCGTGACGTCACAGGTTGTGGAGCTCCTCACATCTGTACATTGTTTACAATCATGGCCAGCAGCAGCGAGAGCGATTCGGACCGAGAAAGCGACGATTACCCCGTTAATTTGAGCGAGGATGAAAGATTTGTGGATGAGGAAAGTGAGAGTGAAGGATTAGAGGGCAGTGGAAGCGATTCAGATAGGGAAGATGCTGTGAGAAGTGGGTGGGACCTGATATTCAGCTGGGAATGACTAAAACAGTAAATAAACACAAGACATATATATATATATACTCGATTAGCCACAACACAACCAGGCTTATATTTAATATGCCACAAATTAATCCCGCATAACAAACACCTCCCCATATAACACGACAATACAAATCAAACACCCGCACAACACACTCAATCCCACAGCCCAAAGTATCGTTCACCTCCGCAAAGTTCATACAGCACATATATTTCCCCAAAGTTACGTACGTGACATGCACATAGCAGCACGCACGTACGGGCAAGCGATCAAATGTTTGGAAGCCGCAGCTGCGTACTCACGGTAGCGCGTATCCAACTCAAAGTCCTCCTGGTAAGAGTCTATGTTGTCCCAGTTCTCCACAGGCGAATGGTAAAGTTTGACTGTCATATTTCGGGAATGTAAACAATGAAACACCAGCTACGTGTTTGCGTTGCTGCAGCCGGCCGCTAATACACCACTTCCCACCTACAGCTTTCTTCTTTGCTGTCTTCATTGTTCATTAAACAAATTGCAAAAGATTCACCAACACAGATGTCCAGAATACTGTGGAATTTTGCGATGAAAACAGACGACTTAATAGCTGGCCACAACGCTGTCCCAAAATGTCCGCTACAATCCGTGGCGTCACGCGCAAACGTCATCATACCGAGACGTTTTCAGCAGGATATTTCGCGGGAAATTTAAAATTGCACTTTACTAATCTAACCCGGCTGTATTGGCATGTGTTGCAATGTTAAGATTTCATCATTGATATATAAACTATCAGACTGAGTGGTCGGTAGTAGTGGCTTTCAGTAGGCCTTTAAGGGCTATATAAATACACTTTGATTGATTGATTGATTTTGATACTTTAGTTCAGGGGTGTCCAAACTTTTTCCACCGAGGGCCGCGTACTGAAAAGTCGAAGTATGCATTGATATTTTTTTATTAAAAAAATAAAAAATGCTAAAAAACCCAGATATTGTGTCAGCTATGTACTGTATCATAGGTGACTAAGTATATTATTGGTAATTATTAGTAAGAAGGTTTCAGCTTTTTCTCATTTGGCTTTTTTCTGCCATTTTTATGGTTGTTTTTTCCCCATGTAAGAATAAAATCAAAATAATACTATAATATTATGTAATAATCAGTTACACGTTTGTTTATTACGCTTAGTATTATTTTATATTTTAATTAACTTAAATTTTGTTTATTTTTATTTGGATTGTTTTTGATATTTTACATCAGGGATGTCTAAACTTTTTCCTCCAAGTCAAGTATGGTAAGGCCAGTTTGATACTTTTTTTTGTTCAAGAAAATAAAATGCTAAAAAACAGATATTTATATTTAAAGACACAGCTTTGTTTTAAAAGTGACTAAGTAGATTATTATTAATTATTAGTTTAAAATGTTCAGCTTTTTCCCCTTACATTCTGATTTTTTTCTTTTTTTCTTACATTTGTACAGTTTATTTAGATATGTTATTATTTGAAAATACAAAACCATTGTTAATTTTAGCGACGCGTTAGGTGTATTTGTGCCTCCGTAGGTTATTGCGCCCTCTAGGCTACGACGAACCAAGAATCATTCCGATCGGGCCCAAATTATCCTCCCGTTTAAACATTGCAGAAAATATTGTGAGGAACTCGCATGGCTGCCATTTGTGTGTCCCCAAGATGCAGGAACCAGGAAGAGGATGAGCAGGTAAGATGATTTTAATTATCATAAACAGAAAATAAAGCAGTCTTGCATAAAAGTTCCAAACAGAGAGTCTATCATCGAGCACTGAGGAGTGCTCGAGACCAAGCATAAATAGCATACATGTTGATTGGCAGCAGGTGTGGACCGGCTGCCAATCAATGGCAGGTGAGGAAAAAACAGTGCTCAGCGGAACAAACAGGAAATATAACAAAATAAGAGCACTGACAGGAAGTAATACAAAAACCAGGAAACAAACCGAAATGAAGTGACCGATCGTCACAAATATACTCTCTGAACACTCTTCATCTGGCGGCTAAAGTGGGTAGCGTAGGCCCCAAATTTGTCACGTTTCATGCGTCAGGTAACCCGCAACAAATTGTGGCCATATGAATCCCCCTTCCTACTTTATAAAAACAGGTAACACGGAAATATGCTGATAATTATTGAACAGACGATCATCCCCACCTGCCTTCTTTTGCAGTTCTGGGCAGAGTGTCACTCACTTTCTCCACTCCTTTTGAGTGTGTCTTTTGTTTATGCTCCACTCCGCTTGAGTGCGCCTTACGTTTGTTTTTCACTCCTCGTGAGTGCATTTTTTGTCATCAAACTTTATTATTTTTTCCACTTTTAAATAAGTATCTCTCCCCCCCCACACCCCTCCCTGCACTCATAGCTAAAACCGCCACTGCTCGCCACTTATCACCTTCCTATACTGCACCTACTTTATCACACTCTCCCCTCTTCACGTGCAATTTGCATCAGTATAAGTGCAGCTGAGAAGAGATTGTTTACTTCATTGTCACTTGTGTCTATTGTATCTCGGTGGGCCACCTGCTAGTCTCACAAATGCTGGAAAGCCCTCCCGGCTGGTGAATAACAGCGTGCCATTTCACACACACACACACACACACACACACACGCACGGTAATAAGCCACTGTGCCGTTTCCTCTTTTTCAAAACGTAGAAGGTCAAAGCTAATTTGGGGCTTTTCAGAGTGCTGAGCGAGGAGGTGAACAAGTGAGCGTGGGAGGCAGGAAGGGTATGTTGTGACAACATGAGAGGGGGGTAAGTATTTAGCTCCGTTGCCATGGTGGTCCGTGGCGTGGGTGGGCAAGGGGAGTGTGGAGCTGCTCTGGGCTGATAAGTTGGACAAAACACAGGTACACCACACACACACACACACACACACACACACACACACACACACACACACACACACACACACACACAAATGTTCTTGTTGGAGCACAAAATCCTTAACAAGCATTAATGTGTTTTTTTTAGCATGAAAATCATCCATGTTGGCAACCATGGAAACAATTGATACTACATACTAGTGTGTACATGCGGTTCTGATCATACTGTACTATATATACAAAATCCCAGTTATTTGAAATTGTTGGTCCCTCTGAACAAATCAATTCATTATTATTTTTATTTTTTTTTACAAAAATCAATTTCCATACATGATTTTCGGTCACAAAATATTGGTTTGATGGTATTTTTTTTTACAACAAATCCAAACAGTGCAATACACAGATTGATTGAATAATTACACATACATGTCCTTCAAAACTGACGTTGAAACAACTTTGCAAAATTGTTGTATTTGTAAAGTGGGACAACTTTGATGTCTAACGTCGGATCCACGTTGTTGGTTGGGAAATGACCAAAACTCAATGGTCGAATCAACGTCACAACCTGACATTGAGTAAACGTTGTCAAAAAGCATGTTATTTCAATGTTGTATTTGTGTTGTGAAATATTGGTTAGAAAATGACCAAACTTCAATGGTCGAATCAACGTCACAACCTGACATTGATTAAACGTTGTCAAAAAGCATGTTGTTTCAACGTTGTATTTGTGTTGTCGAATATTGGTTGGGAAATGATCAAACTTCAATGGTCAAAACCCAACATTGATTAAGCATCGTCAAAAAGCATGTTGTTTCAACGTTGTATTTGTGTTGTAAAATATTGGTTGGAGAATGACCAAAATTCAATGGTCGAATCAACGTCACAACCTGACATTGATTAAAGGTCGTCAAAAAGCATGTTGTATTTGTATTGTAGAATATTGGTTGGAAAATGACCAAAATTCAATGGACGAATCAACGTCAGAACCCAACATTGATTAAACTTCGTCAAAAATCATGTTGTTTCAATGTTGTATTTGATTGGGAAATGATCAAACTTCAATGGTCCATGGCGTGGCGAAGTTGGTAGAGTGGCCGTGCCAGCAATCGGAGGGTTGCTGGTTACTGGGGTTCAATCCCCACCTTCTACCATCCTAGTCACGTCCGTTGTGTCCTTGGGCAAGACACTTCACCCTTGCTCCTGATGGCTGCTGGTTAGCGCCTTGCATGGCAGCTCCCGCCATCAGTGTGTGAATGTGTGTGTGAATGGATGAATGTGGAAATACTGTCAAAGCGCTTTGAGTACCTTGAAGGTAGAAAAGCGCTATACAAGTATAACCCATTTATCATTATTATTTATTTATAAAGTCAGAGTCCAACATTGATTAAACGTAGTTAAAAAGCATGTTGTTTCAACGTTGTATTTGTGTTGTAAAATATTGGTTGGAGAATGACCAAAATTCAATGGTCAAATCAACGTCACAACCTGACATTGATTAAACGTCGTTAAAAAGCATGTTTCAACGTTGTATTTATGTTGTGGTTTATTGGTTGGGACATGATCAAACTTCCATGGTCAAATCAAAGTCAGAACCCGACATTGATTAAACGTCGTCAAAAAGCATGTTTCAACGTTGTATTTATGTTGTGGAATATTGGTTCGGAAATGATCAAACTTCAATGGTCAAAACAAAGTCAAAACCCAACACTGATTACGCATCATCAAAAAGCATGTTGTTACAACGTTGTATTGTGTTGGAAAATATTGGTTGGAAAATGACCAAAATTCAATGGCCGAATCAACATCAGAACCCAACATTGATTAAACGTGGTCAAAAATCATGTTGTTTTAACGTTGTATTTGTGTTGTGGAATATTGGTTGGGAGATGACCAAATTTCTAATGTCAAATCAAGGTCAGAACCCGACATTGATTAAACATCGTCAAAAAGCATGTTGTTTCAACGTTGTATTTGTGTTGTGGAATATTGGTTGGGAAATTACCAAATTTCAATTGTCAAATCAAGGTCAGAACCCGACATTGATTAAACATCGTCAAAAAGCATGTTGTTTCAACGTTGTATTTGTGTTGTGGAATATTGGTTGGGAAATGATCAAAATTCAATGGTCGAATCAACGTCACAACCAGACATTGATTAAACATCGTCAAAAAGCATGTTGTTTCAACGTTGTATTTGTTTTGTGGAATATTGGTTGGGAAATGATCAAACTTCCAAGGTCAAATCAAAGTCAGAACCCAACATTGATTAAACGTCGTTAAAAAGCATGTTGTTTCAACGTTGTACTTGTGTTGTAAAATATTGGTTGGGAAATTATCAAACTTCAATGGTGAAATCAAAATCAGAACCCAACATTGATTAAACGTCGTTAAAAAGCATGTTGTTTCAATGTTATATTTGTGTTGTAGAATATTGGTTGGGAAATGGTCAAACTTCAACTGTTGAATAAAAGTCAGAACCCAACATGAACATAGTTCAACAAGTTCTCAATGTTGTTTCAATGTCTTGTGCTTGCTGGGCTATCATGCTATTTCCAAACATAAAACAATCGTAATTATCTTTCCCCAGAAAAAAGTAATGTAACTTATAGCTTAGCTTACTACATTTTCCAAGTAGCTTGCCCATCGTATTTTGATATTGTTGCATCCCTAATAATCAGAGGGGTTTATATGCCAGCTTTGTCGTTCAGTCGGGGATGAAACAGTTTGAGATTGATCGTTCATGCTTTGATTAGCTTAACCAGCTTCCTGTGCACTCCCAAGCTGCACTAGTTTTTAGTTTCTTGTTTACTAAATCCATTTTTGGGGTCACAACTACCGCTACAATGTGTAATCATGACAGAAAAACATTTTCTCTAAAATATGCATTGAAACTTTAAAATGGGTTTTATCAGATTACTTGATTAACCGAAAAAAAAACTAAAAATAGCTTAGTCCAGAGATCGGCAACCTAAAATGTTGAAAGAGCCATATTGGACTAAAAATACAAAAAACAAATCTGTCTGGAGCCGCAAAAAATGAAAAGCTGTATATAAGTCTTAAAATGAAGGCAACACATGACGTAAGTGTCTATGTTAGCCTACTATCAAAATGACTATGTGTCGCAGGCTGAAGCCAATGTTCGTTGGCAGGAATGTTGAAATGTAATATTTATTCTACATATTTTTACAACATTGGAAACCATTAGTAAATCAGAGGCTACTTCGAAGGTGAGATAACTCCTGGAAATTACTGGCTTTTAATGGCCAAAGGTATAGATGTGCGTGTCCAAGTTAAAGGAAACTGCAGGTTGTCTACTTCTAATGAACTTAATGACATCTTTGGCAATCTAGGTAATGTTTGCTGTGGTCTGGAACAACATGGCACACAAACAACTATCAGAAATGCAGCCAATATTACTTACAGTTAATGTGTCACGAGACATGAAAAACTAAATAATCTACAAAGACGATAAAAGTAAAGGAGATTAAATTAGCTCAAATATACCTACAAACGAGGCATAATGATGCAATGTTTAGCTACAGCTAGCCTAAATAGCATGTTAGGACTCCAACAAGTCAATGACATCAACAAAGAGCACCTTTGTGCGTTCACGCACAGCATACAACTTTTGGTGGACAAAATGAGACAAAGAAGGAGTGGAAGATTTGAACATGTAAACAAACTGTTGCGTCACCGTCCACACTATGGTGAGTTCAAGAACCGCCAAAATTAGTAGGACAAAACGATGTTCACCAAATACTCAAACATATTAAACAGTGGGCTTTCTAACAACTGGGAAGGTTTGTGTCACGTTTGTCCTCAAACAAAAAACATACTAAAATAAATTTATTATTTTTCCCCCCCATCTTTTTCCATATTCAATCTTTTTAAAAATGCTCCAGGGAGGCACTAGGGTGGCGCTAAAGAGCCGCGGGTTGCTAACCCCCGGCTTAGTCGATTACTAAAATAACCAAATAGCTGCAGCCCGAGTAAAGAGCATTGTGACAGAATCACTCCAGTGTCTTTAAAAAGAGCGAGTAGTTTGACTTTATTTTAGTTTTATTTTGTTGTTTTTGTGTGGTCAGCTTAAAATGTGTCAAAATTGTTGAAATTATTTTACTCTAGGACAGTGGTTCTTAACCTTGTTGGAGGTATCGAACCCCACCAGTTTCATATGCGCATTCACCGAACCCTTCTTTAGTGAAAAAAAAAATGTTGTTTTTTTTCGAATTCAAGACAAAGTTACATGTTTTTGGTAACACTTTAGTAAGGGGAACATATTCTAAGTAACAAAGACTTAATTTAGAGTTATTTGGTTAGGGTTAGGGCAGGGATGTCCAAAGTGTGGACATCTGTTACCGCAGGTAATTTTTTAACGGCCCCTCGGCACATTCTAAAAATACGATTAAAAAAATGTTTAAAAAACATAAAAAGTGGTATAAAAGAGTAAAGAGGTGACAATAAAATGTTGCTATGTTGACTCTAATAACACTAAGCTGTCATGCAGGCTGTTTCTTTCTTTAAAACATAATAATGAATCATAAACAATGTTATTATGAATTATTGACCTATTCAAGGCTCCAATTAGGTTACATTAAATATTTCACTTTGAGATATTTTTGGGGGAAAATGTTGCATATTTTGTGTTTGCCGTATAAAAAAACTATGTTTTTTTTGTTTTTTTAAAGAAGGTCCTAAAATGAACAAACAAGGAACATAATAAAGAACAATACAAGTTATAATTGACGGATACATCTGAAGTTGATCTCGAGACTGTGTTAACAGTTTTTTAAAAAATTACGATTTATTTTTTAACACTTTACTGAGCAGGACCCTTTTGGATCCCCAATAATTTTAGTGGGACTTTTTTTTTTTTTTAAGTGTCATTGCTCCAAAAATAATAATAAATTAAAATCAATGTTGTTATGAGTTATGTTATGAGCTCCAATTATTATATAATCTGAAATATTCCACTTTAAAATTTTATTGGGGGAAAATATTTCATATTTTGTGTTTTTTCCATAAAAAACGGGGTTTTCTTTGACAAAAAGGGCATACAACTTAAATCTAAAAAAAAAAAAAAAACTTTATATAGACAGTTATACCTAATGTTGATCTAGATATTTAAACTTTGAATAATAATAATAATAATACTAAATAATGACATTTTTTTTATTTTTTTGAACCTAAACATTTTGGAGCCTGAGTGGAGGCCTAAATGTATATTTTTTATACATATATTGTATTGGTTTTTAAAATAAAAAATATCAAAATGGCCCCCGCTTGCTTTGATTTTTCAGTGTGCGGCCCTCAGTGGAAAAAGTTTGGACACCCCTGGGTTAGGGTTAGGGCCAGGGTTAGAGGGTTAGGCTTATAATAAGGCCATGCCGAATAAGGCATTAATAAGTACTTAATAATGACTAGTTAAGAGCCAATATGTTACTAATTTGCATGTTAATAAGCAACTAATTAATGGTGAATATGTTCCCCATACTAAAGTGTTACCATGTTTTTTTACTGGTGCACAAAATGAACCGTGCATGAACATCACCTTGTTCAAAGAACAAAACCAACACAGTGCATAAACTCACAACAAATTACACACCTGCAAATCAGTCTGACTTCTGCCGTAATACGCCGATAGGGAGAAGTTTTTATTTACACCATGAGTCGGGTGTGTTTTGACCTCCGCCGAACCCCTGAGCCCGACTCACCGAACCCCTAGGGTTCGATCGAACCCAGGTTAAGAACCACTGCTCTAGGACATGTTGGAGAGACCTAGAAGGTGGATGGATGTTAACAAGTTTTGCGAGATTATTCCTTTTGGTAGGTGAACATCTCGGGACTCAATCAGCATCACACATTGGTAAACGCTGACGCAGCATGAGAGGTGACCTGGCTGGTCCGCCGATATCACCACTAAAAAGGAGGGTGTTCAGGGTTCCCCCTTGGCCAATGACATTAATTATGTTCTTCTCCACATAAACCAGTGTATGATTAACATGGTTTTATAGCTGTTAAAGGATTTGCATACTGTTCCTTTAAGAGCTCTAAAACAATCAGTAAAAGAAAAAAAACATGATAATTTACAGTGCATACATGTTCCCTGGGGGGGATTGTAGCCATCTATGGCTTATGATGCACACGGCAATAACCTTGGGTATGAATAAGGAAGTGGAGTCATAAGCGTTTTAAGCTCGGTAATGTTCTCTGGATCCATATTCATATATTTTATGGACTGTACATGTTTTTACCACATGCTCATGTTCCTACAGTCTGGGGTTTGTGTATTATTAATTAGGCTGTGTCGTAATGCTCATTTGCAACGTGTGAGCGCATTTTAGAAAGACTACGACGATACCGCTGTACAATATCTAAACCCACAGTATCAATACTTTTACGTACTATAATTTTAACATTCCTCTTACATTTCAACAAGTCCATACCTTCCTGTTTTTGTATCCCAAAACACATTGTTCACTCCCGATAAGATATCGATATTGGAGCCTTGGATATTGGCCGAATGGATGGAAAGATATTAAGCCGATACGATATCAGCACGAATTATACATACTTTTATTTTGTAGTGTGGAGTGTTGGGGAAATAAAAAGGTTTGATCAAGTGGAATCACCCAAAAAGAGAAAAATAGTAGATTGAAAGCACCTTGCTATGTTATGGGCTTGGCATCTGGCGGCGTGACCCCATGATGCAGAGACCGTAGGTCACGTGCAAGTACAAATATATTTACTAAAAGGAAAAACATGGAAAAACATGGCAGTCGACCAAGGGGTGAATTTTCACTTCCCAAAAGATACGGATGTTCAAGCCTTAAATATTGGCCGATACCGATATTATCAACATCAGCACCAATCATAAATGCTTTTATTATTGTTTGTACTGTGGAATGTTAGAAAAAGGTTTGATGACGTGAAATCATGCAAACAGAGAACAATCGTAGATTAAAAAACACGTAGCTATGTTATGGGTGTGGCGACTGGCGGTGTGACCCCAAGATGCAGAGACCGCAGGTCACGTGCAAGTAGAAATATATTTACTAAAAGGAAAAACGTGGAAAAACATGGCAGTCGACCAAGGGGTGAATTTTCACTTCCCAAA
This sequence comes from Entelurus aequoreus, assembly GCF_033978785.1. NCBI lineage: Eukaryota > Metazoa > Chordata > Actinopteri > Syngnathiformes > Syngnathidae > Entelurus > Entelurus aequoreus. Next base: position 11,318,351 of record NC_084753.1, read on the forward strand.
AGATACGGATGTTAGAGCCTTAAATTTAGGCCGATACCGATATTATCCAATACAAAATCGGCACCAATCATAAATGCTTGTATTATTTTTTATACTGTGGAATGTTAGACAAGGTGTGATCAAATAAAACCCTTCAACAGAATCCACTAGTAGAATGAAAAACATGTAGCTATGTTATGGCCATGGTGGCGTGACCCCAAGATGCAGAGACAGCAGGTCACGTGCAAGTAGAAATATATTTAACAAAAGGAAAAACATGGACAAACATGGCAGTCGACCAAGGGGTGAATTTTCACTTCCCAAAAGATACGGATGTTCGAGCCTTAAATATTGGCCGATACCGATATTATCAACATCAGCACCAATCATAAATGCTTTTATTATTGTTTGTACTGTGGAATGTTAGAAAAAGGTTTGATAACGTGAAATCATGCAAACAGAGAACAATCGTAGATTAAAAAACACGTAGCTATGTTATGGGTGTGGCGACTGGCGGCGTGACCCCAAGATGCAGAGACCGCAGGTCACGTGCAAGTAGAAATATATTTACTAAAAGGAAAAACGTGGAAAAACATGGCAGTCGACCAAGGGGTGAATTTTCACTTCCCAAAAGATACGGATGTTAGAGCCTTAAATTTAGGCCGATACCGATGTTATCCAATACAAAATCGGCACCAATCATAAATGCTTGTATTATTTTTTATACTGTGGAATGTTAGACAAGGTGTGATCAAATAAAACCCTTCAAACAGAATCCACTAGTAGAATGAAAAACACGTAGCTATGTTATGGCCATGGTGGCGTGACCCCAAGATGCAGAGACAGCAGGTCACGTGCAAGTAGAAATATATTTAACAAAAGGAAAAACATGGACAAACATGGCAGTCGACCAAGGGGTGAATTTTCACTTCCCAAAAGATACGGATGTTCGAGCCTTAAATATTGGCCGATACCGATATTATCAACATCAGCACCAATCATAAATGCTTTTATTATTGTTTGTACTGTGGAATGTTAGAAAAAGGTTTGATAACGTGAGATCATGCAAACAGAGAACAATCGTAGATTAAAAAACACGTAGCTATGTTATGGGTGTGGCGACTGGCGGCGTGACCCCAAGATGCAGAGACCGCAGGTCACGTGCAAGTAGAAATATATTTACTAAAAGGAAAAACGTGGAAAAACATGGCAGTCGACCAAGGGGTGAATTTTCACTTCCCAAAAGATACGGATGTTAGAGCCTTAAATTTAGGTCGATACCGATATTATCCAATACAAAATCGGCACCAATCATAAATGCTTGTATTATTTTTTTATACTGTAGAATGTTAGACAAGGTGTGATCAAATAAAACCCTTCAAACAGAGTCCACTAGTAGAATGAAAAACAAGTAGCTATGTTATGGCCATGGTGGCGTGACCCCAAGATGCAGAGACAGCAGGTCACGTGCAAGTAGAAATATATTTAATGAAAGGAAAAAGCTGATAGCACCAACATAGACAAACATTGCAGTCGACCAAGGGGTGAATTTTCACTTTCAAAAAGATACGGATATTAGAGCCTTAAATATTGGCCGATACCGATGTTATCCAATTTGATATCAGCACCAATCATACATACTTTTATTATTTTGTACTGTGGAATGTTAGAAAAGGTGTGATCAAGTAAAACCCTTAAAACAGAGTCCACTAGTAGAATGAAAAACACGTAGCTACGTTATGGGTGTGGCGACTGGCGGTGTGACCCCAAGATGCAGAGACAGCAGGTCACGTGCAAGTAGAAATATATTTGATAAAAGGAAAAAGCTGATAGCACCAACGTGGACAAACAGGGCAGTCGACCAATGGGTGAATTTTCACTTCCAAAAAGATACGGCTATTAGAGCCTTAAATATTGGCCGATACCGATGTTATCCAATATGATATCAGCACCCATCATAAATGCTTTTATTATTTTTTGTACTGTGGAATGTTAGAAAAGGTGTGATCAAGTAAAACCCCTCAAACAGAGTCCACTAGTAGAATGAAAAACACATAGCTATGTTATGGGCATGGCGGAGTGACCCCAAGATGCAGAGACAGCAGGTCAGGTGCAAGTAGAAATATATTCAACAAAAGGAAAAACATGGACAAACATGGCAGTCGACCAAGGGGTGAATTTCCAATTCCCAAAAGATACGGATGTTAGATACTTAATAATTGGCCGATACCGATGTAATCCAATATGATATCAGCACCAATCATACATACTTTTATTATTTTGTACTCTGGAATGTTAGAAAAGGTGTGATCAAGTAAAACCCTTCAAACAGAATCCACTAGTAGAATGAAAAACACGTAGCTATGTTATGGGCATGGTGGCGTGACCCCAAGATGCAGAGACAGCAGGTCACGTGCAAGTAGAAATATATTTAACAAAAGGAAAATCGTGGACAAACATGGCAGCCGACCGAGGGGTGAATTTTCAATTCCCAAAAGATACGGATGTTAGAGCCTTAAATGTTGGCCGATACCGATATTATCCAATACGATATCAGCACCAATTATAAATGCTTTTATCATTTTTTGTACTGTGGAATGTTAGAAAAGGTTTGATAAAGTGAAATCATCCAAACAGAGAACAATCGTAGATTGAAAAACACCTAGCTACGTTATGGGTGTGGCGACTGGCGGCGTGACCCCAAGATGCAGAGACAGCAGGTCACGTGCAAGTAGAAATATATTTGATAAAAGGAAACAGCTGATAGCACCAACGTGGACAAACATGGCAGTCGACCAATGGGTGAATTTTCACTTCCAAAAAGATACGGCTATTAGAGCCTTAAATATTGGCCGATACCGATGTTATCCAATATGATATCAGCACCAATCATAAATGCTTTTATTATTTTTTGTACTGTGGAATGTTAGAAAAGGTGTGATCAAGTAAAACCCCTCAAATAGAGTCCACTAGTAGAATGAAAAACACATAGCTATGTTATGGGCATGGTGGCGTGACCCCAAGATGCAGAGATAGCAGGTCACGTGCAAGTAGAAATATATTTAATGAAAGGAAAAAGCTGATAGCACCAACATGGACAAACAGGGCAGTCGACCAATGGGTGAATTTTCACTTTCAAAAAGATACGGATATTAGAGCCTTAAATATTGGCCGATACCGATGTTATCCAATTTGATATCAGCACCAATCATACATACTTTTATTATTTTGTACTGTGGAATGTTAGAAAAGGTGTGATCAAGTAAAACCCTTAAAACAGAGTCCACTAGTAGAATGAAAAACACGTAGCTACGTTATGGGTGTGGCGACTGGCGGCGTGACCCCAAGATGCAGAGACAGCAGGTCACGTGCAAGTAGAAATATATTTGATAAAAGGAAAAAGCTGATAGCACCAACGTGGACAAACAAGGCAGTCGACCAAAGGTAAATTTCCGCTTCTCATAAGATTACGATATTGGAGCCTTGAATAGGCTGATTCCGAAATTGAACCGATACCAGCACAAATCATACATACTTTTATCATTTTGTGGTGTGGAATGTTAAAAAAAAAAAAAAAAAAAAAGGTTTGATCAAGTGAAATGATTCAAACCGAGAACAATTGTAGACTGAAAAGCTCCTAACTATGTTATGGGCTTGGCTGCGTGACCCCACGATGCAGAGACAGCAGGTCAGGTGCAGATAGAAATATACTTAATAGAAAGGAACAATCTGATAGCACCAATGTGGACAAACAAGGCAGTCAACCAAATGGGTACATTTTCACTTCCCATAAAATACTGATATTAGAGCCTTAAATATTTGCTGATGCCGATATTATCCAATACGATATCAGCACGAATCACATATACTTTTAATATTTTGTACTGTGGAATGATAAAAAAAAAAAAGGCTTGATCAAGTGAAATCACTCAAAAAGAGAACAAAGATAGAATGAAAAACACTTACCTTTGTTATGGTTGCGCATGGCGGCCAGTAACGTGACCCCAAGATGCAGAGACAACAGGTCACGTGCAGTTGGAAATATATTCAATGGAAGGAAAAAGCTGATAGCACCAACGTCGACCACTGGAAAATCCAAAAGACCTCGCAGGGATTCAGGGAATGTAAAAACTACTCGCAGCAGGAACACTGACACTGCATACAAGCTACATTGGTACCAAGAACTATCTGACAACACTGATGATGAGCAATCACACACAGGTGAGACTCCTGACTGCTCAGAGGTAAAGACACCGCAGGACATGCCAAAACAGGAAATGAAGATAGTAAAATAAGAGCGCTGGACAGGAAGTAGCACCAAAACACAGGAAAACAAGTCTAAAAACATGAAGGATCATGACAAGCTATCACCCCTTTATAAAGAGGAAACCATTTTGCTCCCCCCCAGCTATAAATAGTATCACTTGTCTACGAAATTGTTGTAAGTACACCTCTGCACAACAATGTATGTTTATTAACAGTAAATAAAGATATTTGAGAAGCACTGGCTTATGGTGTCCATGAGTTGAAACTTTTTTTTTGGTGGCAGCGTAGTGGCCACAAGAAATCATTAAGTTGAACGATGCGGACACGTTTGTTACTGGATGCGTGTAAGTAATATGCAACTATAATTACTTGACACTTGTTTATATTGACAAATGTGCTGTTTTAGACTGCGATATTGTTCAATTATTACTACGTATGTCTAGCTCGTGTGCTATGGTGTGCTTAGCTGTTGTGTAGCTGCCAGCTCCTAGTAGCCTATAGCCTAGCATGTTTGCAGTTTGCAAATGACTTGAGTAAAGTAGAAGACGTGCTCATTGGAGGATAATAATAATAATAATAATAATAATAATAATAATAATAATAATAATAATAATAATAATAATAATAATAATAGATTGTATTTCTAAAAAGCACTTTACATTGAGTAAACAACCTCAAAGTGCTACAGTGTATTAAAAAAATAAATTAAAAAAAAATAAAAAGGTAATAAAAAATAAAAAAAAATAAAAACTAGAACAGCCAAATAGCTAAAACTAGTATACATATATCTAAATAAAGGCTTTTTTAAAAAGAAGGGTTTTTAAGCCTTTTTTAAAAGCATCCACAGTCTGTGGTGCCCTCAGGTGGTCAGGGAGAGCGTTCCACAGACTGGGAGCGGCGGAGCAGAAAGTCCGGTCTCCCATTGTTCATAGCTTTGAAGTAAACACGCTGCAGGACTGCTTGTATCGGACAAGCCGATATCATCCGATACTTGTTTTTTGCTGATATCAGACAAATATCAATATCGTTTTTTTTTTCTCGTTTTTTTTTATTTTTTATTTTTTCATGGAAAAAAAAGAATGATGTCCCGGAGCAACACAACTTCCGGTCCTTCAATAAACATCGGCGTAACCGTGGTAATGTGGGGGGCGGGGCTTGTGAAAGTCCTATGATACATAATTCATATTAATTCATCCCTTTTTTTTCCCCAGGAAATGTCCCGTTATTTTGAAATGCGGATGTTGACAGGTAAGACATCGTCTTGTGGGAAAGATGGCCAGTAAATCATTGGACGTCAGAAAAAGACTAAACGAGAAGTTTTTTTTATCTGCTGCTGCAAAAAAGGGGAAAAATGCCAAAAAGTGGGAGATAAAGAAAACAAAGACATGAAAGGCAAAACAATTCTACATAAATAAGGTTGAAAAGTGACAGATAAAGACACTAAAGTTTATTCAACAAATAAAAGGCTTGGAAAGGAAAGATACGATTAAAATGTCGCAGCTTGGCTGTTTGATCTATCAGGCTTTTATCTAAAAAAAAAAAATAAATCCAACATAAATAAAATCATAACAATGTCATTATTCCACATATTGGATGCAAGAGAAACACTGCTCACTTCGTCCTGCAGGTGGCAGTGTGGTGAAAAAACGAGGATGAATTAACCTGAGTCCATCTGAAAGATGCATTCGTTTTAAAAAGTTAAAAAGTTAAAGTACCAATGACTGTCACACACACACTAGGTGTGGCGAAAATTATTCTCTGCATTTGACCCATCACCCTTGATCACCCCCTGGGAGGTGAGGGGAGCAGTGAGCAGCAGCGGTGGCCGCGCCCGGGAATTATTTTTGGTGATTTAACCCCCAATTCCAACCCTTGATGCTGAGTGCCAAGCAGGGAGGTAATGGGTCCCATTTTTATAGTCTTTGGTATGACTCGGCCGGGGTTTGAACTCACAACCTACCAATTATTTCCAACGTATGTCAAAAAAAAGTGTTTTTAATCAAACAAAAAAATACTACTTTTTTACTAAAAAAAAAAGAAGAAAAAAAAAAAAAGTTCAAAACAAATTAAAAGTGTTATTTTTAGGGAACTGTTTTTTTTTGTTTTTTTTTAACAATTATAGAAAAAAAGTAAAAAAAATACTTGTAATTGTTACAAAATTGCTTTCATGTAAGCGATGGTGGGATATCACTAATTACTGTATTTTAGACAACATATCCTAAAGGTATTTACAAAAGTAGAGCTAAGGAAAATAAGGGCATGATGTATTACATACCCAATTCTTCCCAAAATTAAAGAAATACGATTTTAAATTATTCATGGAATTTACCCTTCAAAGGAAAAGTAAAACCTCTATTTTCACATTGGCTTAATGTTTTTAATTTATCAATTAAATCTTGAAAAATGGTTAAAAGTACAAAAGCCCTTAAATTGATGTCTTTATTGGAAAAATTCAAAGTGATTTAGACTAGCCTTTTTTTTTTGTATTTCTGAATTTTTTATGTTATCCTATTGTTCATTATTTTGAATTTTTAATTTTTTTTAATATTTAAATTTTTTTCCTTGACATGTTTTGTTATGGACATAGTTTCCTATTCATATCCTGTATAAAATTGTGTTTTCATTCAATCCGGTCTTAGTGGTACTCTGTTATTGTCCAAAAGCAAAATATTCCAATTATATAGTGTAGCGCTGCTAAGAGCTAGCTAGAAACTAGCGCACTAATCACTAGCTGCTAGCTGACAACTAGCATGTTCGATCGCTGACAACCGGCGTGGTGATCGCTTGCTGACAATTAACGCGTTAATCACTCGCAAAAAAATGAATTGTTAATCACCAGCTGACAACTGGTGCGCTAATCGCTAACTGACAACTTGACTTCTAATTGCTAGCTGACAACTAGCATGTTCGATCGCTGACAACCGGCGTGGTGATCACTTTCTGACAATTAACGCGTTAATCACTCGCGAAAAAATTGTTTGTTAATCACCAGCTGACAACTGTAGCGCTAATCGCTAACTGAAAACTGGACTTCCAATTGCTAGCTGACAAGTAGCGTGTTCGATCGCTGATAACTGGCGTGGTGATCGCTTGCTGACAACCAACGCGTTAATCACTCGCGAAAAAATTGTTTGTTATTTAGTAGCTGACAACTGGTGTGCTAATCGCTAACTGACAACTGGACTTCCAATTGCTAGCTGACAAGTAGCGTGTTCGATCGCTGATAACTGGCGTGGTGATCGCTTGCTGACAATCAACGCGTTAATCACTCGCGAAAAAATTGTTTGTTATTTAGTAGCTGACAACTGGTGTGCTAATCGCTAACTGACAACTTGACTTCTAATTGCTAGCTGACAACTAGCGTGTTCGAGCGCTGACAACCGGCGTGGTGATCGCTTGCTGACAATTAACGCGTTAATCACTCGCGAAAAAATTGTTTGTTAATCAGTAGCTGACAACTGGTGCGCTAATCGCTGACAACTGGACTTCTAATTGCTAGCTGACAACCGCCCCCCTAATCGCTGTCTGACAACTGAAGCGCTAATCCCTAGCTGACAACTAGAACGTTGATTGCTTGCTGACAGCTTCTGCCACTAATTGCTAACAGGCATCTGACGAGGTAATCGCTACCGGGCAACTAGAGCGCTAATATGCTAAATGCTAACAATAATATAATTACTTACAGTGAATAGTGTCCATACCACTGCTATTGCTGAACTACAGTATGTTGAATAAATGTTAATGTTTATTAAAAAACAGTTACATTTGTGGACAACTTGCATAGGGGAAGGGAAAAAAAATATATTTTTAAAGGCTAATCAACTAAAACTTTCACGACCCCACTGCAGTACCTCTTTGGACCTTTTAGGGTTCACGGACCCCTTGTTGAAGACCTCTGCATTAAGTCATTTGACACAATTATTAGGATTTTAAAACATATTTGATTTTTTTTTTCAATTATTAATAGTGAATACATTTAGTTAGTATAGAGTTAACAATAAAGGCCTACTGAAATGATTTTTTTTTATTTAAACGGGGATAGCAGATCTATTCTATGTGTCATACTTGATCATTTCGCGATATTGCCATATTTTTGCTGAAAGGATTTAGTATAGAACAACGACGATAAAGATTGCAACTTTTGGTATCTGATATAAAAAAAGGCTTGCCCCTACCGGAAGTAGCGTGACGTAGTCAGTTGAACATATACGCAAAGTTCCCTATTGTTTACAATGATGGCCGCATGAAGTGAGAGAGATTCGGACCGAGAAAGCGACAATTTCCCCATTAATTTGAGCGAGGATGAAAGATTTGTGGATGAGTAAAGTGCAAGTGAAGGACTAGTGGGGAGTTGAAGCTATTCAGATAGGGAAGATGCTGTGAGAGCCGGGGGTGACCTGATATTCAGCTGGGAATGACTACAACAGTAAATAAACACAAGACATATATATACTCTATTAGCCACAACACAACCAGGCTTATATTTAACATGCCACAAATTAATCCTGCATAAAAACACCTGCGTGTTTGTTACGCTAGCTCCTAGCTCCTCTGCTAGCTCCTAGCTCCATAGAACACGCCAATACAATTCAAACACCTGATCAACACACACAATCACTCAGCCCAAAAGACCGTTCACCTATCCCAAGGTTCATAAAGCTTATATATTTTTAAAAAGTTACGTACGTGACGCGCACATATGGTCAAGCTATCAAATGTTTAGCAGCCAAGGCTGCATACTCACGGTACCTGATATTCAGCTGGGAATGACTACAACAGTAAATAAACACAAGACATATATATACTCTATTAGCCACAACACAACCAGGCTTATATTTAATATGCCACAAATTAATCCTGCATAAAAACACCTGCGTGTTTGTTATGCTAGCTCCTAGCTCCTATGCTAGCTCCTAGCTCCATAGAACACGCCAATACAATTCAAACACCTGATCAACACACACAATCACTCAGCCCAAAAGACCGTTCACCTAACCCAAGGTTCATAAAGCTTATATATTTTAAAAAAGTTGCGTACATACGCAAAAAAAAGTTGCGCACATACGGTCAAGCAATAAAATGTTTAGAAGCCAAAGCTGCATACTCACAGTAGCACGTCTGCGTCTTTGTCATCCAAATCAAAGTAATCCTGGTAAGAGTCTGTGTTGTCCCAGTTCTCTACAGGCGTCTGTGTATCGAAGTCAAAAGTCCTCCTGGTTAGAGTCTCTGTTATCCGAGTTCTTCCATCTTGACTGCATCTTTCGGGAATGTAAACAAAGAAGCGCCGGCTGTGTACTGTTGTTGCTGACTACGTTCGAAAAATACGTCCATTTCGCACCGACAACTTTCTTCTTTGCTTGCTTGGCTTCCTTCTCCATAATGCAATGAACATGATTGCAACAGATTCACGAACACAGATGTCCAGAATACTGTGGAATTATGAAATGAAAACAGAGCTTTTTCGTATTGGCTTCAATGTGGAAGGCATACCCGTGTTCGCCGGGCTACGTCACGCGCATACGTCATCCTCAGAGGCGTTTCGAACCGGAAGTTTAGCGGCAAATTTAAAATGTCACTTTATAAGTTAACCCGGCCGTATTGGCATGTGTTATAATGTTAAGATTTCATCATTGATATATAAACTATCAGACTGCGTGGTCGGTAGTAGTGGCTTTCAGTAGGCCTTTAAATGTGACTTTTTCTGGATAAAATACAACTTTTTTTGTTAAAATGTCAAACTTTATAAAAAAAATTCGGTGTAATTCTAATACGTCATATATGTCGTCTACGTGCATGTGCAAGTATCAAATCTCGATCATTGTTTATTTACTTCTGCATAACGGGAACAATCCCACGACAAGTAATATACTTTAACAATGCATAACTTTATAATTGTTGTCCGGCTTTTTTTTTTATTGAAGTCTTTGAAGGCTCCTGTCATTGGAGCTTTCGTTCCCACCGTCCCACAATGCATTTCATTTCCAGCAAAAAGCCATTAAACACTTGGTTTACTTGATTGCTTGAGAGGCAGACCCTTCACCGACACCGCAGCTATTTGGTCTGATTTGCATGAGCCTGGATTTACTCTGCCATTGTCCTCAGTCGAGTAGAACATTGACTTCTTCAGCCGCCTACAAAAACTCACTGCGGCAAATTTCGGAGTTATGTAGCCGAATATCGGGGTATTAAAAGGTAAAATTCTCACATGTAACACATTTTTCTCTCATTTAAGTTTAAATTAAATGGTGACAATAAATGCTGTATCTAAATGTTAAATCCAAAAGTTAATATAAATATAAATGTTAAATACAAATGTCGTATCCAAATATAAATGGTAGGGATAAATGTTGAATACAAATATTAAATCTGAATATTATATCTAAAGATTTAATCTAAATGTTAAATTTAATGTTACATCTAAATGTTAAATCCAAAATAAAAAATGTAAATATCAATATAAATATGAAATATAAATGTAAAAGATATAAATGTAGACTTAAGTGTTGAATATATATCTAAATGTTAAATATAAATACACATGTTGAAGCTAAATGTTATGTTTAAATATAAATGTTAAATATAGATGTTAAATCTAGGCATAAAAGTTCAATCTAAATGTTAGATATAAACATACTTGCCAACCCTCCTGTTTTTACCGGGAGACTCCCGGTATTCAGCGCCTCTCCCGATAACCTCCCGGCAGAAATTTTCTCCCGACAAACTCCCGGTATTCAGCCGGAGCTGGAGGCCACGCCCCCTCCAGCTCAATGCGGACCTGAGTGGGGACGGCCTGTTCTCACGTCCGCTTTCCCACAATATAAACAGCTTGCCTGCCCAATGATGTCATAACTGTAGAATGATCGAGGGCGAGTACTTGGTTTCTTATGTGGGTTTATTGTTAGGCAGTTTCATTAACGTCCTCCCAGCGCGGTAACAACACACAACAACAGCAGTCACGTTTAGTCTACCGTAAAGCAGTTTGTCTGCCGTAAACAGCAATGTTGTGACACTCTTAAACAGGACAATACTGCCATCTACTGGATAGCCTCCAGAACACTGAAATTCAATTATTTATTTAATTTATATATATAATAATATATATATATATATATATATATAATAATATATATATATATATATATATATATATATATATATATATATATATATATATATATATATATATATATATATATATATATATATATATATACATAGCTAGAATTCACTGAAAGTCAAGTATTTCATACATATATATATATATATATATATATTATATATATATATATATATATATATATA
>NC_084753.1:11334897-11342397 GCF_033978785.1 Entelurus aequoreus
TGAGTCGCCATGGTAACTAAAACAAACAAGGGTGCACAAAAACAGGAACTATTGGAGTCTAAAACCAACAGAACATAACAAAAACATGATCCGGACCATGGATCATGACAAGAAGAAATAACCACCAACAACAAAGAATAAGTAGCCATCATCAACAGGAAGAAATAACCCTCACCAATGAAGAAGTAATAATCACTAGAAATAGCAGCTACTAACCAAGAAGAAATAAAAACCAACAACAACAAAAAAGTAACCATCGCCAGCAAAGAGATAGCCGCCGCCAACCAAGAAGAAATACTCACCGCCAACCAAGAAGTAGTCACCAGCCACCACAAAAGAAGAAGAAATAGCCGCCACCATAAAGACAATATAAGCGTTGCCATTGAGGAAAAAAAAGATAGGCTCCAGCACCCCCCTGCGACCCTGAAAAGGACAAGCGGTAGGAAATGGATGGCTGGATGGAAGTCAACACCAATAAAGAATACCAACCACAAATAATAAGTACCCACCATCAACAAGAAGAAATAACCCTCCATCCATCTATTTCCTACTGCTTGTCCCTTTTGGGGTCGTGGGGGGTGCTGGAGCCTATCCGTTGCCAATAAAAAAGAAATAGCTGCCGCCAATGACGAAAAAACAGATGCCACCAACAAAGAATAAATACTCGAAATAGACGCCAAAAATAAAATACAAAATAGACGGCAAACAACAAAAAACAAATAAATGACGCCAATAACATGGAAATAGCCACGGTACAATGAAGATGAAATATCCGCCGCCAACATAGAACAAATAGCCCCTGGACAAAGAAGAAGAAATAGCTGTCACCAAAGAAGAAGAAACAGCTGTCACCAACAAAGAAGAAATACTCCCCAACAACGAAGAAGAAATAGCTGGCGAAAAACGAAGACAAAATAGACGCTGAACAACAAAGAAGAAATAGCTACCTCCAACAAAGAAGAAATAGCCACCGAACAACAAAGAAGAAATAGCTAGGAACAATGAAGAAGAAATAGCCGCCGCTAGTAAAGTGGAAATAGCCGCCGGACAATGAAGAAGAAAAAGCTATCACTAACGGAAAAGAAATACCGGCTGTCAACAAAGGCAAAATAGCTTTTGCCAACAAAGTGGAAATAGCCGCCACCAAGGAAGAAGACTTAGCCGCCTCCAACAAAGAGGAAATAGCTGTCACCAAAGAAGAAGAAATAGCTGCCACCAACAAATAATAAATACTTGCCGCCAAAAAAGAAGAAATAGGATGGGATAGCTTTCACTAACGGAGAAGAAATAGCGGCTGTCATAAAGGCAAAATAGCTATCGCCAACAAAGTGGAAATAGCCGCCACCAAGGAAGAACTAGCCACCACCAACAAAGAAGAAACAGACGCCAACAACAAACAGTAAACATCCGCCGCCAACAAAGTGGAAATAGCCCCCACCAAGGAAGAAGACTTAGCCGCCACCAACGAAGAACAAATAGCCTACACCAACAAAGAGAAAATAACTGTCATCAAAGAAGAAGAAATAGCTGCCAACAAAGAAGAAAAAATATCCACCGCCAAAGTAAAAGATATAGCCGCCAGACAATGAAGAAGAAATAGCTATCACTAATACAGAAAAAATAGCGGCTGCCAACAAAAGCAAAATAGCTTTCGCCAACAAAATGGAAATAGCCGCCACCAAGGAAGAAGAATTAGCCGCCATCAACAAACAATATAGAGCCGCCGCCAACAAAGTGGAACTTGCCCCCACCAAGGAAGAAGACTTAGCCGCCACCAACGAAGAAGAAATACCCACCACCAACAAAGAGGAAATAACCGTCACCAAAGAAGAAGAAAAAACTGCCACTAATGGGAAACAAACGGCTGCAACCAACAAATAATAAATACTTGCTGCCAACAAAGAAGAAATAGCCGCCGAAAAATTATGAAAAAAATTGACGCCGAACCACAAAGAAGAAATAGCTGCCGAAAAATGAAGAAAAAATATCCGCCGCCAACATAAAACAAATAGCCGCCGGACAATGAAGAAGAAATAGCTATCACTAACGGAGAAGAAATAGCGGCTGCCAACAAAGGCAAAATAGCTTTTGCCAACAAAATAGAAATAGCCGCCACCAACCAACAAGAAACAGCCGCCACCAACAAACAGTAAACATCCGTCGCCAACAAAAAAGAAATAGCTGCCGAAAAATGAAGAAAAAATATCCGCCGCCAACATAAAACAAATAACCGCCGAACAATGAAGAAGAAATAGCTATCACTAACGGAGAAGAAATGGCGGCTGCCAACAAAGTGAAAATAGCCGCCACGAGGGAAGAAGACTTAGCCGCCGCCAACAAACAAGACACAGTTTCTTGTTCGGTGGGCTTAACTTAGTAACATTTAAAAAAGCTGTTATATCGTGGAAAGGAAAGCCAAAACATCTTGGTATAAAGTTCAAATACGTATATAAAATAATGTATAATAAAAACTAAATATGTGTGATACCACAATCAATAAACTACCAGTTTGGACAAGTTATCTCATCGAACAAAAAAACAAGAACATCATTTGTTTGGAGTCTTACTTTGGTTCCACTTTGTGTGGAATCAGATATTAGGTCTGCTTCAACAATGTATTGTGAAACATGAAGCAGTCATTTTGTAGAGAAGTTAAAATCATTCACACACAAGAGCACCTACTAAAGATTTGAACGGTACTGCAGAAAAGAAATGAATATCATTCTTAAACACTCAATGAATGAGAATATCTTCCCATCGACTGTAGATTATTTCAAAATAGATCTTACGTCGGACATTCAAAGCCAAATGTCATTAAAAATTCAGTAGATGTAAATTGTGAACTGATGGGAATTTTAAATATGTACAAGTGCAGAAATAAGCTGCGGGATGTATAATTATAAAACGTACCACATTTGTTTGAATGGTGAGATATTTAAGGGAGAGGAAGATTTCCTAATAGACTTTTAGAAATACATGAGCATCACATAAACTAATGATGGGCATCGTTCACCGACAAAGTGGAAATAGCCGCCACCAAGGAAGAAGACAAACAAGAAACAGTCGCCGCCAACAAACAGTAAACATCCGCCGCCAACAAAGTGGAAATAGCCCCCACCAAGGAAGAAGACTTAGCCGCCACCAACGAAGAAGAAATAGCCACTACCAACAAAGAGGAAATAGCTGTCACCAAAAAAGAAGAAATAACTGCCGCCAACTGGTCTTTGTTAGAACTCTAGCAGTAGCGTTCTGAACAAGCTGTAACTGCCTGACAGTTTTTTTGGGAAGACCTGCAAGGAGACCATTACAATAGTCTAGCCTACTGGTAACAAACAAGAAACATCCGCCGCCAACAAAGAAGAAATAGACTAATGTTAGTCTCAATTGTGCCTTGTGCCCAATCCCCCATTTTTAATTCACAGCAGTGGTTGTTGTCCAAACTAAAATATGTCCACGGTGGAACCCATGACCTAAAATGTTGATGGGCATCGTTCACCAACAAAGTGGAAATAGCCGCCACCAAGGAAGAAGACAAACAAAGGAAGAAGACTTAGCCGCCACCAATGAAGAAGAAATAGCCACTACCAACAAAGAGGAAATAGCTGTCATCAAAGAGGAAGAAATAACTGCCGCCAACAAAGAAGAAAAAACTGCAGCTAATGGGGAACAAACAGCTGCCACCAACAAATAATAAATACTTGCCACCACCAAAGAAGAAATAGCCGCCGAAAAATGAAGACAAAAATAGACGCCGAACCACAAAGAAGAAATGGCTGCTGAACAACGAAGAAAAAATATCCGCCGCCAACATAAAACATATGGTCGCCGGACAATGAAGAAGAAATAGCTATCACTAACGGAGAAAAAATAGCGGCTGGCAACAAAGGCAAAAAAGCTTTCGCCAACAAAGTGGAAATAGCCGCCACCAAGGAAGAAAACAAACAAGAAACAGTCGCCGCCAACAAAGTGAAAATAGTCCCCACCAAGAAAGAAGACTTAGCCGCCACCAACGAAGAAGAAATGGCCACTACCAACAAGGAGGAAATAGCTGTCACCAAAGAAGAAGAAATAACTGCCGCCAATAAAGAAGAAAAAACTGCCGCTAATGGGGAACAAACAGCTGGCACCAACAAATAACAAATACTTGCCGCCAACAAAGAAGAAATAGCCGCCGAAAAATAAAGACGAAAATAGACGCCGAACCACAAAGAAGAAATGGCTGCTGAACAACGAAGAAAAAATATCCGCCGCCAACATAAAACATATGGCCGCCGGACAATGAAGAAGAAATAGCTATCACTAACGGAGTAAAAAAATAGCGGCTGGCAACAAAGGCAAAAAAGCTTTCGCCAACAAAGTGGAAATAGCCGCCACCAAGGAATAAAACAAACAAGAAAAAGTCGCCGCCAACAAACAGTAAACATCCGCCGCCAACAAAGTGGAAATAGCCCCCACCAAGGAAGAAGACTTAGCCGCCACCAACGAAGAAGAAATAGCCACTACCAACAAAGAGGAAATAGCTGTCACCAAAGAAGAAGAAATAACTGCCGCCAACAAAGAAGAAAAAACTGATCGCTAATGGGGAACAAACAGCTGCCTCCAACAAATAATAAATACTTGCCGCCAACAAAGAAGAAATAGCCGCCGAAAAATGAAGACAAAAATAGACGGCGAACCACAAAGAAGTAATGGCTGCCGAACAACGAAGAAAAAATATCCGCCGCCAACATAAAACATATGGCCGCCGGACAATGAAGAAGAAATAGCTATCACTAACGGAGTAAAAAAATAGCGGCTGGCAACAAAGGCAAAAAAGCTTTCGCTAACAAAGTGGAAATAGCCGCCACCAAGGAATAAAACAAACAAGAAAAAGTCGCCGCCAACAAACAGTAAACATCCGCCGCCAACAAAGTGGAAATAGCCCCCACCAAGGAAGAAGACTTAGCCGCCACCAACGAAGAAGAAATAGCCACTACCAACAAAGAGGAAATAGTTGTCACCAAAGAAGAAGAAATAACTGCCGCCAACAAAGAAGAAAAAACTGATCGCTAATGGGGAACAAACAGCTGCCTCCAACAAATAATAAATACTTGCCGCCAACAAAGAAGAAATAGCCGCCGAAAAATGAAGACAAAAATAGACGGCGAACCACAAAGAAGTAATGGCTGCCGAACAACGAAGAAAAAATATCCGCCGCCAACATAAAACATATGGCCGCCGGAGAATGAAGAAGAAATAGCTATCACTAACAGAGAAAAAATAGCGGCTGGCAACAGAGGCAACAAAGCTTTAGTGAATTGCCAGACTTCTCCCTTCAATAAAAGTCCTATTGTGTATATTGCAGAAACCCATGGACATTTGATATTTATTTTTAAGGATCTGCTGCAAAAATGTGAGTCGAGATGTTTTTTGAACTGAACTGAGCCAGTTGAACGGGCCAAAAGATCACAAAAAAAGGAGGACCTAAAATAGAACCTTGAGGAACACCAGAAGTATAACTAAATGACTTCTGACTGCATCTCAGGTAAACAAGCTACCACAACACCCGAGTTCAGTGGTGGCAAACTCATTTTAGTCCAGGGGCCGCACGGAGGAAAATGTATTCCCACATGGGCCGGACTGGTAAAAACATGGCATAATAACATAAAAATAAAGACAACTTCAGATTGTTTTCTTTGTTTTAACATGGCCAAGAATAGAAAAAACACATTCGGAGAATGTACACATTACAAATAATTCTCTTGGCAAAACACTTCCAGTTCGTTGAAAATTCTGAAGAAAAAATTGGTGCAGTTTCAAAAACACCATGAAGTACACAATGAACTTAGACTTTGTCTCAGTTTTTTTTTTTACAAAGCCATTAAACTTTAAGCACATCCTGTCTAGGATTCTCATTTAGGCAGTTCACCATTACCATGAATTGATTAACGTGGACCCCGACTTAAACAAGTTGAAAAACGTATTCGGGTGTTACTATATGTACTGTACTGTGCAATCTACTAATAAAAGTTTCAATCAAAAACCATTAAAAAGTGTTTCTTCAATCCGCAACACATTCATTTATCATCATTCAAATATTACAATTATAATATAAACATTAAAGCTGCAAGCAGCGATGGACGAGACCGACTTTGAGGGCTCATAAAATCCAAACCGGAGCAGTAATTAAAAATCTTTCATTAACTTTTTATCAGAAGGGTTCAATCTCTCTCCTGTGCTAATTTGAAGCCGACACGACAAAACGCGCTCAGAGGAAATAATGTTTGAAAAAAGGTGACTGTTTTTACACAACTTTTGTTTTGAAGGGGAATTGCAAACTACCTGTTGATTTTTGCTGGGGTTGTCAGTGTATGAAACATAGGTCTATGTGAGACCTACATAGGGCCCACTTGCTGACCAAGCTTTTGCAAAATCGGAACAAACACCAAATTGAGACTCTACATGCAGAATTTTGCAAATCCATTCTCCGCACCCAACGGAAAACCCCAAATAATGCAAATGCAGAGCAGAATTAGGAAGATACCCAGTAGTAATCAAAATCCAAAAGAGAGCATTTAAATGTTATAACCACTTAAAAGAAAGTGACCGAGACACGCTCCATAACAAAGCCCTTACCTACAAAGAGACCCTAGAGCAGAGATGTCAAACGTACGGCCCGAGGGCCGGATCAGGCCCGCGAACAGATTTTTTTCCGGCCCGCGGGATGAGTTTGCTAAGTATAAAAATTAACCTGAAATTTTTGAATTAAAGAAACTGCTGTTATAAATGTGTCCACTGGATGTCGCAATATCAATTATTTGTATCTTTGTAGATGATGCTAGATATGTACAAAATATAACCACATTATGTTAGTGCACCAGTCGAGGGTAAATGATCAAACTACATAAATAACAAACTGTAATTTGATTTTGATTTTTTTTTTTTTATCTTGATAGATTAAAAATTAACACCAAAGAGTTGACTGATGAACATTATCGGCCGATAAATGCTTTAAAATGTAATATCAGAAATTATCGGTATCGTTTTTTTATTATCGGTATCGGTTTTTTTTGTTTTTTTTTGTTGTTTTTTTATTAAATCAACATAAAAAACACAAGATACACTTACAATTAGTGCACCCAACCCAAAAAAACCTCCCTCTCCCTTTCTGTCATTAATATTCTGGTTCCTACATTATACATCAATATATATCAATACAGTCTGCAAGGGATACAGTCCGTAAGCACACATGATTACGGGACTGGTCCACTAATAGTACTAATCTTTAACAGTTAATTTTACTCATTTTCATTAATTACTAGTTTTTATGTAACTGTTTTTATATTGTTTTACTTTCTTTTTTATTCAAGAAATGTTTTTAATTGATTTATCTTATTTTATTTTATTATTATTTTTAAAAAGGACCTTATCTTCACCATACCTGGTTGTCCAAATTAGGCATAATAATGTGTTAATTCCACGACTGTATACATCGGTATCGGTTGATATCGGTATCGGTAA
>NC_084753.1:11349897-11372397 GCF_033978785.1 Entelurus aequoreus
ACAGGGAAAAGTTTGGACAAAATAGTGCAACTAAGGACATCACTACAACACATTCCGTGTAATTCCCCTAAGTTAATGTTTTTTTTACGTGTGCTAAAACAAGGAAAAATTGGTCAATGTGACAGTTATTAGCATTGCGGGTTGTCAGCATTGACTGTCACACGTGGAAGACTCACCAATGTCATGGGGAGCTGAGGATGTCGAAGATGTCATCTCCACTTTGCATTGCTGCTGAGAGCTGATAGCATCCCTGTTAGCATTGCTACGTCTCGCCTTTGGATACCGCTCACGCCAAAGGCTCTCCCACGTGGAGGTGTGTTATTGATGAGGCAGGGGTTGAAGACAGAATGCATTAAAAAGTTATTCTGACAACATTTGGTCCACTTGATTGTCGCAGTGAAGATAGCGGCAAGATTAGCCGCCGTGTTGTTAGCATTGTTCATCAAGTCCCGCTTGGTAGAATTTTTTTTTGATCACCATTATAAATTAAAACAAATACTGCACTATATATATATATATATATATATATATATATATATATATATATATATATATATATATATATATATATATACATAACCTACTCCGCCTAGTGGTTAGAGTGTCCGCCCTGAGATCGGTAGGTCGGGAGTTCAAACCCCGGCCGAGTCATACCAAAGACTATAAAAATGAGACCCATTACCTCCCTGCTTGGCACTCAGCATCAAGGGTAGGAATTGGGCGATAAATCACCAAAATTGATTTCCGGGCGCGGCCACTGCTACTGCTCACTGCTCCCCTCACCTCCCAGGGGGTGATCAAGGGTGATGGGTCAAATGCAGAGAATAATTTCGCCACACCTAGTGTGTGAGTAGGTGTGTGTGTGTGTGTGTGTGTGTGTGTGTGTGTGTGTGTGTGTGTGTGTGTGTGTGTGTGTGTGTGTGTGTGTGTGTGTGTGTGTGTGTGTGTGTGTGTGTGTGTGTGTGTGTGTGTGTGTGTGTGTGTGTGTGTGTGTGTGTGTGTGTGTGTGTGACAATCATTGGTACTTTAACTTTAATATATACACACACACAGGTACAGTATATACATATGCATATATACATTAATATATACTTATGCACACACACAGACATATACATATATACATTATAATATACATATATACATACATACACATATATACATATATACACACGTATAAATACATATATACACATATATACATACATACATATATACATATATACACATATACACATATATGCATATATACACATATGTCCATATATACATACTGTACATACATGTATATACATACATATATACACACATATATATACATACATACATATATACATACATATGTATATACATACATGTATATACATATGTATATACATACATGTATATACATATATACATACATACACATACATACACATATACATTTTTACATACATACATATATACAGTATATATATGCATGTATACAGCATATATATGCATATATACAGCATATATATATACATATATACATACATATATACATACATATATACATACATATATACATATGTACAGTATATATATACATATATACAGTATATATATATACATACATATATTTGTGTGTATATATAGACATATATACATATGTACAGTATATATATACAGTATATATATATATACATATATACATACATATATTTGTGTGTATAGATAGACATACATACATATGTACGCACACATACATATACACATATATACACGTACATATATACACATATATATACATACATATATACAAATACATATATACACACATACATATAGACACATATATATACATATACACATATATGTATATTTATACATATATACACATATACACAAACATATTCATACACACATACACATGTGCAATATTGACCTACATTCTATGTATATATTATCGTCATCTTTATCAATGATTATATTACAGAAAACTTTCAAAAACGGGTCTACTGGAAAAAAATAAAAAATCAATTGTAAAAAATATGCGATCTGGTGATGCTGCATTATTTGAACTTGTATCACACAATTCCAGTCATCACTGTTTGTGGCAAAAACTTTTATTTTGACTTCTTAGCAGTTGTGGAAGCACGTACTGTAAGCGCCTGTGCTCATTAGCGTTTTCTGCTGCAAATGCAAACTACAAACTAATTGTACTCAGCGTTGCATTTTCTATCTGGGAAATTAACATAAAAGCCTCGGCAGCAGCTGCAAATGACAAAAATACGTCGTTGGTTTTTTTTAAGGTGCATAATAAGGAAATGCTTTTGCCGCTCCCATTCCAGGCCTGCTGAATTCCCGCTTTTACGAGCACATGTGCGTCGTCTCCACTCAAAGCTCCGCAGCCGATGATTGCTTTCACGCGGCTTTCGGAGCGAGTCGTCGCGCGACGCTAAAAAAGGATCCCGGCGGCAAGAACGTTTGTAAAGAGTTTGGTAAAAACAGCAACATCTGTGCTCCGCGCCAGCAATCTGACGGTGGCTGGAGTCACATGGGGGAGGTTAATTAGCATGTGGATCAGAGCTGATGAATACGACGAGTGCGTTTACATTAGCAACTACCTTTTTCTTTTCAGAACCTAATTGCAGGCATTCGCCGGATCTCGAGTGAACGGCGGGAGCATCCGCATCGCACTCTGAGGTATAATGGCTCAGTGAAAATGCACGCTGATTTATTTCATTCTTTCTTTTATTGAACTTTATGGGAAGTCATTTGCAGTAATGTGATCGGGGAGGTTTTGAAAGAGCTATTTCATCTCGCTGTGCTGCTTGCCTTCTCTGCGGGGGGGCCGCCTTTCACTACAGTTGCAGTCAGGCCTGGGCGAAAAGGCTGAAAACAGTATAAGTGTTTTATATAAGCCGATATCCATAATATTGGTATTTTTAGGACCTATGTAGCACAAATGTAGCGCAAACTATTGGGACAACATTTGAGATAATATGATGTGGTTGGTGGGCTGGTTATAAACAAAAATAAGATGTTAATTACACATGAAAATCTATAAAACGATAACATAAAAACTATAAAAGACCAAAGAAAATTGCAGCACAAATGTAGCACAAACTATTGGGACAACATTGGAGAGGATATGACATGGTTGGTGGGCTGGTTATGAAAAAATAATATGTTGATTACACATGAACATCTATAAAACAATAATGACATAAAAACTATAAAAGACCAAAGAAAATTGCAGCACAAATGTAGCACAAACTATTGGGACAAGATTGGAGAGAATATGACATGGTCGGTGGGCTGTTATAAAAAGATAATACGTTAATTACACATGAACATCTATAAAACGATAATAACATAAAAATTATAACATACCAAAAATATTTGCAGCACAAATGTAGCACAAACTATTGGGCCAAAATTGGAGAGAGTATGACGTGGTTGGTGGGCTGGTTATGAAAAAAGATGTCGCTAGTATGTCTATAAATCGATAATAAAATTAAAATTATAGAAGACCAAAGAAATTTGCAGCACAAATGTAGCACAAACTATTAGGACAAGATTAGAGAGCTAATGACATGGTTGGTGGACTGGTTAAAAAAAAAAGTATATGTTAATTACACATGAACATCTATAAAACGAAAATAACATAAAAACTATAAAAGCTATTGGGACAAAATTGGAGAGAATATGACATGGTTGGTAGGCTGGTTATAAAAAATAAAAAAAATTGGTTAATTATGTGTAAACGATAACATAAAAACTTAAAAAGACCAAAGACATCTGCAGCACAAATGTAGCACAAACTATTGGGACAACATTTGAGATAATATGATGTGGTTGGTGGGCTGGTTATAAACAAAAATAATATGTTAATTACACATGAAAATCTATAAAACGATAACATAAAAACTATAAAAGACCAAAGAAAATTGCAGCACAAATGTAGCACAAACTATTGGGACAACATTGGAGAGGATATGACATGGTTGGTGGGCTGGTTATGAAAAAATAATATGTTGATTACACATGAACATCTATAAAACAATAATGACATAAAAACTATAAAAGACCAAAGAAAATTGCAGCACAAATGTAGCACAAACTATTGGGACAACATTGGAGAGAATATGACATGGTTGGTGGGCTGGTTATGAAAAAATAATATGTTGATTACACATGAACATCTATAAAACAATAATGACATAAAAACTATAAAAGACCAAAGAAAATTGCAGCACAAATGTAGCACAAACTATTGGGACAACATTGGAGAGGATATGACATGGTTGGTGGGCTGGTTATGAAAAAATAATATGTTGATTACACATGAACATCTATAAAACAATAATGACATAAAAACTATAAAAGACCAAAGAAAATTGCAGCACAAATGTAGCACAAACTATTGGGACAACATTGGAGAGGATATGACATGGTTGGTGGGCTGGTTAAAAAAAAATATATATATGTTAATTACACATGAACATCTATAAAAGGATAATAACATAAAATCTATAAAAGACCAAAAATATTTGCAGCACAAATGTAGCACAAACTATTGGGACAACATTGGAGAGGATATGACATGGTTGGTGGGCTGGTTATGAAAAAATAATATGTTGATTACACATGAACATCTATAAAACAATAATGACATAAAAACTATAAAAGACCAAAGAAAATTGCAGCACAAATGTAGCACAAACTATTGGGACAACATTGGAGAGGATGTGACATGGTTGGTGGGCTGGTTATGAAAAAATAATATGTTGATTACACATGAACATCTATAAAACAATAATGACATAAAAACTATAAAAGACCAAAGAAAATTGCAGTACAAATGTAGCACAAACTATTGGGACAACATTGGAGAGGATATGACATGGTTGGTGGGCTGGTTATGAAAAAATAATATGTTGATTACACATGAACATCTATAAAACAATAATGACATAAAAACTATAAAAGACCAAATAAAATTGCAGCACAAATGTAGCACAAACTATTGGGACAACATTGGAGAGGATATGACATGGTTGGTGGGCTGGTTATGAAAAAATAATATGTTGATTACAGATGAACATCTATAAAACAATAATGACATAAAAACTATAAAAGACCAAAGAAAATTGCAGCACAAATGTAGCACAAACTATTGGGACAACATTGGAGAGGATATGACATGGTTGGTGGGCTGGTTATGAAAAAATAATATGTTGATTACAGATGAACATCTATAAAACAATAATGACATAAAAACTATAAAAGACCAAAGAAAATTGCAGCACAAATGTAGCACAAACTATTGGGACAACATTGGAGAGGATATGACATGGTTGGTGGGCTGGTTATGAAACAATAATATGTTGATTACACATGAACATCTATAAAACAATAATGACATAAAAACTATAAAAGACCAAAGAAAATTGCAGCACAAATGTAGCACAAACTATTGGGACAACATTGGAGAGGATATGACATGGTTGGTGGGCTGGTTATGAAAAAATAATATGTTGATTACACATGAACATCTATAAAACAATAATGACATAAAAACTATAAAAGACCAAAGAAAATTGCAGCACAAATGTAGCACAAACTATTGGGACAAGATTGGAGAGGATATGACATGGTTGGTGGGCTGGTTATGAAAAAATAATATGTTGATTACACATGAACATCTATAAAACAATAATGACATAAAAACTATAAAAGACCAAAGAAAATTGCAGCACAAATGTAGCACAAACTATTGGGACAACATTGGAGAGGATATGACATGGTTGGTGGGCTGGTTATGAAAAAATAATATGTTGATTACAGATGAACATCTATAAAACAATAATGACATAAAAACTATAAAAGACCAAAGAAAATTGCAGCACAAATGTAGCACAAACTATTGGGACAACATTGGAGAGGATATGACATGGTTGGTGGGCTGGTTATGAAAAAATAATATGTTGATTACACATGAACATCTATAAAACAATAATGACATAAAAACTATAAAAGACCAAAGAAAATTGCAGCACAAATGTAGCACAAACTATTGGGACAACATTGGAGAGGATATGACATGGTTGGTGGGCTGGTTATGAAAAAATAATATGTTGATTACACATGAACATCTATAAAACAATAATGACATAAAAACTATAAAAGACCAAAGAAAATTGCAGCACAAATGTAGCACAAACTATTGGGACAACATTGGAGAGGATATGACATGGTTGGTGGGCTGGTTAAAAAAAAAAAAAAATATGTTAATTACACATGAACATCTATAAAAGGATAATAACATAAAATCTATAAAAGACCAAAAATATTTGCAGCACAAATGTAGCACAAACTATTGGGACAAGATTGGAGAGGATATGACATGGTTGGTGGGCTGGTTATGAAAAAATAATATGTTGATTACACATGAACATCTATAAAACAATAATGACATAAAAACTATAAAAGACCAAAGAAAATTGCAGCACAAATGTAGCACAAACTATTGGGACAACATTGGAGAGGATGTGACATGGTTGGTGGGCTGGTTATGAAAAAATAATATGTTGATTACACATGAACATCTATAAAACAATAATGACATAAAAACTATAAAAGACCAAAGAAAATTGCAGTACAAATGTAGCACAAACTATTGGGACAACATTGGAGAGGATATGACATGGTTGGTGGGCTGGTTATGAAAAAATAATATGTTGATTACACATGAACATCTATAAAACAATAATGACATAAAAACTATAAAAGACCAAAGAAAATTGCAGCACAAATGTAGCACAAACTATTGGGACAACATTGGAGAGGATATGACATGGTTGGTGGGCTGGTTATGAAAAAATAATATGTTGATTACAGATGAACATCTATAAAACAATAATGACATAAAAACTATAAAAGACCAAAGAAAATTGCAGCACAAATGTAGCACAAACTATTGGGACAACATTGGAGGGGATATGACATGGTTGGTGGGCTGGTTATGAAAAAATAATATGTTGATTACAGATGAACATCTATAAAACAATAATGACATAAAAACTATAAAAGACCAAAGAAAATTGCAGCACAAATGTAGCACAAACTATTGGGACAACATTGGAGAGGATATGACATGGTTGGTGGGCTGGTTATGAAACAATAATATGTTGATTACACATGAACATCTATAAAACAATAATGACATAAAAACTATAAAAGACCAAAGAAAATTGCAGCACAAATGTAGCACAAACTATTGGGACAACATTGGAGAGGATATGACATGGTTGGTGGGCTGGTTATGAAAAAATAATATGTTGATTACACATGAACATTTATAAAACAATAATGACATAAAAACTATAAAAGACCAAAGAAAATTGCAGCACAAATGTAGCACAAACTATTGGGACAACATTGGAGAGGATATGACATGGTTGGTGGGCTGGTTATAAAAAAATATATATATGTTAATTACACATGAACATCTATAAAAGGATAATAACATAAAATCTATAAAAGACCAAAAATATTTGCAGCACAAATGTAGCACAAACTATTGGGACAAGATTGGAGAGAATATGACATGGTTGGTGGGCTGGTCATAAAAAAAAAAACTAAAAAAAAACTTTAAAAAAACGTTGATTACACATGAACATCTATAAAATGATAACATAAAAACTATAAAATACCAAAGAAATCTGCAGCACAAATGTAGCACAAACAAATGGGACAAGATTGGGGAGAATATTACATGGTTCGTCGGCTGGTTACAAAAAGATAATACGTTAATTACACATGAAAATCTATAAAACGATAACATAAAAACTATAAAAGACCAAAGAAATTTTTAGCACAAATGTAGCACAAACTATTGGGACAAGATTGGAGAGAATATGACATGGTCGGTGGGCTGGTTATAAAAAGATAATACGTTAATTACACATGAACATCTATAAAACGATAATAATATAAAAACTATAACATAACAAAAATATTTGCAGCACAAATGTAGCACAAACTATTGGGCCAAAATTGGAGAGAGTATGACGTGGTTGGTGGGCTGGTTATGAAAAAAGATGTCGCTAGTATGTCTATAAATCGATAATAAAATGAAAATTATAGAAGACCAAAGAAATTTGCAGCACAAATGTAGCACAAACTATTAGGACAAGATTAGAGAGCTAATGACATGGTTGGTGGACTGGTTATAAAAAAAAAAGTATACGTTAATTACACATGAACATCTAAAAAACGAAAATAACATAAAAACTATAAAAGACCAAATAAATTTGCATCACAAATGTAGCACAAACTATTGGGGCAAAATTGGAGAGAATAGGACATGGTTGGTGAGCTGGTTATAAAAAAAAACAAACATTACTTACACATGAAAATCTATAAAACAATAACATAAAAACTATAAAAGTCCAAAGAAATCTGCAGCACAAATGTAGCACAAACTATTCGGACAAGATTGGAGAGAATATGACATGGTTGGTGGACTGGTTATAAAAAAAAAAAAAATTAAAAAAAAAAATTGGTTAATTAAGCGTAAACGATAACATAAAAATTTTAAAAGACCAAAGAAATATGCAGCACAAATGTAGCACAAACTATTGGGACAAGATTGGAGAGAATATGTATGACATGGTTGGTGGGCTGGTTATTATAAAATATATATATGTTAATTACACATGAACATCCATAAAAGGATAATAACATAAAAACTATAAAAGACCAAATAAATTTGCAGCACAAATGTAGCACAAACTATTGGTACAACATTGGAGAGAATATGACATGGTTGGTGGGCTGGTTATAAAAATGTGTTTGTTTTTTTTAATTACACATGAAAATCTATAAAACGATAACATAAAAACTATAAAAGACCAAACAAATCTGAAGCACAAATGTAGTACAAACTATTGGGACAAGATTGGAGAGAATATGACATGGTTGGTAGGCTGGTTATAAAAATTTTTTAAAAAATTGGTTAATTACGCGTAAACGATAACATAAAAACTTAAAAAGACCAAAGAAATGTGCAGCACAAATGTAGCACAAACTATTGGGACAAGATTGGAGAGAATATGTATGACATGATTGGTGGGCTGGTTATAAAAAATATATATATGTTAATTACACATGAACATCTATAAAAGGATAATAACATAAAAACTATAAAAGACCAAAGAAATCTGCAGCACAAATGTAGTACAAACTATTGGTACAACATTGGAGATAATATGACATGGTTGGTTTAATGGTTATAAAAATATATATATGTTAATTACACATGAACAGCTATAAAACGATAATAACATTAAAACTATACAAGACCAAAGAAATGTGCAGCACAAATGTAGCACAAACTATTGGGACAAGATTGAAAAGAATATGATGTGGTTGGTGGAATGGTTATAAAAAAAATATATATTTATGTTAATTACACATGAATATCTATAAAAGGATAATAACATAAAATCTATAAAAGACCAAAGAAATTTGCAGCACAAATGTAGTACAAACTATTGGTACAACATTGGAGATAATATCACCTGGTTGGTGGGCTGGTTATAAAAAAATAATACTTTAATTACACATGAACATCTATAAAACAATAATAACATAAAAACTATAAAAGACCAAAGAAATTTGCAGCACAAAATGGCACAAACGTTTGAGACAAGTTTGGGGTGAATTTGACAAGGTGGGAGGGGGGGAAAGGGGTTATGAATAATAAAACATCAACTAAAACTTGCAATTCCGGTAGAAATTGCGTATGAATGCTCTAAGTGCGCAAGCTGCCGATACGCGTGAGTGGAACTGAAATGCTTGAATGGATGTTGGAACGGTTCAAACCGGTTGAGAAATGTGGGACATGGAGAGGTTTGTATATTGCCCATTCATTTTCAATGGGGGGAGGTCCCTGGTAATTCCGGGTAATCAGGGATTTTTTGGAACTGGGGAAACATGCTGGCTTGAATGTCCAGTGGTCAAAAACGGTTAAAAAATGTGGACTCTGAAATCTTTCCAGGAAGAGGTGAAAATAGGGCCTTGAAAACATGGGAATTCTGGGAATTCTGGGAATTCCTGGAATTCATTTGAATTTGGAAAAAGGTAGTTTGATTGTTCAAAGTGAGGGGAGTGTGTGGATGGTGGAATGGTTCCAATCGGGTGGGAAATGTTTGAAAATTGGCCTATTCATATTCAATGGGCAAAATGTCCAGGAAAACTGGGAATTTTGGGTAATACGGGGGGGGGGGGGGGATGTGATGGGGCGTGACTTTGGGTCGGAAAAATAATACATAGATTATTTGTTTTGGTGTAGAATCTAATTGTGTGAATGCTTGGACATTTTTGGAGGATTTTAACATGATTGGGGGAGAGGGTGTGGTTATAATAATAATAATAATAATAATAATAATAATAATAATAATAATAATAATAATAATAATAATAATAATAATAATAAGGAATAACATTTGTAACGCACTTTACATTTGTTAAAATCTCAAAGTGCTACAAAGTATAAAAAATAAAAAATAAAATAGAAAGTTAGAATATAGAATAAAAAATAGAATAGAAATGAAAACATGACAAACACTAGATAAACATTAGATAAAACAGAAACATAGATAAAAAAATTGAAATAAAAGCATGAAAGCACTGGATAAAACAGATAGGCAAGCAGTGTATTTAAAAACAAAAAGGCAGAGAAATTAGATAAAAGCTGTGCTAAAAAGGTGTTGAATAATAACATGTTATTTATATATTCATACCATAAAATCTATAACAGTCAAACAAACAAAAAAATGCAGCACAGACCAGCACAAACGAATGGGACACATTTGGAAGATGTTTAACATGGTTGGGGGGGGGGGGGGGGTCTGGTCATGAGTACTGACATGTTATTTACATTTTATTGACATTAAAATCTATAAAAACACTAATACCATAAAAACAGTCAAACAAATGGGACAAGTTTAGGGAGATTTTTCTAAGGTTAACGGGGGTGGGTGTGTGGTTTATCGCAAAATGCACAAAATTAGCTAAAAATAAATTAAATAAAAAAGATAGCATAAAACGTTGCCGTGCTAACCTAAGCATACTTCCAAGATGGAGCCAAGTATCAAAAACCATGATTTTTAAGTAAAAACATACAAAATGAGCTAAAAAGCTAGCATAGAACAGTAGCATGCTAGCAAGTGACGAAAAAAAGAAAATACAGAATTAGCTAAAAAGCGAGCATAGCATACATAATAAATAATAAAATGTTAATAACATAATAACTATAATAGATACTCTACACAAAAAAATGCAAAACAAACAGCACAATTTTATTTTTTTACGTGGTTGAAGGTGGTCAGGGGCTGGGTAATAAAACGCTAATTACACGTTAACATAACAACTATAAAATGTGAATGTAATAAAAATAATTTGCAGCACAATCGTTGCACAAACGTTTAGACAAGTTTGGGTAGATTTGAGGAGGGGGGGATATAAGAACGTTAATATCAAAACTATAATAGTTAGAGAACAAAAATGCAGCACAAACAAGAGTTAGCTATTAGCAAATTGTCGAACAGTTTAAGGACAACATTTCTCAACAAGCTATTGCAAGGAATTTAGGGATTTTACCATCTAATATCATCAATAAGTTCAGAGAATTTGGAGAAATCACTGCACGTAAGCTGCAAGGCCGAAAACCAACATTGAACGCCCGTGACTTTCGACCCCCCAGGCGGTACTGCATCAAAAAGCGACATCAGTGTGTAAAGGATATCACCACATGGGCTCAGGAACACTTCAGAAAACCACTGTCAGTAATTACAGTTCCTCGCTACATCTGTAAGTGCAAGTTAATACCCTACTATGCAAAGCCAAAGCCATTTATCAACAACACCCAGAAACGCAGCCGGCTTCACTGGGCCTGCGCTTATCTAAGATGGACTGATGCAAAGTGGAAAAGTGTTCTGTGGTCTGACAAGTCCAAATTTCAAATTGTTTTTGGAAACTGTGGACGTCGTGTCCTCCGGAACTAAGAGGAAAAGAACCATCCGGACTGTTATAGGCGCAAAGTTGAAAAGCCAGCATTTGTGAAGGTATGGGGGTGTATTAGGTAACTTACACATCTGTGAAGTGCGTTTTGGAGCAACATATGTTGCCATCCAAGCAACGTTATCATGGACGCCCCTGCTTATTTCAGCAAGACAATGCCATGCCACTTGTTACAACAGCGTGGCTTCATAGTAAAAGAGTGCGGGTACTAGACTGGCCTGCCTGTAGTCCAGACCTGTCTCCCACTGAAAATGTGTGGCAAAATATGAAGCCTAAAATACCACAACGGAGACCCCCGGACTGTTGAACAACTTAGGCTGTACATCAAGCAAGAATGGGAAAGAATTCCACCTGAAAAGCTTGAAAAAAATGTGTCTCCTCAGTTCCCAAATGTTTACTGAGTGTTGTTAAAAGGAAAGGCCATGTAACACAGTGGTAAAAATGCCCCTGTGCCAACTTTTTTGCAATGTGTTGCTGTCATTAAATTCTAAGTTAATGACTATTTGCAAAAAAAAAATAAGTTTCTCAGTTCGGACATTAAATATCTTGTCTTTGCAGTCTATTCAATTGAATACAAGTTGAAAAGGATTTGCAAATCACTGTATTCTGTTTTTATTTACCATTTACACAACGTGCCAACTTCACTGGTTTCGGGTTTTGTATAACTCGATATCGCTTTATCGCCCTGCCCTACGTCGCTGCACCCATTTGATAATACCTCTTCAGCGTGTCACCAGAGACATGTAAAAATGTCGCCCGCTGAAAGGCACAGATGTCCCTCGGTGAAAGCGGGGATCCCCAAAAAAAAACCCAAGAAGTGTCTCGGACAAGGACGAGGACTCGTGTCATCGCTCATCGCGACAATTATGCTGCCGAGCAGATGTTTGCCACCTCACAAACAATAGAGAAAGTCGTTATTAAAAAGGAAACAAAAAAAAAAACACAGAAAAGCCAGCTGCCATTCACCTACTTTTATTAGGAAAAAGGTTTTGATGCTGCCACCAGTCATCAATTGGGCCTTTTTTTCCTCGCCCCCTCGCAACATCTGTGCCATCAAAGTGATTATTCTCCTCACTACATTAGTGCGGTGGAAAATTAATATCTTTTGGTCAGAGGGAACTGCTGTGGTGATTTGCATGTTATGCATTTGGCAGTAAACTGTGCAACTTTGAACAGACTACAGAAGGGAGAGGAATCATGTGGTTGATGGTTTTGCAGCGCAATCTTCTGGAAATGATGGAAAGTGCCACTCTATGTAGCAACTGACGACGTGGTCCAAGTTGGGATTACCACAAAACACATTTGAAGATATTCAACAGACTACGCCCCAAATTCGTCACGTTTCAAGTGTCAGGTAAAGTGCGACAAATGGGGGCCCCTTCATGGTGTAAATGTAGTCAAATTCTGGATATGAAAAAAAGGGTACCGTGCTTGCAAGCAAAGTGGTCAGGGGGTGTTATTCTATTCAACTGCAGAGAGTACCACGCATCAATCCGCCCAGACAAAGAATCGCACGTTTGTTTGTTTTTGTCAGAGCTGATTTTTTGTTTTGTTAAAAGAGTACAATATGGAGTGAAATTACTGTCAAAACTCCACTAACTCAAAACAATGTATCACAAACTCAAAATTGTTTCACAATCTCAAAAACGTTTCACAAACTGGAAAACATGTTTCACAAACTCAAAATTGTTTCACAAACTCAAAAAAAAAGTTTTCATGAACTCAAAAATGTTTCACAAACTCAAAATTGTTTCACAAACTCAAAAATTGTTTCACAAACTGTAAAAAATGTCTCACACAATTTAAAACTGTTTCACAAACTCAAGACAATGTTTCACAAACTCAAAATTGTTTCACAAACTTAAAAATTGTTTCACAAACTCAAAACAATGTATCACAAACTCAAAATTGTTTCACAATCTCAAAAACGTTTCACAAACTGGAAAACATGTTTCACAAACTCAAAATTGTTTCACAAACTCAAAAAAAAAGTTTTCATGAACTCAAAAATGTTTCACAAACTCAAAAATTGTTTCACAAACTGTAAAAAATGTCTCACACAATTTAAAACTGTTTCACAAACTCAAGACAATGTTTCACAAACTCAAAATTGTTTCACAAAATGGAAACAATGTTTCACAAACTTAAAAAACGTTTCACAAACTCAAACATGTTTCACAAACTCAAACATGTTTCACAAACTGGGAAAAATGTTTCACAAACTCAAAATTTTTTCGCAAACTCAAAAATGTTTCACAAACTCAAAATTTTTTCACAAACTCAAAAATGTTTCACAAACTCAAAATTGTTTCACAAACTCAAAAAAAAGTTTTCATGAAATCAAAAATGTTTCACAAACTCAAAATTGTTTCACAAATTCAAAAATTGTTTCACAAACTCAAAATAATGTTTCACAAACTCAAAATTGTTTCACAAACTGTAAAAAATGTCTCACACAATTTAAAACTGTTTCACAAACTCAAGACAATGTTTCACAAACTCAAAATTGTTTCACAAAATGGAAAAAATGTTTCACAAACTTAAAAAACGTTTCACAAACTCAAACATGTTTCACAAACTCAAACATGTTTCACAAACTGGGAAAAATGTTTCACAAACTCAAAATTTTTTCACAAACTCAAAAATGTTTCACAAACTCCAAATTGTTTCACAAACTCAAAAAAAAGTTTTCATGAACTCAAAAATGTTTCACAAACTCAAAATTGTTTCACAAACTCAAAAATTGTTTCACAAACTCAAAATAATGTTTCACAAACTCAAAAATTGTTTCACAAACTCAAAACAATGTATCACAAACTGAAAATTGTTTCACAATCTCAAAAATGTTTCACAAACTGGAAAACATGTTTCACAAACTCAAAATTGTTTCACAAACTCAAAAAAAAAGTTTTCATGAACTCAAAAATGTTTCACAAACTCAAAATTGTTTCACAAACTCAAAAATTGTTTCACAAACTGTAAAAAAATGTCTCACACAATTTAAAACTGTTTCACAAACTCAAGACAATGTTTCACAAACTCAAAATTGCTTCACAAAATGGAAAAAATGTTTCACAAACTTAAAAAACGTTTCACAAACTCAAACATGTTTCACAAACCCAAACATGTTTCACAAACTGGGAAAAATGTTTCACAAACTCAAAATGTTTTCACAAACTCAAAAATGTTTCACAAACTCCAAATTGTTTCACAAACTCAAAAAAAAGTTTTCATGAACTCAAAAATATTTCACAAACTCAAAATTGTTTCACACACTCAAAAATTGTTTCGCAAACTCAAAACAATGTATCACAAACTCAAAATTGTTTCACAATCTCAAAAATGTTTCACAAACTAGAAAACATGTTTCACAAACTCAAAAAAAAAGTTTTCATGAACTCAAAAATGTTTCACAAACTCAAAATTGTTTCACAAACTCAAAAATTGTTTCACAAACTGTAAAAAATGTCTCACACAATTTAAAACTGTTTCACAAACTCAAGACAATGTTTCACAAACTCAAAATTGTTTCACAAAATGGAAAACATGTTTCACAAACTTAAAAAACGTTTCACAAACTCAAACATGTTTCACAAACTGGGAAAAATGTTTCACAAACTCCAATTTTTTTCACAAACTCAAAAATGTTTCACAAACTCCAAATTGTTTCACAAACTCAAAAAAAAGTTTTCATGAACTCAAAAATGTTTCACAAACTCAAAATTGTTTCACAAACTCAAAAATTGTTTCACAAACTCAAAATAATGTTTCACAAACTCAAAATTGTTTCACAAACTGTAAAAAATGTCTCACAAAATTTAAAGTCTGGCTCATTGCATTCCACACTCTTTCCTTTTCCTATTGTGGATCACGGATTTGTATTTTAAACCACCTCGGATACTATATCCTTGTTACGGCACACAAGCGTTCCGTGCTTCCCTCTTCTGCAGCAGCGCTCAGAAGCTCCGCTGAGAGCACCAGACACGCCCCCGCGCTCATCACGCTGACCGCGCCCACACTACGCCACGGCCAGCGGCAATCTACACCCTACGCACCTGGATTTGATGAGGGACGACTATATAAGAACCTTCGACGCTGACTCATCATCGTCGGAACGTCGCTCTGCTCGCAGTAAGCCTTACGTATCTGACTTCCCTCCAGCTCTCGCTCGTTTGCCTTTCTTTCCTTGTGCCTCATTTCCTGATCCCAGTGTTGTCTTTCGTTCTTCCCCACAGTTCCCGTGTCCAAGCCTCGCTGTATACCTCCACTGCCATATTTCCCTCCTGGACACTGTTTGCTCTCCCCGATCCTTGACCCGTTTTGGACTTCCGGATTTCGCTCTCCTGCCACGCCCCCGCTTGGACCTTGGACCTTGCACCTCAACAAACCTTACGGTATCTATATGGTGAAATTCACACACATAGTTTCTCATGCAAACACATAGTAGCATACACACCCCATTCACTCATCAAGCACACAATAAACCCTATTGTGCTTGATTTCCTGTTGTCGTGCCGTCTCCTTCCCCAGTACTACATAACAATCCTCTTGAAAATGAGAGTCGAGAACGCGAAATGGACATTCACAGTGACTTTTATCTCCACGACAATACATCGACGAAACACTTTAGCTGCGGAGCTAACGTGATAGCATCGTGCTTAACTGCAGATAGAAACAAAATAAATAAATCCCTGACTGGAAGGATAGACAGAAGATCAACAATACTATTAAACCAGGGACATGTAAATACACGGTTAATGCTTTCCAGCCTGGCGAAGCTTAAAAATGCTGTTGCTAACGACGCCATTGAAGCTAACTTAGCTACGGAGCTAACGTGATAGCATCGTGCTTAACTGCATATAGAAACAAAATAAATAAATCCCTGACTGGAAGGATAGACAGAAGATCAACAATACTATTAAACCATGGACATGTAAATACACGGTTAATGCTTTCCAGCTTGGCGAAGGTTAAAAATGCTGTTGCTAGCGACGCCATTGAAGCTAACTTAGTATCACGGGACCTCACAGAGCTATGATAAAAACTTTAGCGCTCCACCTACGCCAGCCAGCCCTCATCTGCTCATCAACACCCGTGCTCACCTGCGTTCCAGCGATCGACGGAAGGACGAAGGACTTCACCGCGATCATCCGTGCGGTTGGTGGCTAGCGTCGGCTAGCGCGTCTGCTATCCGAGTCAAAGTCTTCCTGGTTGTGTTGCTGTAGTCCGCCGCTAATACACCGATCCCACCTACAACTTTCTTCTTTGCAGTCTTCATTGTTCATTAAACAAATTGCAAAAGATTCACCAACACAGATGTCCAGAATACTGTGGAATTATGAGATGAAAACAGAGCTATTTTGTATTGGATTCAATGGGCTACCGATACTTCTGTTTCACTGGTTACGTCACGCGCATACGTCATCATCCAAAGACGTTTTCAACCGGAAGTTTAGCGGGAAATTTAAAATTGCACTTTATAAGTTAACCCAGCCGTATTGGCATGTGTTGCAATGTTAAGATTTCATCATTGATATATAAACTATCAGACTGCGTGGTCGGTAGTAGTGCGTTTCAGTAGGCCTTTAAGAAAGCCCCCTAGACCTAAGATACCACCCACGTTGTCACCTTTACCAGCTACAAACCTAACCTATTATAGCTCAGTGGT
Source organism: Entelurus aequoreus (assembly GCF_033978785.1). Lineage (NCBI taxonomy): Eukaryota > Metazoa > Chordata > Actinopteri > Syngnathiformes > Syngnathidae > Entelurus > Entelurus aequoreus. The sequence goes on from NC_084753.1 coordinate 11,367,623, forward strand.
TGCCAGGGCACACATATTTTTTCACCCCCTCCCACTAAGTGGCGCTCTTTTCTCGTCAGAAGACAACAAGCAAACTGAACCTGATTTGAATCCAGAAGCTGCCTGAGAGGCTGATATGCCAACCATGTTTCCACTATGACTGATAAAGCTAAACACTTTCCTTTTCAAAGACACGAGAGGCTGACGATGACATTCGGAGGAGCGATAAAGCGGACATTTAATGCTCGGCTGATTGTACCGATTAAGGCGAGGACATCAAATAATATGATGACTCTGGTTTCAATCATACAAAAGGTCAAAACGTACGTCTGCACTGACAAGGAGGCTTTAAACCTCATATGGGTGAAATCATATCCCCACTTTGCGGCGTTGCAATGTATTGAAAAAAATGGCGGAAAAAACTTGGGTTTAATAAATCCTCATTTTCAAAAATGTACCAGAAATCAGGCAGATGCAAACCAAGAACAATTTGAGTGGTTCTTTGAAAGGAAAACGGCACTTTTCTTGGAATTTTGCTCAACATCCACAATCTTATGTGAGACGGAAAAACATGCATTCTAAATAGAAAAAAAACTGGTAGTACGAAGCACCACAATGAAAGTAATACGGATTAAACTAGTTCACCTATAAAAGCCAACCAATCAAGTCCATTTAATGGTTATTTTACGTAAACGATCCGAGCCGATTCACAGTGATTTGGAACTTTTTCCTATTCAGTAAAGAAATGTCCGGAGAATGCTAAGGTCTTTTAATTATTTATGTGAGATCTCTCATAACGTCAGGTGGCAGAGGAACAAGTCTACGCTGCTTGGAGGGAGACAGGGGAGGAGGACTTTAAGGTAAAGGTAAAGGGGCCTGTTGTTTCTGAGCGAAAACAGACTAATTGTGAAGAGGAATGTTTTGGTTAAACATAAGGAAAGGCAGTAATTAGGGATGATGCTCGAAACCGGTTTTCCCGGTTGTTCGATAAGAAAAGAACAGAGTCCCCGGACTCGAATCCCTTTTTGAGAACCGGTACCCGTTATCGAGACCACTATAGTAAAGAAAAAGAGTTGGTTCTTTATTCGAATCCCTGAGAACGAATCCCTCCCCACAGGAAATGCCCTGTGGGACGCAATGTTATGCCCATTTGATTGTAGACTCTTACTGTCACCTTGTGGCGATATGAAAATATTACGCGTCATTAGTTTGGGCACTTCCGGGTTGGCGAGTCAGTTCAGTTCATGAGACAATTGAGAAGTAGACAAGTTGTGTTAGCTCCTACAAGCCTTGGAAAAGATAAGTCTGTAAGTAAACTGTTTAACTTGTTTATATAACTCAATATTAAGGTGGGAAGTGTTTCAATTTGATAGTAAGATGTCTATTGAAAAACGATTTTTGTGCACTGTTTCAAAGGATGTTTTGAGGACTTCAAATGGCTGCCAGTCGTGTATTTCCACCATCGAAATAGTTTCAACACTCAGAAGTATTTGTTTGATGATAGTACTGTATATTTGTGTGAAGCTAATATTTACATATTGTGTATTACATTTCAGTATGTTAATTGATTCACATAGCTTCTACATTTGTCATTGTGTGTATTTCAGTTAAAAAAAAAAACATAACAGTCCAGTGCAAGACAAAAGTAAAGATAGGAAAAGACAAAGCAAGATCAACAACAATAAAGAGCCTAAATGGATTAATCTGCTTTGGAACTTTATTAGACGTCTTGGACTGTCTGCCAAGCTATGTAACCTGAACACGTATAGTGAGGGCAGAACAGGTAATATGCAATTATTGCCAGGCTTCGCTCTCATGTAAGGGAAGAAGAATTGTTGATTGATGACTGTGGTGTTCTTAGTGTCATAGTGTGTCGTAGTTAGTATGTTCCAATAGCAGCAGAAGTGCACTTTTTGGAGAGCTGTATTATTTTCACTTTTATGCCCAAGGGACTGATTTTATTTAACACTATATTATTATTTATACACCTATAGTGATCACAGAGACAGGTTGTTTTTGTGTTACTGTATATATTTGTTTTTCTGAAAAATCCCACTTAATATACTTTGGGTAACAGTCAATATTTATTTTTATTTTTTTTTAGGGGGGTAACAGTCAATATTTATTTATTTATTTTATTTTATTTTTTTCTTATAAAATAAAAGTGAGCTTTTGTTAAACCAAATATTGTGTTTTTTTCCATATACAACAACCTATCTGGAATCGATAAGAGAATCGATAAGGAATCGGCTTTATAAGAGGATTCGATAATGGGCTCGAACACGATAATTTCTTATCAAACATCATCCCTAGCAGTAATACAGCATCAATCACAAAAAGAAACCCATTTGCAAGGTAACTTTTTGACGAAAAGACAAAAACCGAATAAATTAGCAACAGTCCTAGTCTCATGTATCCTGGGATTTGGGGTATTAGCGGTCAGGTTGGGGACGAGCGCCTTGTGTCATTTACAGACTACATTGGTCTGACTAGGTCTAGATGACATTTTTACTTTCTCTTCTCACTCCATGCAAAGAATCACCCGAGAGACAACGAGATGGCGCAACCAGTTGATACTGTTTTCTGATTGGCTGTTAGCGTGTCACTCCCACTGATCAGCTTTTGTGCGTGCAACTGACCTTGTTTCGCAACGTCCGGTTTCTCCCGACAAATTGTATTGATGTCGATCAGGTGTCTATCGCAGTAAACCTTTATATCGTTTTATTTCCCAGCCCTACGTGTGCACAAGCGGGTTTCATATCAACCTTACAGTAGTTGCTCGGGGAATAGTGGGTCCTATTCAAAGCGGCCACCATTCAGTCACAGGCAAATTGCCCAACTGGTCTTTTTCTCAACTATTCCCACTCTCACCAGGGGCCTGGCACAAAAACAGAGCAGTTGCACTGCAAGCCACTGTGACCGCCGAGCAGTTTCACTCCAGCTCTTAATTAATTGCCTTTTTCAAAGACGCCCTGACGGAAGCTGTGCCCCCCGCTGTGCCGCGACTATGATGGAAGGAACAGTCATTTTCTTTGGATCAGGTGAAAGTCAAACTAAACTGAAAGTGATGTTGCAAAGTTGAATAGAAATCATTTAGACCAGGGGTGTCTAAACTATGGCCGGCGGGCCAATTGCAGCCCGAAGCCGTCTTCAATTTGGTCCCTCGAGACAATATGAGTTCAACAAGCAATCTGGCCGGGCAGGGTGTTTACTTATTAAATTGGAGTATCTGGCCATTTAATAGGTGCTTATTGGTAGGGATGATGTTCGAAACCGGTTCTCCCGGTTGTTCGATAAGAAAAGAACCGATTCCATGGACTCAAATCCCTTTTTGAGAACCGGTTCCCGTTATCGAGGCCACTATAGTAAAGAAAAAGAGTTGGTTCTTTATTCGAATCCCTGGGAACGAATCCCGTTCCACAGGAAATGCCCTGTGGCACGTCCCAGGAAATGACGTAGCTCAGTCATTAGGTGGCAGATACAGAAGCAGCAACAACAATGGACCGGAAAAAACGTCTCAAGGCATGGCTTCATTTTACAAAAAAATACGACGAGGAAACGGCTATCTGCAATTATTGCCAATATACAACAACCTATCTGGATTCGATAAGAGAATCGATAAGGAATCGGTTCGACAAGAGGATTCGACAATGGGCTCGAACTCGATAATTTCTTATCAAACATCATCCCTACTTATTGGTCACTATTTTGTGGACAATGTGAGTGACTCAGACCAGTGACCATGGAGTGTCTTCTTTAGAGCAGGGGTGTCCAAAACACAGCACGGGGCCGAGACGTCGTGAGATTGCATACGTCTTAACAGCTTGACAGTTTGGATGCCGTTGTTTTGTCGCCATCTAGTGGACAATGTGAGTACTTCAAGTCAATGACCTTCAAATGTGCCCTAAATGGGAGCATTCGCAGACCCAATGCAAATAACCTTCCCTGGTCATGGTGCAAAAAAATTATAATAAAATGTCCGCAGACATGGTCACTTATAACACAACCTGCTCACTGAACTTTGTGGACATCATAAACAATGTCCATGCACCAGAAGAAGAAAAAAATTACACCCATTTAAATAAATTACGAAGCATGATGGGGAAAATGCAAAACACTCTCTCCACACTTCTCCATGTTTTCCACATTTTAGCTGCTTGTTATTTCTGATTGATTACAACACTTTAAGGAGGTCGTCACAGAAGTCGAACTTTTACATACTCTTAATATCCAATTATGTAAATTGTTATCTATTAATACAATATGTACACATATTTATGTATATATAGTTACTTTACATACAGTCAGCTCCCGACCAATTTTCTTTAGCCCAATGCAACCCCCAAGTCAAATAGTTTGAACGCCCATGCTCTAGTGGCTGTATGCACAGCAAATTACTCATATGACCCAATTCAAACAACCTTCCCTAGTCATGGCGCAGGAAAAGAAAAATTCAACCAGCACAAAAAATCAACAAACATGGTCACACATAACACAACCTGCCCACTAAACTCTGTGGATATTATGAAAAGCAGTCAACTACCATCCAAAAAATAAAAAATACACCTATTTATATCCATTACAAAGCATGATGGGTAAAATGCAAACATTTCTAACCACACTTTTCCATTTTTGGGGCATTTTAGCTGCTTGACATCTCTGAAAGATTACAAAACGTGAGGGAAGCCGTCACGGAAGTAAACAAGGTAGGAGTTGAACTTTCACTCTTAATATTAAATTCTAATACATATTAATTATATATCTAATATATTACTATAATATGTACAAATTTATAT
>NC_084753.1:11377397-11392397 GCF_033978785.1 Entelurus aequoreus
TTTTAACATTTAGAGCTCCCGGGGACCATAAAGGGTCTCAGTCATTAAACTGTTAAAAATAAGTCAAATTATTATTATTTTTTTATTATGTAACGCTTACAGTAAATCTCTATATCAACTTGAGGTTGATATAAAGAAAAAAAAAAAAAAAAGGTTTTATGCCTTTTCTGTCAAAGACAACTTAGTTTTTTATAGTAAAACTGAAATATGCAGTATTTAGTAATTAGAGCCGTAAAAGATCAATAATGCAGGACACCATTGATTTTAATGATTTAATATTTTTGAGTAATCACAGTGAAAAGTGAAATAAAATCCTACTAAATATAGTAAGGTCCCCCACTCATAAAGTGATACATTTTTATTAGGTTTTTTTTTATTACTTTTAACACTTAAATTACGAGATCAACTTCAGATATATCTGTCGATTTTACGTTTGAACTATTATTTTGTTTGTATTGTGCTCTTTTGTCAAATAAAACGATGTTTTTTTATGGCAACCACACAATATATGCAATATTTTTTCCACATAAAACATTTTAAAGTGATATTTTTTAAGTAATAATTCATTATAACATAGATTTTTTTTATTTATTTTTTTTTTTTATCAATGGCAAAAAAAAGAAAAAAAACAGCCTGCATGGCAGCTTTGTGTCAACATTGCAACTTTTTCTTGTTAGATTTCACCTCATTCCACTTTTTGAAATGTTTTTTTTAAATTTTTGCAATATTATCAATTTTGCAATTTTTGCAGAATGTGTGGCGGGCCGGTAAACAATTAGCAGCGGGCCGCAAATGGCCCCCGCGCCGCACTTTGGACACCCCTGTCTTACACCATGCACTCTTGAACCTAGTCACACTCCATTCTCTAGTTTAGATTATATTATTATTGTTTGATTATTATATATATTGTGCATATATATAATAAATCATTGAGTTTACTACGCCCTCTTGTGGTCTGTGCCGTCTACTTTACTCCCTCCTAAACATAACAGATGTGGGTTCATTGATTTTTAAATGTGCCGAAATATAGCCTGTTTTGTACACTGTTGAGGTGATTCAATGCACGGTAGTGCACAAGTGTGTTTCTGTATAGCATTTCTTCAGCCATGGACATGTGGTGACATAAATGACGGTATTTTGAGGGGTATTTATTAAAGTCAGACTAAGTAGGACATCACTGAAGGCCTAGGTGGGAAACGCACAGCCCGCCACTGCCCACACGTAATAAAATGTTGACAGAAAAGTTCAGAAAAGATCAAATCTATTCTGATTTTTTTTAAATATCCATTGTGATGAGGATAAAAGGACAATCTAAACGCACAGTGATGTCTCGTCTGACTTTAGAAGATCCCTGCTAAGGTCGTTAAACTGGCTTCTAAGGTGGACACTGGTCTTTTGTCGAGTTTATGGACTGCCTCTTTGTCCTCGTTCATCAATGCAACGGCAGGCGGGGGAATAAGGGGTGGTCTTTAGAACATGCTATTGACGTCTTTCCTCCTCCAGTCATTTTGTGACTTTGCAGCACAGCGGCATCCGGAGCAACATCAATGACCCCCTGGGTTAAAAACAAAACAAAAACAAGACTAGAAAGGAGGCAAAGAGACAGGAAAGACGAGTTACGACGGGAGGCAAAGTGAGCGAGGTGCACAAAGGGGCTTTGTCTTTTGTGTCGTCGTGGTAAACAAAAGTACTAAATGCATAACGGTTGTTGTCGCGATCCCAATATGCAGAGGACAGCAGGAGACATAGGATTTAATCTATGACCAAACAAAAGACGTGTGCAGCTGGGAGTGCACTCGAAGCACAGGGAAAGCTCTGCGACACCAGAACAAAACGAAACGGGCTTCAAAATGAACTTGCTGGAAGACAGCAGCCGTTTGCAAACCTGACGCAGCATAATGTTCCTACCAAGGACGCAGCAACAACTTGACCCAAATACTTTAAATCACGGACTATAAGACGCTGCTTTTTTTCCTAGGCTTTGAACCCTGCGGCCTATAAAACGGTGCGGCTAATCTATGGATTTGTCTTTATTGACAGCAGGATATAAAGTCAATAGTTAAAAAACAACAAAAACAAACACACTGAAAAGGTGTGTTATTGTTTGTGCGATGGCGCCATCTTCTGGACAGGTGGCCGCTATAGACACAGGTTAATACACTCCTTTTTTGTATTAATTACTGGCCGTTATCAGTCAGTGTCCGCCATAACCATGTGATCAATATTACATGTGACCAATATTATTACACAACCCAAAACCAGTGAAGTTGGCACATTGTGTAAATCGTAAATAAAAATAGAATACAATGATTTGCAAATCCTTTTCAACCTGTATTCAACTGAATAGACTGCTAAGACACAATACTTAACGTTCGAACTAGAAAACTTTGTTATTTTTGCAAATATTAGCTCATTTGGAATCTGATGCCTGAGACATGTTTCAAAAAAGCTGGCACAAGCGGCAGAAAAGACTGAAAAAGTGGAGGAATGCTCATCAAACACTTATTTGGAACATCCCAACAGGTGAACAGGCTAATTGGGAACAGGTGGGTGCCATGATTGGGTATAAAAGCAGCTTCCATGAAACGCTCAGTCATTCACAAACAAGGATGGGGCGAGGGTCACCACTTTGTCAACAAATGCGTGAGCAAATTGTCGAACAGTTTAAGAACAACATTCCTCAACGAGCTATTGCAAGGAATTTAGGGATTTCACCATCTACGGTCCGTAATATCATCAAAAGGTTCAGATTATCTGGAGAAATCACTGCAAGTAAGTGATGATATTACAGACCTTGGATCCCTCAGGCGGAACTGCATCAAAAAGCGACATCAGTGTGTAAAGGATATCACCACATGGGCTCAGGAACACTTCAGAAAACCACTGTCAGTAACTACAGTTCATTGCTACATCTGTAAGTGCAAGTTAAAACTCTACTATGCAAGGCGAAAGCCATTTGTCAACAACACCCAAAAACGCCGCCGGCTTCGCCGGGCCCGAGCTCATCTAAGATGGACTGATGCAAAGTGGAAAAGTGTTCCGTGGTCTGACGAGTCCACATTTCAAATTGTTTTCGAAAAACTGAAAATAACCATCCGGATTGTTATGGGCGCAAAGTTCAAAAGCCAGCATCTGTGATGGTATGGGGGTGTATTAGTGCCCAAGGCATGGGTAACTTACACATCTGTGAAGGCACCATAAATGCTGAAAGGTACATACACGTTTTGGAGCAAAATATGTTGCCATCCAAGCAACGTTATCATGGACGCCCCTGCTTATTTCAGCTTGACAATGCCAAGTCACGTGTTACAACAGCGAGGCTTCATAGGTAAAGAGTGCAGGTACTAGACTGGCCTGCCTGTAGTCCAGGGGCCGTACTTATCAAGCTTCTTAGAGTGCCATTTTACACTTAAGTCCTGAGAATTTGCGAAATTTATTCCTACTCTCAAACTTAAGAATAAAAGCTTTTTATCAACGTTCTTAAGTCTAAGAATCACTCCTACTCTCCACGATATTTAAGAGACCTTCAGAGGTGTCTTAAGTGGTTAGGAGTTGCCAGCAGGGGATGGCACTGAGGCGAGAGAGACGTGCGCGAACGTTCAGGGAACGGAACAATGTTTTGTTTTTTTTGATGACGAGCAGCTGATCAAACGGTATCGTTTAGACAGAGCGGATATTATTTTTGTCACAGATTTAATACTTTTCGATTCCTTGTTGATTTCTGCATGTGTCTGCAGTGGGCTAGTATATATAGAGCCACCCACACCAGTTTCAAATGAGTTGCCTAATTAATGAATTGGAAAGAAAATGTTATGACAGTAGCGTATGTGTGTGGCCGTGAGGTGAGTGACGTCAGTGAGTGTGTGGGCGATAGAAGAGAGGGAGCGGTAGCGTGAGTGCCGGCGGGGACTAGTTTGTTTTGTATTATTTTGTAGTTTATTGTCAAAATATACACTCCCATTGTCCACTTAAATATTTCCAAGATATTTCTTTATTCTTAGACAACGGATTCCCTTCCGTGATTGGTCATTTCTATGGACACAGAAATGACGTCACCTAAAATTCCGTTTACGGCACATAGTAATGTCGTAATTCAGCTCTGAGTGTGACACTTAAGATTCAGTCCTTCACTTCGCTGAAAGTGTGAGTAAGACGCTTGATAACTAACTTTTAAGTGCAGCTTTCAGCGAAGAATTTATTTACTCTTAAGTCAACTCTTAGCAGACTTCTTAGGAGTAATTCTAAGAAGCTTGATAAGTACGGCCCCTGACCTGTCTCCCATTGAAAATGCGTGGCGAAATATGAAGCCTAAAATACCACAACGGAGACTCCCGGACTGTTGAACAACTTAAGCTGTACATCAAGCAAGAATGGGAAATAATTCCACTTGAAAAGCTTCAAAAATTGGTCTCCTCAGTTCCCAAACGTTTACTGAGTGTTGTTAAAAGGAAAGGCCATGTAACACAGTGGTAAAAAAATGCCCCTGTGCCAACTTTTTTTGCAATGTGTTGCTGCCATTAAATTCTGAGTTATTGACTATTTGCACACAAAAAATATCTTGTCTTTGCAGTCTATTCAATTGCATATAAGTTGAAAAGGATTTGCAAATCATTGTATTCTGTTTTTATTTACGAATTACACAACGTGCCAACTTCCATGGTTTTGGGTTTTGTACATATGACCAACATTATATGTGACCAATATGATTACATGTGACTAATATTACATGTGACCAATATCCCCGGTTTGACTGTCCTTCTCTTCCAAGATGAGGTGAGTCGGGGAGATGAGTGGTGTGAGAGCGGAGGATTGTTGTCACAACTCTCTCCTAAGCACACTGACCGGTGTGTCTTCCTGTTAAATTGACTTTCTTTAAAGGGCAACACTCGACTGCGAAATGTCAGCACTGGCGTGTTTCTGCTCCTTTCTTTCTTTGTTGAGCACCGGGTGGGGTTAGACAACACAACACGGAGTGATCTATTCCAACCAACGCCCCTTGCTAAAAAAAAAATAAAGAGTGGAGGTGGCATCTCAAGGTGTATGTTACTGTTCTCCCTTCTTTTCTCATCACAATGCAAGATATATATATATTTTTAAATGTTTATCATTGTACGAGTATGGTTGTGGGGGGTTTTGAGATTTCTGATTATTTGTGAGGGCACCAAAGGGACTAAAATATGGACTTTTGTCGAGGCTGCAACCAATTATTCATATTTACATTGTTTCTTAAGGCAACAACCCTGTTCAAGAATCAATATAGTTCGCAAATCGAGGTTCCACTGTAATCTGTTGATTGCTGATGTATTAATTTAGCAGGGCCTGGCAGCTAGCATGATAGCATGAGAACAGTGCTACGCTATCACGCTAACAATAGCATGCCTACAGTTAGCATGAACGAAATACCAAAATATGACACTGAGATGAATACCTGCTAAATTAGTGTTAAAAAAAAGCCAGCATGCTAATTTTGGCATGCTAATATATTAAGTATAGCATGCGTTAAGTACCAAAATAATACACTGTTGCATACTGTGGAAGTCTCTCTCTCCCTAGTGCAGGGGTGTCAAACGTACGGCCCGTGGGCCGGATCAGGCCCGCGGACAGGTTTTATCCGGCCCGCGGGATGAGTTTGCTAAGTATAAAAATGAACCAAAATTTTTGAATGAAAGAAACTGCTGTTCTAAATGTGTCCACTAGATGTCACAATAGCAATTATTTGCATCTTTGTAGATTATGCTACATATGTAAAAAAAAAAAAATAAACCACAAGATGTTAGTGCACCAGTTAAGGAAAATGAGCAAACTTACATGAATGACATCCTGTAATTTGATATAATTTTTTTATCGTAATAGATTGAAAATTAACACCAATGAGTTGACTGATGAACATTATCACATAATGTATTCAGAAAATATAAATAACGACAAATAAAGATAGAATTCTATTAACCGCAACATGTAAGTGTAAAAAAAAACACAACAACATTATGATTTGTACATTTTCAGAATTTTCTTGTTCTATTTTTAAACAAAGAAAACAATCTGAATTTGTCTTTATTTTTAAGTTATCGTGCCGTGATTTTACCTGTCCGGCCCACCTGGGAGTAGATTTTTCTCCATGTGGCCCCCGATCTAAAATGAGTTTGACACCCCTGCCCTAGTGGGTTCTCCTGACGCTGACAAAGCTTCACGCTAGTCCGGATGTCTGGTGTTCACAATGTCCTTTATTGGCAGCGCGCACACGCTATGATAGCACACAACTTTTCAGTCTTGCTCCGTGACTTTTCAGTCTTTCTGGTCGTCATCTTTTCTGACTGCTGCTGCTAATAAGCATGGCAGGTGGTTGGATGATCGGCCCCAGCTGGGTAATCCGATCACCGGCCAGCTGTGCTTCGAGGCCGGTCCTTACACACCCCGCTCCGCGGCAGGCCCGCAGACCACACACTCCCTCCACATATACTTATACATTGTGTAAAAAAAAAATTAAAATTAAAAAGCTTGCTTATGAGCGTTGGCATGCTAACAGGTAGCATTTTCCAAGTAACAAAATATCTGACTCTTAGGGGCTGCAAAATTTGCCAAAATTTTGATGATGAGTGCAGACATTCTGTGTTTAAATGTTGATATTGTTACGGTGTGGTGTTTGGATGCAGGATGCAGAGACAGCAGGCGAAGTGCAGAAAAGAAGCCTTTTGAGCATTTGAGCCAGATGCTATCACGTTAGCTCAGTAGCTAAAGAGCTTCGCCGATGTATTGTCGTGGAGATAAAAGTCACTGTGAATGTCCATTTCGCGTTCTCGACTCTCATTTTCAAGAGAATATAGTATCCGAGGTGGTTTAAAATACAAATCCGTGATCCACAATAGAAAAAGGAGAGTGTGTAGAATCCAATGAGGCCTTGTACCTAAGTTACGGTCAGAGCGAAAAAAGATACACCCTGCACTGCCTCTCTAGTCCTTCACTCTAACGTTCCTCATCCACGAATCTTTCATCCTCGCTCAAATTAATGAGGTAATCGTCGCTTTTTCGGTCCGAATCTTTCGCTCCATTGTAAACAACGGGGAATTGTGAGGAATCCTTCCTCCTGTGACGTCACGCTACTTCCGGTATAGGCAAGGCTTTTGTTTATCAGCGACCAAAAGTTGCGATCTTTATCGTCGTTGTTCTATACTAAATCCTTTCAGCAAAAATATGGCAATATCGCGAAATGATCAAGTACGACACATTGAATGGATCTGCTATCCCCGTTTTTAAAAAAAAATAATTTCAGTAGGCCTTTAAGCGTTAAATATAAAATGTATATATGCCCTGGCACACCATTATCATCATTTCATGGCCGAAGCAAAACACTTTTTACACATTTATACTGAAATAAATACACCTACAACCTATTAAATAAAAACATCGTAAAAACTACCAGCAGTGGTAAAGTTCAGATCCATGAAGGAAAGAAAAGTGAATGAATGTTTATAACTGAATACATTTATATATGTATACACATTTGTTATTTATTATTTTTTATGAATTCATAACGTTTATGACAACCTTTTTCCAAAACACAATATAGAATGTGAGATATAACAGGAAAATGCATACGTTTATCTTTTTTTTTTTTCAAAACGCTTACAAAAAAGTGGGACCCCAAAAATTTACTGTGGGACCCTCATTTTTTATGACCATTTTGAAAATTCCTAGCGCCGACACTGCTGTCAACAGAGGAGAAAAAATGTTTTATTTAAATAAATATATTATTTATAAAGCAAATTCGAGTATCATTGGCAAATTTTCACCTTGGCGTGCTGCCCGCCTTGGCACGCATTTATGTGTCCTCTGTTTGGGATTTCAGAATATGGTCAGCCTAGCTTAAATGTTTCAGTTCCTTCTGTCTCTTGACTACCAACTGGACAAGCATTACATTTGCTCACTGAGTCTTTTTATTTATATAACACACACACACACACACACACACACACACACACACACACACACACACACACACACACACACACACACACACATACATGGATAACTGTCAACACTCAATATGGCTTCCGGTCTGTCACTCAAATACAACATAAACACAAATAACAATTTCTATTGTTACAAAATGCACACCCACATAACATACTACTTCATTGTATAGATGTACATGATATATTTGATGCATCATATAAAAGGTCTGTGTATTGTACTGAAAAGAAACAGAGTGACGGATCTGTGTGCTCTTTACAAGAAGATGACATAACTGCATTTCACCTTGCACTGCACACATAGTTGACTTCTTCAAGACTTTAAAAAAAAAACAGGTGTTGATCAAATACTTTCCTCCTATGAGACGTTACAGTACATCATGTCGGAGGTGTTCAACCACTTCAACACCTTAACATTAACAGAAATGCTAACTAAAATGCATTTTCTCACATCTTTCCCAAATAACATATTGTGGGGGGGGGGGGTGTAGCCAGCGCCGCCTGCAGGAGCAAAAGTCACCGCCGCTGTCCATGGTGCTGAGGACGAGCACCATCGGGCAGGGACGGGGGCATGTGCTGACGGCGAGACACAGCTGGCAGGTGATTAGATTTCACAGGTGGTACGTGTTAATCTAATCATCTGTTTGGACAATTTGGAGCGGGCCCCTCCCTCTTCCAGCATGACTGTGCACCCGTGCACAAAGTAAGGTCCATAAAGATATGGATGACAGAGTGTGGTGTGGATGAACTTGACTGGCCTGCACAGAGTCCTGACCTGAACCCAATAGAACACCTAATGGATGAATTAGAACGGAGACAGAGCCAGGTCTTCTCGACCAACATCAGTGTGTGACCTCACCAATGCGATTTTGGAAGAATGGTCGAAAATTCCTATAAACACACTCCGCAACCTTGTGGACAGCCTTCCCAGAAGAGTTAAAGCTGTAATAATTGCAAAATGTGGACTGACATCATATTGAACCCTATGGGTTAGGATTGGGATGGCACTTCAAGTTCATATGTGAGTCAAGGCAGGTGGCCAAATACTTTTGGCAATATAGTGTATGTTTAATGCACCGTAAGAATTTTGTTAAAATATGGCTGTCAGGTTCAAACACTGATGACTACTATTAAAAGAGACAAGAAGCAAGGAATTAAACAGAGACAGAATTCAATTTGGCTCAATTTGAGGAGAGACGCCAGTGTCTCAGCACCGTCTGCCAAAAGATTGCACGCCTCCTTCTTTTATTTGGAACTTCCCTGACCACATAGCAACAGCTGCTTCCAAAGGGACCGGGTCGTAAACAGCCATCGCCTTTGATTACAAAACAGTTTAAAAGAAAAGGTCGGTTCAAAAAAGAGATCGTAAAAGAGTTCAAAAAAAGAGGTCGTAAAAGAGTTTAAAAAAACGGTGCCTGGAGGGGAGTCAGGCCCTGCTTCCTCTCCGCTTTGTAGTTCTTGGGTCACGACAATATCTTTCTGTTGATTACAATACATGAAAGAAACAGAACACCTACATGTTGCTTTCCATCCTACACAGTGGAGTTTTACAAGCCTTCTTCTTGGTAGGTTCAAAGACATGTTTTTGCTCATTTCAACACAAAGTTTTTGTGATAACTTAGATAAAAGTATTCTAACAATTGCCATTTTTGGTGATCCCCTTCATTTAGAAAAAGATCGAAATACATTTTGGTACCGGTACAACAATCTTAACGATATACATAACAACCCACATCTAAAGCTGCACTCCACTGCAGCTAAAATGTATAGAACAGGCGTTCGATACCTTCAGGACCCACACATCAACACGACAACACTTTATGCCGACTTAATGACATCACAATTGGCAACTCGCTGCCGCCGGCGGGCACGTGGAGTCCCGAGTTTTATATTCAGTCGCACCTTGCCAAGCTCGGGGAATTATTCAGAGCTCTCCTCCTAGTGATGCCAGCAGAGGAGTGTGGGAAGGAAAAGAGCCACACGGGGAGACGGATGGCTGAGCATCCAAACAAGATCAGCGCGAGGTAAAATCCACAGGCGTGAGAACAGGGTTTGTCTCCGTCAACAATCGAAAGAGCAACTCCTGCCGAGAAGTATGTCGTTTACTTGAAATATTTCCGCTCGGCAAACATTCCCGCGTCAAACACAACACAGTAGGTCTGGGTTAGCTTCTGCCTCGTCCCTCATTTAAAGTGTGAGTGAAGGAAGCACTACAGTCCTGATAAGTCCTAAAGACAAAGAGATGATACGGTATTATCTGCTCGCAGATGGTTGTTGGAGTCCTGGATGGTCCCGCTGCCTTAATGCTTCAGTCACACGCAGGATTCTCACTGGAATGAGGCTATAATACAAAACCCAAAACCAGTGAAGTTGGCACGTTGTGTAAATCGTAAATAAAAACAGAATACAATGATTTGCTAATCATTTTCAACTTACATTTAATTCAATAGACTACAAAGACAAGAAATGTAATGTTCGAACTGAGAAACTTGTTTTTTTTTTTGCAAATAATCGTTAACTTAGAATTTAATGGCAGCAACACATTACAAAAAAATTGTTCAATGGGAGACAGGTCTGGACTACAGGCAGGCCAGTTTAGTACCCACACTCTTTTACTATGAAGCCACGCTGTTGTAACACGTGGCTTGGCATTGTCTTGCTGAAATAAGCAGGGGCGTCCATAATAACGTTGCTTGGATTGACCTTTTAACTTTTCCCCGAGAACAATCCAGATGGTTCCTTTCCTCGTTGTTCCGGAGGACACGACGTCCACAGTTTCCAAAAACAATTTGAAATGTGGACTCGTCAGACCACAGAACGCTTTTCCACTTTGCATCAGTCCCTCCTTGATGAGCTCTCTGGCCCAGCGAAGCCGGCTGCGTTTCTGGGTGTTGTTGATAAATGGCTTTGGCTTTGCGTAGTAGACTTGCACTTACAGATGTAGCGATCAACTGTAGTTACTGACAATGGTCCTCTGAAGTGTTCCTGAGCCCATGTGGTGATATCCTTTATACGCCGATGTCGATTTTTGATGCAGTACCGCCTGAGGGATCCAAGGTCACGGGCATTCAATGTTACGTGCATTGATTTCTCCAGATTCTCTGAACCTTTTGATGATATTACGGACCGTAGATGGTGAAATCCCTAAATTCCTTGCAATAGCTCGTTGAGAAATGTTGTTCTTGAACTGTTGGACAATTTGCTCGCGCATTTGTTGACAAAGTGGTGACCCTCGCCCCATCCTTGTTTGTGAATGACTGAGCGTTTCATGGAAACTACTTTTATACCCAATCATGGCACCCACCTGTTCCCAATTAGCCTGTTCACCTATGGGATGTTCCAAATAAGTGTTTGATGAGCATTCCTCAACTTTTTCAGTCTTTTTTGTCACTTGTGCCAGCTTTTTTTAAACATGTTGCGGGCATCAAATTCCAAATGAGCTACTATTTGCAAAATATAAAGTTCTCCAGTTCGAATATTAAATATATTGTCTTTGCAGTTTATTTAATTGAATATATGTTGAAAAAGATTTGCAAATCATTGTATTCTGTTTTTATTTACAATTTACACAACGTGCCAACTTCACTGGTTTTGAGATTTGTACAACCTTACCTACTGTACATGCACTCAACAGTCAATAACTTCTATAAGAACATTTGAAAGTTTACACGCAAAGACACATCCCGACATGACTAATAAACACAACATTAAAAAAATGAAGCCTTTTTAAAGAGGAATGTGTGTTTAGGATAAAGTCAGGATGTTTTTTGTTTTTCTCCAAGACATGCAGTGGATTTTGCTTTTAAGCGGCTGCCATGAAATTTATAGGAGAGGAAAAAATGTGTATTTTTTTACTTGCTTGTGTTTATTTATTCATTTCTGAGTCCCTCAAGGGCTTCAGCCGTGCCACGAGCTTACAATTTGGGGAGCGGAATTTCAAGTGGAAAT
Organism: Entelurus aequoreus; assembly: GCF_033978785.1. Lineage (NCBI taxonomy): Eukaryota > Metazoa > Chordata > Actinopteri > Syngnathiformes > Syngnathidae > Entelurus > Entelurus aequoreus. Next base: position 11,389,316 of record NC_084753.1, read on the forward strand.
CTGACAAACATGTCCACTGAAAAGAAATACTCGGCCAGGGATGTGCCGATCGATAACCAACTGATCAGTATCGGCCCATCTACACTACCGTTCAAAAGTTTGGGGTCACCCAAAAAATTTAGTGGAATAGCCTTCATTTCTAAGAACAAGAATAGACTGTCGAGTTTCAGATGAAAGTTCTCTTTTTCTGGCCATTTTGAGCGTTTAATTGACCCCACAAATGTGATGCTCCAGAAACTCAATCTGCTCAAAGGAAGGTCAGTTTTGTAGCTTCTGTAACGAGCTAAACTGTTTTCAGATGTGTGAACATGATTGCACAAGGGTTTTCTAATCATCAATTAGCCTTCTGAGCCAATGAGAAAACACATTGTACCATTAGAACACTGGAGTGATAGTTGCTGGAAATGGGCCTCTATACACCTATGTAGATATTGCACCAAAAACCAGACATTTGCAGCTAGAATAGTCATTTACCACATTAGCAATGTATAGAGTGTATTTCTTTAAAGTTAAGACTAGTTTAAAGTTATCTTCATTGAAAAGTACAGTGCTTTTCCTTCAAAAATAAGGACATTTCAATGTGACCCCAAACTTTTGAACGGTAGTTAATGTGGGAAAACTATGTGAACATTCTTACTCTGGACTCTTTCAAGTTCTTGGGATTCACAACCTCCCACATAAACACAATCAGGAAAAAAGGCACGACAGAGGGTGTACTGTACTTTCTCTGTCAACTCAAGAAGTTCAATCTCCTCCAAGAACTGCTGATCATGTTCGACACATCCATCCAACAGTCTGTCCTGTGCACCTCCATCACGGTCTGGCTTGGATCTGCAACCAAGCTGGACAGACACAGACTGCTATGAGCAATCAGGACTGTAGAAAAGATCATAGTGTAGACCTTCCTCACGGAGGAATGAAAGAAACAAGAATTTTGTCATTGCACAAGAACGACAACGTTTCATTTTTGACATAAAAGGTGGGAAAAAGATGCCGGACTGGGCTCCGGTGGGCGCGGAAAAGAAAACCTCGAGAGCCACGATAAACAAACATACACGTTTTAGGACACAGAAAGCCACGAGACTTGTAACCGTTGATGAAGCTGTGGTCCGTTGCCCTTAAAGAGTTAAGCTGTGGCAAATGCGTGGGCTGGGGCTTGGGGAATGTGTGCAAATGTGTCCATGGGGTTTGTGTGTTATGTCTGCAGACCTGGAGCCACTTTGCAGATACGTCGAACTGCACTGTCCTTGAGGGGAATCTCAAGGAACGGGCAGGTAACATGACTGCGGACCCTTTACACACTGGTCACAAACTGTTCAAACTCCTTAAAAATCACTGTGCGCCAAAACAACTTTTAATAGGAACAATTTCTTCCCTTGGGCCAGACCTGGGCAAATTAACGTGCGGCCCGTTAAGCTTTTCAATCTGGCCCGCCGGACATTCTCAAATAATTTTTTTAGATCTTTAAGATGGAAACTTTAGCTGCCATTATGATGTGTAGTGATGTTTTCAAATGATTGTAAGTCTTGAACTATACAAAATATTTCAATGATTGGAATCTGCGCTTTTGCATGACATACTAGTTACTATGGTCATCTAAGTCACAGCAGCTCAGACGAGGCACCAAGCATTGTGGGTGGGGAGCGTTTCCACAGAGTGTTTCCAGAGTGGCCAGCCTGAAATGCGGGTGTCAGAGACAAACGCGGAAGGAGATTTTTACAACAAAGTTCTAAAGCTTCGTGATATATCAGATGTATCAGATTGTAGGTAGTTTGTTGCATTTTTGTTGCGTTTTGCTTGATTGTAAAATATGTTGATCGAGAGGGGGTGTGACATTCATATTTTGTCAATAATCAGTGTTTTATCGTTCATAGAAAAAACATAATTTCCAATCTGTTTTTGAAGGCGGTCTGTCATAACGGTTTTAGCATTCAATCAGACATTATTGTGTGGTTTTGTATTAGTGTTCCTAAAAATCAAATATACCGGCCCCCAGACACAATTTTTTCTCTAAATTTGGCCCCTCGAGTCAAAATAATTGCCCAGGCCTGCCTTAGGCTATTAGTCTGATAAACACAGTGAAATAACTCTGGAACTCATCTGTGGCATGCACTTTGTCATTGCACAAGTACGAAATTTCATTTTCACCACAAAACCCTTTCAAGATCAGACAAACATTGTACAGGAACAGAACAGGAACGGTGATGGGTCGCCTCTTACGGTGCCTTGTAAGAGGTTGGAAGAAGGTAGACGCTTGGGGAGGATAAGTTAAAAAAAAAGTAGATCTCAGACTGGGCTCCTTGATAGCCAATAAGCACTTACAGTATATACATGTTGACACAGAAACCACAAGACTTGCAACAGGTGGGGAGGGGGCAGGCATCCGGCCCAAAGCTGCCAGCCACTAGGGGGGCTACTCCGTTGTCGGTCTGTCATTGTGAATGTACTAACGTGGAGAGGTCATCAGGTGACCGCAGATGAACCGCTAGCTGTTCAACGTCGGGACCCGGGGTGGATCACTCATCTGTGCATCAGTCGGTGACATCGCTGCTCTGCTGACTTGTCTCCATTCAAGATGATCCTCTGTTGGTCCCACTATGGACTGGACTCTCACATTATCAACTAGATCCACTCGACATCCATTGCACCGGTCGCCCTGATGGGGGTCTCCACATCTGCAGTCCCCTCCAAAGTTTCTCATTGTAGCCCATTGGGTTGAGTTTTTTCTTGCCCTGATGTGGGATCTGAGCCGAGGATATCATTGTGGCTTGTGCAGCCCTTTGAGACATTTGTGATTAAGGGTTATATAATTAAACTTTGATTGATTGATTGATTAATTGATTGAACTCATGTTCACGTCATCTTTTTTGCTCTATTCACCACTGCACTGTTATTTATTAGCCTTGCACATACTAGTGATATTTTTAGTTAGGGACCGAGTCCCTTTGGGACAGAGGACCCTATTGTATTTCTAGCGTTTTATTATTATACCGCCGCCTCTTTGAGCTGTAATTTGATCCTTTTAACATGCTTCAAAACTCACCACATTGTACACACTTCAGGACTGGCGAAAATTGCGATC
>NC_084753.1:11399897-11447397 GCF_033978785.1 Entelurus aequoreus
GATATTCTCATTACTGACACAAGTGGTGGAAAAGTGTATTACAAGTAATAATAATAATAATAGATTTTATTTGTAAAAAGCACTTTATATTGAGTAAACAATCTCAAAGTGCTACAGTGTATTAAACAATATATATATAAAATAAAGAAAAAGATAATAAATAAATAAATACAAATAAAAACTAGAATAGCCAAATAGCTATAACTAGTATGCATATATCTAAAACAAAGGCTTTTTTAAAAAGAAGGGTTTTTAAGCCTTTTTTTAAAAGCATCCACAGTCTGTGGTGCCCTCAGGTGGTCAGGGAGAGCGTTCCACAGACTGGGAGCGGCGGAGCAGAAAGCCCCGTCTAACATTGTTCGTAGCTTTGTCCTCGGAGGTTGGAGGAGGTTAGCCTGTCCGTAGCGGAGGTGTCGTGTTGAGGGTTTGGGGGGGAGTAGTTCTTTGAGGTAGAGGGGGGCATTTCCATGGAGGCACTGTGAAGCGCGGCGGGCCATGCGGACCACAAATACATATTTTATAGCGGCCCAGGGTAGGTTATCGTACCCTTTTTTACTTCGGGGCCCACCTTTTCCACTACAGAGGACCCTGGGGCCCACTCAAATATTAACACACAATGTCTCATCTCTTATGATTACAGTGCTAAAATAAATGAATATAGATATAAATTAATTAATTAAATACAAATAATGTATTATTATGTATTGTCAAACAACAATTATAGTGTAAGTAACAGTCCTCATGTGATTTATGCTGTATTGCTTATCAAAAACATACAACTCTTTTTCTTTTTTTAGCAGCATGCTAAATTCCTCAAGTTCTGCCCTTCTTATATTCAACCCCCTCCTTCCCAGACCATTGGACAAGACAGTTGTGATGACAAGATCACTCATTTATGTTATATTTGTCTTTTGGTCGTCTATGAGGTTCCTTTTGTGATTGATGCTGTATTACTGCCTTTCCCAATGTTTAACCAAAACATTGCTGTTCACAATCAGATGCTCATCCCTCTCCAAAAGGGGCTACTTCCTCCCAACCCCTCCTCCTGTGTCTTCACCTCCTCAAAGCAGATATAAAGGTCTGGAACTTTCTTTTTCTCTCTCTCTCTCTCTCTCTTTCTTCCTTCTTTTAGCAGCGTAACTTGCTTCTCTGTAACCTAATGTTATTTGAGGCTTTAACACTAAAGTAGCTTTTTGTTCACGCGCTGTTCCTATTTTCTCACAACCTTTGCAGCTGCCAGCTTGCAGTTAACATCCCGACCTCCATGTTTTTTCTTCACGTGTTGTCTTGCTCTTTATCACTGCCTGCCCGTGTAATCACTGCAGCGAGCGAGCAGTGTTTGCAGGGTCATCCCAGGGGCCGAGCAGTGTGCCACTTTGACTTCACAAGCACTCGCCGAGTCCTGCTCCATGTCCTCGCTGTGGTCACAGTACAGAGGAAACAAAAACGCCACAATATTTTATATCACAAGTCAAACATGTTTTAATGCGCGAGTCGATTCCACCAGGCCGCTTCCTTGGGAACCAAATGATTAAACAGTCTGTATTTAATATAAAAACACAGGAAGAGGCGTGGTTTAAAAGATTACTGTGTATAAACATGTTCATTAATTTTTTTTTAATCAAGTCACCACATATACGAGATTTAATTTTTATTAAGTTTACATAAAGATTGTCTGAACTCAGTCCTCAACGTTCTGTTGTCAGATTTAAATTGTTTTACATTTAGAAAAAAGTCCAAGAAAATACATACATTTTAGGTTTTAAATGGACAAAATTAGCTAAAGTGCTAGTATAAAATGTTAGGATGACCTATTTAGCATGCTTGAAAAAAGGAACAGCATACTTACAAGATGGCATATATATATATATATATATATATATATATATATATATATATATATATATATATATATATATATATATATATATATATATATATATATATATATATACACAGAACATACATTTATATATAAACACACACATTTATATATATATACACACCAGTGACGTGCGGTGAGGTTCATGGCTGGTGAGGCACTGACTTCATCACAGTCAGATTTACAAACATATGAACCCTAAAGAGTATCTTATTCACCATTTGATTGGCAGCAGTTAACGGGTTATGTTTAAAAGCTCATACCAGCATTCTTCCCTGCTTGGCACTCAGCATCAAGGGTTGGAATTGGGGGTTAAATCACCAAAAATTATTCCCGGGCGCGGCGCCGCTGCTGCCCACTGCTCCCCTCACCTCCCAGGGGGTGATCAAGGGGATGGGTCAAATGCAGAGGACAAATTTCATTACACCTAGTGTGTGTGTGACAATCATTGGTACTTTAACTTAAAGGCCTACTGAAATTATTTTTTTTTATTTAAACGGGGATAGCAGATCTATTCTATGTGTCATACTTGATCATTTCGCGATATTGCCATATTTTTGCTGAAAGGATTTAGTATAGAACAACGACGATAAAGATTGCAACTTTTGGTATCTGATAAAAAAAAGGCTTGCCCCTACCGGAAGTAGCGTGACGTAGTCAGTTGAACATATACGCAAAGTTCCCTATTGTTTACAATGATGGCCGCATGAAGTGAGAGAGATTCGGACCGAGAAAGCGATGATTTCCCCATTAATTTGAGCGAGGATGAAATATTTTTAAATGAGGAAAGTGCAAGTGAAGGACTAGTGGGGAGTGGAAGATGCTGTGAGAGCCGGGGGTGACCTGATATTCAGCTGGAAATGACTACAACAGTAAATAAACACAAGACATATATATACTCTATTAGCCACAACACAACCAGGCTTATATTTAATATGCCACAAATTAATCCCGCATAAAAACACCTAGGTGTTTGTTATGCTAGCTCCTAGCTACTAGCTCGAGCTAGTTATAGCTCGAGCGGGTAATATGGACGGGATCCTGTATATATAACCCACCAATACAATTCAAACACCTGCACAACACACACACTCACTCAGCCCAAACAACCGTTCACCTAACCCAAGGTTCATAAAGCTTATATATTTAATCAAAGTTACGTACATGACACGCACGTACTGGCAAGCAATCAAATGTTTGGAAGCGCGCGGGTGTGACCTGATATTCAGCTGGGAATGACTACAACAGTAAATAAACACAAGACATATATATACTCTATTAGCCACAACACAACCAGGCTTATATTTAATATGCCACAAATTAATCCCGCATAAAAACACCTAGGTGTTTGTTATGCTAGCTCCTAGCTCCTAGCTACTAGCTCGAGCTAGTTATAGCTCGAGCGGGTAATATGGACGGGATCCCGTATATATAACCCGCCAATACAATTCAAACACCTGCATAACACACACACTCACTCAGCCCAAACAACCGTTCACCTAACCCAAGGCTCATAAAGCTTATATATTTAATCAAAGTTACGTACATGACACGCACGTACGTTTGGAAGCGCGCGGGTGGGACCTGATATTCAGCTGGGAATGACTACAACAATAAATAAACACAAGACATATATATACTCTATTAGCCACAACACAACCAGGCTTATATTTAATATGCCACAAATTAATCCTAATGCTAGCTCCTAGCTTCCAGCTACTAGCTCGAGCTAGTTATAGCAAGCGATCAAATGTTTGGAAGCGCAGCTGTGTACTCACGTAATCGCAACTGTGTATCCAAATCAAAGTCCTCCTGGTAAGAGTCTCTGTTGTCCGAGTTCTTCCATCTTGACTGCATCTTTCGGGAATGTAAACAAAGAAGCGCCGGCTGTGTACGTGTTGTTGCTGACTTCCCTCGCAAAATAGACACTTCGCACCGACAACTTTCTTCTTTGCTTGCTCAGCTTCTTTCTCCATAATGCAATGAACAAATTGCAACAGATTCACCAACACAGATGTCCAGAATACTGTGGAATAATGAGATGAAAACAGAGCTATTTCGTATTGACTTCAATGGTGTCCGAATACTTCCGTTTCAATGATTGACGTCACGCGCATACGTCAACCCTCAGAGGCGTTTCGAACCGGAAGTTTAGCGGGAAATTTAAAATTGCACTTTATAAGTTAACCCGGCCGTATTGGCATGTGTTGCAATGTTAAGATTTCATCATTGATATATAAACTATCAGACTGCGTGGTCGGTAGTAGTGGCTTTCAGTAGGCCTTTAACTTTAACTTTACACATACAAACTGTAGCACACAAAAAAGCACATTCAATTAAAAAAAACATTATTTATGGTCTTACCTCTACTTATAAATGAAGTCCATGCGCCGCTGTTGTGCTGGATTAATGAACCCCCGCCGTAAAATGCACCCCTTGACGGGAGTGTCATATCTACTAAAGCCCACACTTAAACTTTCCACGTGCAGGGTCGAGTGGCCAAAAAGTTAAATTTTGGTCTCATCACTCCAAATTACTTTGTTCCAGAAGTTTTGAGGCTTGTCTCTGTGCTGTTTGGCGTAATGTAAGCGGGATACTTTGTGACATTTGCGCAGAAATGGCTTTCTTCTGGCGACTCGACCATGCAGCACATTATTCTTCTAGTGCGTCCTTATTGTGCATCTTGAAACAGCCACACCACAATTTTTCAGAGAGTCCTGTATTTCAGCTGAAGTTATTTGTGGATTTTTCTTTGCATCTCGAACAATTTTCCTGGCAGTTGTGACTCAAATCTTTACTGGTCTACCTGAATCCCTCAATTTCTACTTCTTAATCAGCGTTTGAACACTGCTGATTGGCATTCTCAATTACTTGGAAATTCTTTTTATACCCCTCCCCTGTTTTATGCAGTTCAATTACCTTTTCTCGCAGATCATTTGACAATTATTTTGCCTTCCCCATGACTCAGAATCCAGAAACATCTGTGCAGCACTGGATGAAAGATGCAATGGTCTGTCAGAAGCCCAGAAACTCACTGACCTTTTATACACACACATTTATTACAAACAAACAGGTCACAGGTGAGGATTGGAACCTTCATTAGCCATTCAAACCTGTTTGTGTCAACTTTTGTGCATGTTATCAGGTCAAAGTCACTGGGGTATGTACACTTTTGATCAGGGTCATTTGGGTACTTTCTTTTGTCATTTTGATTTAAAAAGAGTAAACACAGTTGTTTGCCAATAAATAGCTTCACACAACCATTAAGCATGAGTGGAAGAAAGGTTTTTGTGTTATCATTCATATTCTCTGTAGAATGGCCAAGAAATCATAAATTCTCCCAGGGTATGTAAACTTATGAGCACAACTGTATATATAGGCTCCAGCACCCCCCGCGACCCCGAAAGGGACAATCGGTAGAAAATGGATGGATAGATATACAGTGAGTGTGTGTGTACACACACACTTACTGTACACACATATACATATATATATATGTATATATATATATATATATATATAATATATACTGTATATATATATATATATATATATATATATATATATATATATATATATATATATATATACATATATATTTCCCTATATATATATATATATGTATATATATATATATATGTATGCAAAATTAGCTAAAGTTCCAGCAAAAAAGGTCAACATGCTAACATTAGCATCACTTACTATTAGTGAGTGGGTGCGGGCCCATAATAGTAATAATACTAATTGAGTAAAAACAATAATAACGACACATGTTCGCAATCACCCTTGCATTGTGACCCCCACTGACAAGTGTGTGCTAGTTTGAAGACATGCCATTTTTATCACTGTCACTCGCTCCAACTTTCCCTCAGACAACAGAAGATGTTCTTGTCAGTTCGTCTGAGCGCAGGTGAAGTGACGGATTGCTCTCTGGTAATTTCCCTGTCATTGAGTGAATGATTACAGCGCTGAGAAATGTCACAGCTTCAATTCCGCGAGACGCGTCGTCGACAGGAGGCCGCGATGCGTTCAGACAAGCGAGGCGGACGGACATCTTTCAAATAAGGACTAAAAAGACCTTTTTTTTTTTACTCAAAGCTATCAATAATGCAGCTTTTGAAAAATTACACTGTCTCTTTAAACCGTTTGTTACCATGGTGATTGAAGGCCGGACGAGTTCATGAAGTCTGATAGGAAAATTAAATCTTAATGGGATGATTTGTGCGTATTAGCTTCATTCGGACAGCTCCATATTTCTGCACAATGAGAAGAAAATGAAATCTGGGATCTTTATGAAGATACTTCTCCTGTTTGGCCTAGAGGCTTCCCAAACAGACCTTTTATTGAAGAGCACTTTATAAGCCAGCGCTCCATTGGGGATGTGAAACACGAGTCACGTCCTTTGCTTGCGGGCACAGTATTTAGCAAGACCTTCTTTGTGTCACTAATACATTTAGTTGATAGGAAGTAGGCGACCACATTTCTTTCATCGGAAATAATACAAATGTAAAAATACAAAATATTTTTAGGTCATTTACAGTAGGGGGTGCTGTGAAAAATTAATTCACACCCGAATTGGTAATTCTTATTTATTGTTACTCAAAATGCATACATAATGTCATGACCTGTTGCCCGAGGTCATTTATAACCATGCACATGTTCAGTGCAGGATTTAAGTGCACTGAAGTACACAGGTTAGGTGCACATTTTAAGTGCGCAAAATAAGCGCACTTACTACTACTGTAAGTGCAACATTCACGCACACTAATTACAGTTAAGTGCACAATGTAAAGTCATGGTCAAAAGTTGACATACAATTGTAAAGAACATAATGTCATGGCTGTCTTGAGTTTCCAATAATTTTTATTTTTTTGTGTTAGAGCAGGGGTCACCAACGCGGTGCCCGCGGGCACCAGGTAGCCCGTAAGGACCAGATGAGTAGCCCGCTGGCCTGTTCTAAAAATAGCTCAAATAGCAGCACTTACCAGTGAGCTGCCTCTATTTTTTAAATTGTATTTATTTACTAGCAAGCTGGTCTCGCTTTGCCCAACATTTTTAATTCTAAGAGAGAAAAAACTCAAATAGAATTTGAAAATCCAAGAAAATATTTTAAAGACTTGGTCTTCACTTGTTTAAATAATGTGATTAATTTTTTTACTTTGCTTCTTATAACTTTCAGAAAGACAATTTTAGAGAAAAAAATACAACTTTAAAAATGATTTTAGGATTTTTAAACACATATACCTTTTTACCTTTTAAATTCCTTCCTCTTCTTTCCTGACAATTTAAATCAATGTTCAAGTAAATTATTTTTTTTATTGTAAAGAATAATACATGCATTTTAATTTAATTCTTCATTTTAGCTTCTGTTTTTTCGACGAAGAATATTTGTGAAATATTTCTTCAAACTTATTATGATTAAAATTCAAAAAAATATTCTGGCAAATCTAGAAAATCTGTAGAATCAAATTTAAATCTTATTTCAAAGTCTTTTGAATTTCTTTTAACATTTTTGTTCTGGAAAATCTAGAAGAAATAATGATTTGTCTTTGTTAGAAATATAGCTTGGTCCAATTTGTTATATATTCTAACAAAGTGCAGATTGGATTTTAACCTATTTAAAACATGTCATCAAAATTCTAAAATTAATGTTAATCAGGAAAAATGACTAATGATGTTCCATAAATTCTTTTTTTAATTTTTTCAAAAACATTCGAATTAGCTTTTTTTCGGTTGAATTTTGAATTTTAAAGAGTCGAAATTGAAGATAAATTATGTTTCAAAATGTAATTGTCACTTTTTTCGTGTTTTCTCCTCTTTTAAAGCGTTCAATTAAGTGTAAATATCATTAATTATTAATAATAACATAGAGTTAAAGGTAAATTGAGCAAATTGGCTATTTCTGGCAATTTATTGAAGTGTGTATCAAACTGGTAGCCCTTCACATGAATCAGTACCCAAGAAGTAGCTCTTGGTTCAAAAAGGTTGGTGACCCCTGTGTTAGAGTGATTGGAGCACATACTTGTTGGTCACAAAAAAAACATTCATGTTGTTTGGTTCTTTTATGAATTTATTATGGGTCTACTGAAAATGTGACCAAATCTGCTGGGTCAAAAGTATACATACAGCAACATACATTATCAATGTTGGTGATGTAGAAAAGCTACAATCAAATGAAAATTAGCTTCATGTGAGTGATTATGATTGACGACACCTGCTGACTTCTCTGAGCCCATTAAAATAGGGCTCATGTGATGCAGTCATTAGACTCGGTTACAAACGCGACGATGGGAAAGTCAAAGGAACTCAGCACAGATCTGAAAAAAAAACGAATCATTGACTTGAACAAGTCAGGAAAGTCACTCGGAGCCATTTCAAAGCGGCTTAAGGTCCCAAGAGCAACTGTGCAGACAATTGTTTGTAAGTATAAAGTGCATGGCACAATTTTGTCACTGCCACGATCAGGAAGAAAACGCAAGCTATCACCTGCCCCGAGTATTGTCCCTCCTTCTTAGCCACATCCAGAAACTTGCCTTCTCTGCCAACTCCTTGATGGCCCTCCTCAGGCTGGAACCGGTCATTCCCGCCGCACGCAGGAGCCACGTCGCAGAACCTCCTACGAAGCCCCTGCAACCGATCTCCACAGGGTGAATGGACGCAGACCAGCCTCCCCCTTTGCAGTCCTCTGCCAGGTCGCTGTACTTTGACCGTTTGAACTCATGTGCTACTGGTATTCCCTCCTCCCATGGCACGGTTAGTTCAAGGATGAGGACTTTCTTAGCAGCTGAGGACCACATCCCAACGTCTGGTCTTAGCGTTGTCTGTATTACCTCAGTTGGGAAGACTAGCTGCTTGTCCAGGTCAACGCGCATCTCCCAGCCCTTACCAGGGGTAAGCAGAAGTGATGATCTTCCCGCCTCTGTCTTCTGTCCTACCTCTCCTGGTTTGATGAAAGTGATGTTTGGCCGATGGGGATCTGTGGCGTTGTTTGCATCTCTCCAACAGCTCTGCCAACTTCCTCAGCATCTGATTGTGTCGCCACCGGAAGCGCCCCTGCGTCAGCGCGACGTTGCAACCTGAAAGGATGTGTTTGAGTCCTGCATTGTCTTTGCTGCACAGGGAGCACTTGCCCTCGCTTCCGAACCACTGGGCGAGGTTACGAGGGCATGGCAGGGTGTCATACGCTGCCCTCACGAGGAAGCTGAGCCGAGATTGAGGAGTTCGCCAGATGTCGGCCCAGGTTATGACTCTTTGGATGGTATCCTCCCAGCGATCAATATGTATGTATATGTATATATATATATATCTATATATATATATACACACACACACACACACACACACACACACACACACACACACACACACACACACACACATACATACATACATACATACATACATACATACATACATACATACATACATACATACATACATACATATATATATACATATATATATATATATATATATATATATATATATATATATATATATATATATATATATATATATACATATATATATATACATACATACATATATACATATATATATATACATACATACATATATATATATATATATACATACATACATATATATATACATACATACATATATACATATATATATACATACATACATATATACATATATATATACATACATATATATATATATATATATATATATATATATATATATATATATATACATATATATATATATATATATATATATATATATATATATATATATATATATATATATATATATATATATATATATATATATATATATATATATATATATATATATATATATATATATATATATATATATATATATATATATATATATATATATATACATATATATATATATGTATGTGTGGGAAAAAAATCACAAGACTATTTCATCTCTACAGGCCTGTTTCATGAGGGGTTTCCTCAATCCTCAGGAGATTTTAATGGAAGCATTCACATACCATGGTTTATATAGGGCACAGAGCGGGTGGGTACAGGCAGACGTGGGGGCGTGGTGATTGGCTCATGTGTTACCTAGGAGGTGTTTCCTTCTGTGACGGCATGCTGATACAATTTCGCTGCGTTTGTTGAGGGATGACAACTCTGGACGGTATATGATAAACAGTTTCTCTTTTAAGCATAGGTTGCATCTTTTGTTACCACTGTTGTAAGGTGTGCTGGATGCAAGAATTTGCCATGTTATTGAATATTCAACATTATTGTCTTTGAGATTCCAAATGTGTTTGCTGAGTTCTGTAGTGTTCCGCAGGCTTTTGCAACTGAAAGAAGCCTTGTGGTTGTTCCATCTGGTTTTGAATTCTCCCTCAGTTAATCCTACGTATGTGTCGGATGTGTTAATGTCCTTGCGTATTACCTTTGCTTGGTAAACAACTGATGATTGTAAGCACCCCCCGTTGAGAGGGCAATCAGGTTTCTTGCGGCAGTTACAGCTTTTGTCGGTTTTGGAGTCGTTCTGCCTGGTGGTGGGCGGCTCCTTTTCAATTGCTTTATTGTGGTTTGAAATGATTTGTCGCATGTTGTTCATGCAGCTGTAGCTCAATTTAATGTTGTTCTTGTTGAATACTTTTCTTAGGGTGTTGCCTTTGGGGAAGTGTTTGTCGATCAGGGTGAGGAATTTGTGGCCAATATTAGTTGAGACGTTTTTGCTGTATGGGGGGTTGTACCAGATAATGTTGTTTCGTTTTCTGCTCCTTTTTGGTTGGTTTCCTGGCGTGGGTTCGTAGGTGAGGGTGAAGTTGTATCCGCATTCATCAAGTGCTTTTTGGTACGGGGGGGTTGCTTTGTCGAATTCAGCTTTGCTAGATGACAGCATCGATAGTCTTTTATTAATTCCGGTAGGTATTGTTTTCGTGGTGGTGGGTGGGTGGTTGCTGTCATGGTGCACGTATTGGAGTGTTGTGTTGGGTTTCGTGAATGGTTGGTAGCTGTTATTCCTCAGGTTGAAAGTGACGTCGAGGAAGTTGACGGTTTGCTTGTTGACGTCACTATGGGGAGTTTCGACGGAGCAGAAACGTGCGAACTTGTTGGGAGTTTCCTCCTCTCCCAGCTCGCTAGCCTCAACCTGAACCTCGGTATTTACCGTGATGACGGACTGGCAGTGTGTCGCGCCTCGCCAAGGAGCAGCGAGAATACCAAGAAGCGTATATGCCAAATCTTCAAAGAGAACGGTCTACGGATCACAATTGAAGCCAACAAGCAAACCGTCAACTTCCTCGACGTCACTTTCAACCTGAGGAATAACAGCTACCAACCATTCACGAAACCCAACACAACACTCCAATACGTGCACCATGACAGCAACCACCCACCCACCACCACGAAAAGAATACCTACCGGAATTAATAAAAGACTATCGATGCTGTCATCTAGCAAAGCTGAATTCAACAAAGCAACCCCCCCGTACCAAAAAGCACTTGATGAATGCGGATACAACTTCACCCTCACCTACGAACCCACGCCAGGAAACCAACCAAAAAGGAGCAGAAAACGAAACAACATTATCTGGTACAACCCCCCATACAGCAAAAACGTCTCAACTAATATTGGCCACAAATTCCTTACCCTGATCGACAAACACTTCCCCAAAGGCAACACCCTAAGAAAAGTATTCAACAAGAACAACATTAAATTGAGCTACAGCTGCATGAACAACATGCGACAAATCATTTCAAACCACAATAAAGCAATTGAAAAGGAGCCGCCCACCACCAGGCAGAACGACTCCAAAACCGACAAAAGCTGTAACTGCCGCAAGAAACCTGATTGCCCTCTCAACGGGGGGTGCTTACAATCATCAGTTGTTTACCAAGCAAAGGTAATACGCAAGGACATTAACACATCCGACACATACGTAGGATTAACTGAGGGAGAATTCAAAACCAGATGGAACAATCACAAGGCTTCTTTCAGATGCAAAAGCCTGCGGAACACTACAGAACTCAGCAAACACATTTGGAATCTCAAAGACAATAATGTTGAATATTCAATAACATGGCAAATTCTTGCATCCAGCACACCTTACAACAGTGGTAACAAAAGATGCAACCTATGCTTAAAAGAGAAACTGTTTATCATATACCGTCCAGAGTTGTCATCCCTCAACAAACGCAGCGAAATTGTATCAGCATGCCGTCACAGAAGGAAACACCTCCTAGGTAACACATGAGCCAATCACCACGCCCCCACGCCTGCCTGTACCCACCCGCTCTGTGCCCTATATAAACCATGGTATGTGAATGCTTCCATTAAAATCTCCTGAGGATTGAGGAAACCCCTCATGAAACAGGCCTGTAGAGATGAAATAGTCTTGTGATTTTTTTTCCCACACATACATATTACGCTCTACCACGGTATCGAGCACTATTTTTTGGATAATCTAATTAAGACATATATATATATATATATATATATATATATATATATATATATATATATATATATATATATATATATATATATATATATATATATATATATATATATGTGTGTGTGTGTATATGTATACATATATATATATATATATATATATATATATATATATATATATATATATATATATATATATATATATATATATATATATATATATATATACACACGTTGCGGCTAATTTAAGTTAAAAAAACAATCTAAAATTCAGTGGGTGGGGCTTGTGCGCCGAGGCGCTCTATAGTCCAAAATTTAAAGTTGTTGTTGTTGTTTTAGGGCGGCGTGGCGAAGTTGGTAGAGTGGCCGTGCCAGTAATCGGAGGGTTGCTGGTTACTGGGGTTCAATCCCCACCTTCTACCATCCTAGTCACGTCCGTTGTGTCCTTGGGCAAGACACTTCACCCTTGCTCCTGATGGCTGCTGGTTAGCGCCTTGCATGGCAGCTCCCGCCATCAGTGTGTGAATGTGTGTGTGAATGGGTGAATGTGGAAATACTGTCAAAGCGCTTTGAGTACCTTGAAGGTAGAAAAGCGCTATACAAGTATAACCCATTTATCATTTATTTATCATTTTTTACTTGTGGCAACTCTGTAAAGAGATCATTGTTGTGTCATGGCCTGACCGGACTACGTTCTACAGTAATATGTTCTCAAATCTTACAAGATATCCCCTGGGGGGAGCATGAACAGCCCAGTGGATGACAAACGTGCCATTTAATAGCAGGTAAGTGCTGCGACCTACACCCAGGAGAAACAATTATAATGATGATCGTTTCCTGACAACACGTTTTGTCCAACTATTTGTCGGATCCAAGAGAATGAGATGTTCCCAAGTAAAAGCCAGTGACGCAGATCTCATTAAGTAGTCAGGGGTCCTGCAAGTCTTTCCACGCAAGACATCTTGGAAACTTTCTTATGCCACGTTCCATCATGCACCCGTGGGGATTTTTCCAGGGAGAAGACACAAAGTATGATATCATCTTTCTGGGAAAACGACTGCATTAGCGGTTTTACATGGCGATTTCAACGCTTCCAAATCTGTTAATGAAAACAACAACGAAGATGCACGTTACAATCAAACCGCTGCTGCGTAATAAGTACAATACTTACAGTGTTAACACTTTTTAGGGCGCAACAAAAACCACAGATTTACTTCTTTTAATTTTTTTTATTTTTTTTTAAGGTGCGGAAGCTGATTAAAGAATCTTTAAAAAAAAAATTTAAAAATTAAAAGAAGTAAATCTGTGGTTTTTGTTGCGCCCTAAAAAGTGTTAACACTGTAAGTATTGTACTTATTACGCAGCAGCGGTTTGATTGTAACGTGCATCTTCGTTGTTGTTTTCATTAACAGATTTGGAAGCGTTGAAATCGCCATGTAAAACCGCTAATGCTAATCAGTAGCATGTCAATAGCAAAGCCAATGTATATTAGCATCAAGCTAGAGCATGTTTGGAAAAGTGGAGCCTTACTTTACTTACGTTGGAGTGTATTTTGAGTCAGTTTCTTTGTTGGCGTTGAAAATTGCAACATTATCTAGAGCAGGGGTGTCAAACGTAAGGCCTGTGGGCCGGATC
Organism: Entelurus aequoreus; assembly: GCF_033978785.1. Classification (NCBI taxonomy): domain Eukaryota; kingdom Metazoa; phylum Chordata; class Actinopteri; order Syngnathiformes; family Syngnathidae; genus Entelurus; species Entelurus aequoreus. Next base: position 11,413,833 of record NC_084753.1, read on the forward strand.
AGGCCCGTGAACAGGTTTTATCCGGCCCGTGGGATGAGTTTACTAAGTATAAAAATTAGCCAAAATTTTTGAATGAAAGAAACTGCTGTTTTAATTGTGTCCACTAGATGTCACAATAGCAATTATTTGTGTCTTTCTAGATTATGCTACATATGTAAAAAAAAATATATATATATATACCACACGATGTAAGCAAACTACTTAAATAACATCCTGTAATTTAATTTTTATATTATTTTTTTAATAATAATAATAATAATAATAATAGATTTTATTTGTAAAAAGCACTTTACATTGAGTAAACAACCTCAAAGTGCTACAGTGTATTTAAAAAATAAAATAAAATAAATAAATAAATTAGAAAAAATAAAAACATAATAAAAAATAAATAAAAACTAGAACAGCCAAATAGCTAAAACTAGTATGCATACATCTAAAAAAAAAAAAAAAGGCTTTTTTAAAAAGAAGGGTTTTTAAGCCTTTTTTAAAAGCATCCACAGTCTGTGGTGCCCTCAGGTGGTCAGGGAGAGCGTTCCACAGACTGGGAGCAGCGGAGCAGAAAGCCCGGTCTCCCATTGTTCACTGAAGTTGTCTTTATTTTTAAGTTATCGTGCCGTGATTTTACCGGTCCGGCCCACTTGGGAGTAGATTTTTCTCCATGTGGCCCCCCATCTAAAATGAGTTTGACACCCCTGATCTAGAGGTAGTTGGGCTGAGTCAGCTCTCAGTGCTGCTGGAGTGACCGCCAAGTGCCGAAGTGCAAAGCGTCATGGACCCTTGGATTTTACCTGAAATCGGTACCCTATCCAAATGAGGAACACATTTATGGAGAAACTTTCTAAAGAGACTCTGTTGCTGTCGTCCTGATATTTGTTCCCTCCTTCTTTATGTAGAAAACTGAGATTTATTACTCTTGTAATGGCAGCTCGTAGGTGGTTACCCTTTTTTATTTGATCATAACCTGCTTCCTCAAGGGCTCAGATTCTGTTTTTTATTGCAGTATTTAAAAATGAGCTCATTATGATAACTGCTGTCCAGCTGTTTTAGTATCATTTTCAAGTATGACATCAAGTTGCAATTACATAGTTTATAGTGCTTATTTTTTATTTTTTTGTTGCGCCCTAAAAAGTGTTAATATTGTAAGTATTTTACTTCATTACACACAAGCTTTGATTGTAACGTGCATCTTTCATGTCACATTTGGAGGTGTTGATGTTACGGCTCAGGCTCCTGCCGCCTCTCATTCATCTGTGCTCTCCTGAGCGCGCCTCTGGAGGTGCGGCCGCGGAAACCAACACACCTGACGCTGATGAGGACTCCACTCCCTTCATAAGCCAGCGTGTCCTGCGTTCCAGTGCCAGAACATAGCTACCTGTCTCAGTACTGTAAGCCTACACATCTCTAGCTCTCTCCCTATGTGCATTCACTCTCTCTGTGTTTCTCCTACTCTGTGTCCTGTGTCGTCATCCCGCAGCTTTTACCCCATTTCCTGGTTTCGAGTAGTGTGTCTCGTCTCCCCGAATTCCCTCTGGCTCCCTTCCCGGATCTTGCCCTGTCGCCTGGACACGGACCTTGACGCCTCTCTCCTGCCTTTGACCTCTCGCTTGCCCACGGACCTCTGAGCTTGCCTTGCTCTCCCTGGACTTCCGCATCTCGCTCAACACGCACCTTCAACAACTCCCGGTGACACTCAGTTAAACACAACACATAGTCACACCATACCTATTTGGATTAATTACACGCTCCACTTCCTTGTGTTTAAAGTTAAAGTTAAAGTACCACTGATAGTCACACACACACACTAGGTGTGGTGAAATGAACCTCTGCTTTTGACCCATCCCCTTGTTCCGCCCCCTGGGAGGTGAGGGGAGCAGTGAGCAGCAGCGGTGGCCCCGCTCGGGAATAATTTTGGTGATTTAACCCCCAATTCCAACCCTTAATGCTGAGTGCCAAGCAGGGAGGTAACGGGTCCCGTTTTTATAGTCTTTGGTATGACTCGCTTTAACTCACGACCTACCGCTCTCAGGGAGGGCACTCCAACCACAAAGCCACTGAGCAGGTTTAATAACTTTAATAACTTTAACTGATACTATCGACGCCCCTGTCTCAGGGCCGTCTCCTTCTCCCATACTTGCCAACACTCCCAATTTTTCCGGGAGACTCCCGAAATTCAGTGCCCCTCCCGAAAATGTCCCGGGGCAACCATTCTCCCGAATTTCTCCCAATTTTCACCTGGACAACAATATTAAGGGCGTGCCGTGATGGCACTGCCTTTACCGTCTGCTTTTTCACCATACCAACAGCGTGCCGGCCCAGTCACATGTTGAATGCAGCTTCTGCATACACACGAAAGTGACTGCAAGACATACTTGATCAACAGCCATACAGGTCACACTGAGGGCGGTTTTTTTCATAGTTTGGCCGGGGGTGCGACTTATACTCAGGAGCGACTTATGTGTGAAATTATTAACACATTACTGTAAGATATCCAATAATATTATTTAGCTCATTCACGTAAGAGACTAGACGTATAAGATTTCATGGGATTTAGCGATTAGGAGTGACAGATTGTTTGGTAAACGTATAGCATGTTCTATATCAGGGGTCACCAACGCGGTGCCCGCGGGCACCAGGTAGCCCGTAAGGACCAGATGAGTAGCCCGCTGGCCTGTTCTAAAAATAGCTCAAATAGCAGCACTTACCAGTCAGCTGCCTGTATTTTTTTAATTGTATTCATTTACTAGCAAGCTGGTCTCGCTTTGCTCGACATTTTTAATTCTAAGAGAGACAAAACTCAAATAGAATTTGAAAATCCAAGAAAATATTTTAAAGACTTGGTCTTCACTTGTTTAAATAAATTCATTAATTTTTTTTTACTTTGCTTCTCATAACTTTCAGAAAGACAATTTTAGAGAAAAAATCCAACCTTAAAAATGATATTAGGATTTTTAAACACATATACCTTTTTACCTTTTAATGTCCTTCCTCTTCTTTCCTGACAATTTAAATCAATGTTCAAGTAAATTATTTTTTTTATTGTAAAGAATAATAAATACATTTTAATTTAATTCTTCATTTTAGCTTCTGTTTTTTTCGACGAATAATATTTGTGAAATATTTCTTCAAACTTATTATGATTAAAATTCAAAAAAATTATTCTGGCAAATCTAGAAAATCTGTAGAATCAAATTTAAATCTTATTTCAAAGTCTTTTGAATTTCTTTTAAAATTTTTGTTCTGGAAAATCTAGAAGAAATAATGATTTGTCTTTGTTAGAAATATAGCTTGGTCCAATTTGTTATATATTCTAACAAAGTGCAGATTGGATTTTAACCTATTTAAAACATGTCATCAAAATTCTAAAATTAATCTTAATCAGGAAAAATTACTAATGATGTTCCATAAATTCTTTTTTTAATTTTTTCAAAAAGATTGGAATTAGCTAGTTTTTCTCTTCTTTTTTTCGGTTGAATTTTGAATTTTAGAGAGTCGAAATGGAAGATAAACTATGTATCAAAATTTAATTGTCATTTTTTTCGTGTTTTTTCCTCTTTTAACCCGTTCAATTAAGTGTAAATATCATTAATTATTCATAACAACATAGAGTTAAAGGTAAATTGAGCAAATTGGCTATTTCTGGCAATTTATTTAAGTGTGTATCAAACTGGTAGCCCTTCGCATTAATCAGTACCCAAAAAGTAGCTCCTGGTTTCAAAAAGGTTGGTGACCCCTGTTCTATATGTTATAGTTATTTGAATGACTCTTACCATAATATGTTACGTTAACATACCAGGCACGTTCTCAGTTGGTTATTTATGCCTCATATAACGTACACTTATTCAGCCTGTTGTTCACTATTCTTTATTTATTTTAAATTGCCTTTCAAATGTCTATTCTTGGTGTTGGGTTTTATCAAATACATTTCCCCCAAAAATGCGACTTATACTCCAGTGCGACTTATATATGTTTTTTTCCTTATTTATTATGCATTTTCGGCCGGTGCGACTTATACTCCGAAAAATACGGTAATCGGGTTTACCTTACAAAACACCTTTTTTCAACGATTTATGCATTGAAAATATCAGAGATGGACGCCTAAAATAACGTAAATAACGGCTATTTTACGTCCACATGACATAAAAGTCTAACCCTCCGTCATGAAGCGATATCAACATTCTGGATCTGCTCCTGCTATCTCATTTTTGCCCCCCCCCCCCGACATCATGCCGGGCCTCCACAGTTGAGGGAGCAGCCCGGTCCCCCGCCTTGTGACACACGCTTTGAGAGAGGAGGTAGGGTTTGATGGGTACATGCTGTTCAGACAACAAATAGGCTGCCGGGCCTGTATGTGTATGTGCGTGTGTGTTAAAGACACTCTTCCCAAAAACCCCCAGCATGTTGCCTTTGAGCGACTGACTTTTATTCGTGGCACCATGTCACATTTGCAAGCGTCACCGCGGCGGTTCTTTGTGTGTGCCCCGGGTTCCGTAGCTCACGTGTCTTTTAAAATGCAAATCCTTTTTTTTTTTTTTTTTTTGCTTGTTTTACTTTTGGGTGCAATAAAGGAAGAGGTAAACAAAAAAAAATAGATATGTAAGAAAGACATCGTTACATAATGACATTACTGAGCGCATCTCGGCACCTGCGGCGAGCTAGCGGTTTTTTTTTAAATGTTAACATGGAAGACTAGCAGGGTGCCAAGTACACATGCACTGCAAAAAGTCAGTTTTCAAAAACAAGAAAAAAAAAATACAAAAATGAGGGGTATTTTACTTGAACTAAGCAAAATTATCTGCCAATAGAACAAGAAAATTCGGCTTGTCAAGACTTTCCAAAACAAGTCAAATCAGCTAACCTCAATGAACCCAAAAAAAATAACTTAAAATAAGTATATTCTCACTAATAACAAGTGCACTTTTCTTGGTGGAAAGAAAAAATGAGACCTTTTTGCTCAATATGTTGAAAAATATTCTTAAATAATAAAATGCTAGTGCCATTATCTTGACATGATGATACGCGCTCGGCATCATGACTTTTTTTTTTCATGCTTGAAGTAAGAAATTATTACTTTAAAAAAGTAGTTTTATACTTGTGAGTGTTGATGACACAGCTTTGCATCAGTTGATATTCTAGTTTCAAGCATGATTTACTCAATATAGGTCATCAAATCTCAGCAACAAGCTGTAATATCTTACTGAGATCATTTAGGACCAAAACACTTAAAACAAGTAAAACACCCTTACATAAAATCTGCTTAGTGAGAAGAAGTATCTTATCAGACAGAAAATAAGCAAATATCACCCTTATTTGAGATATTTCATCTTACTTAGATTTCAGTTTTTGCAGTGCACTGCAAAAAGTCAAGTTTTCAAAAACAAGAAAAAAAAATACAAAAATGAGGGGTATTTTACTTGAACTAAGCAAAATTATCTGCCAATAGAACAAGAAAATTCGGCTTGTCAAGACTTTCCAAAACAAGTAAAATTAGCTAACCTCAATGAACCCAAAAAAAAATAACTTAAAATAAGTATATTCTCACTAATAACAAGTGCACTTTTATTGGTGGAAAGAAAAAATGAGACCTTTTTGCTCAATATGTTGAAAAATATTCTTAAATAATAAAATACTAGTGCCATTATCTTGACATGATGATATGCGCTCGGCATCATGACTTTTTCTTTCATGCTTGAAGTAAGAAATGATTACTTTAAAAAAGTAGTTTAATACTTGTGAGTGTTGATGACACAGCTTTGCATCAGTTGATATTCTAGTTTCAAGCATGTTTTACTCAATATAGGTCATCAAATCTCAGCAACAAGCTGTGATATCTTACTGAGATCATTTAGGACCAAAACCCTTAAAACAAGTAAAACACTCGAACATAAAATCTGCTTAGTGAGAAGAATGATCTTATCAGACAGAAAATAAGCAAATATCACCCTTATTTGACATATTTCATCTTACTTAGATTTCAGTTTTTGCAGCGCACTGCAAAAAGTCAAGTTTTCAAAAACAAGAAGAAAAGAAATACAAAAATGAGGGGTATTTTACTTGAACTAAGCAAAATTATCTGCCAATAGAACAAGAAAATTCGGCTTGTCAAGACTTTCCAAAACAAGTCAAATCAGCTAACCTCAATGAACCCAAAAAAATACCTTAAAATAAGTATACTGGTATTCTCACTAATAACAAGTGCACTTTTATTGGTGGAAAGAAAAAATGAGACCTTTTTGCTCAATATGTTGAAAAATATTCTTAAATAATTAAATGCTAGTGCCATTATCTTGACATGATGATATGCGCTCGGCATCATGACTTTTTTTTTTCATGCTTGAAGTAAGAAATTATTACTTTAAAAAAGTAGTTTTATACTTGTGAGTGTTGATGACCCAGCTTTGCAACAGTTGATATTCTAGTTTCAAGCATGTTGTACTCAATATAGGTCATCAAATCTCAGCAACAAGCTGTAATATCTTACTGAGATCATTTAGGACCAAAACCCTTAAAACAAGTAAAACACTAACATAAAATCTGCTTAGTGAGAAGAATGATCTTATCAGACAGAAAATAAGCAAATATCACCCTTATTTGAGATATTTCATCTTACTTAGATTTCAGTTTTTGCAGTGCACTGCAAAAAGTCAAGTTTTCAAAAACAAGAAAAAAAAATACAAAAATGAGGGGTATTTTACTTGAATTAAGCAAAATTATCTGCCAATAGAACAAGAAAATTCGGCTTGTCAGACTTTCCAAAACAAGTAAAATTAGCTAACCTCAATGAACCCAAAAAAATAACTTAAAATAAGTATATTCTCACTAATAACAAGTGCACTTTTCTTGGTGGAAAGAAAAAATGAGACCTTTTTGCTCAATATGTTGAAATATATTCTTAAATAATTAAATGCTAGTGCCATTATCTTGACATGATGATACGCGCTCGGCATCATGACTTTTTTTTTTCATGCTTGAAGTAAGAAATGATTACTTTAAAAAAGTAGTTTTATACTTGTGAGTGTTGATGACACAGCTTTGCATCAGTTGATATTCAAGCATGTTGTACTCAATATAGGTCATCAAATCTCAGCAACAAGCTGTAATATCTTACTGAGATCATTTAGGACCAAAACCCTTAAAACAAGTAAAACACTCTAACATAAAATCTGCTTAGTGAGAAGAATGATCTTATCAGACAGAAAATAAGCAAATATCACCCTTATTTGAGATATTTCATCTTACTTAGATTTCAGTTTTTGCAGTGCACTGCAAAAAGTCAAGTTTTCAAAAACAAGAAAAAAAAATACAAAAATGAGGGGTATTTTACTTGAACTAAGCAAAATTATCTGCCAATAGAACAAGAAAATGCGGCTTGTCAAGACTTTCCAAAACAAGTAAAATTAGCTAACCTCAATGAACCCAAAAAAATACCTTAAAATAAGTACATTCTCACTAATAACAAGTGCACTTTTATTGGTGGAAAGAAAAAATTAGACCTTTTTGCTCAATATGTTGAAAAATATTCTTAAATAATTAAATGCTAGTGCCATTATCTTGACATGATGATACGCGCTCGGCATCATGACTTTTTTTTTTTCATGCTTGAAGTAAGAAATGATTACTTTAAAAAAGTAGTTTTATACTTGTGAGTGTTGATGACACAGCTTTGCATCAGTTGATATTCTAGTTTCAAGCATGTTTTACTCAATATAGGTCATCAAATCTCAGCAACAAGCTGTAATATCTTACTGAGATCATTTAGGACCAAAACCCTTAAAACAAGTAAAACACTCTAACATAAAATCTGCTTAGTGAGAAGAATGATCTTATCAGACAGAAAATAAGCAAATATCACCCTTATTTGAGATATTTAATCTTACTCAGATTTCAGTTTTTGCAGTGTGACATCTTGTCGGACTAAAAGTGTTTGAACTTGCACACTTCCACAAAATACGCAGAAAAAAAAATAAGATCCCAAAATTGTATGTATCTCAACATGATTGGTCATCGATTGGGTTTTTTTACAAAAAAATCTTAAAATATAAGGAGTAAACCTGCCCTCCAACCAACGGAACTGAGAAAGTTAGTGCCAAGGAGAAGTGTCTGCTCGAAAATATTCTGTATTCATCACTAAGATATGCAATATAACTAAAACAATTTTTACTCACAAAACCGTACCATGTGTCACGTCTGTAGGAGTGTTTTCATGCACATTGTAGGCGCTATCGTAACAGAATCAAGCTAGCGTTGTTAGCATTAGAGAATATAACATGTTTACAAGTGTATGTAGTATTATTAACTTACATTGGCATTCTTTTGTATTGTTTGTTTCACAAATTCAGGTAAATTCACCAAAACATACAATATAACTAAAACAATTCTTACTCACGAAACCATCCCATTGTTGTTTCCACGCAATGTCTGTAACACGGCAGTAAAACGGCTGATCAAACAAAACTGAAGTCATCATCGTGGACCCGCCAGCTGCGGAAGCTAGCTCTTCAATCAGCAAAACGGACTCAATAACTCCACGGTGACGTTTTGGTGAATTTACTGAGTAATTTGTGAAACTGAAACAATACAAAAAGAATGCCATTGTAAGATAATAATGCAACATACGCTTGTAAACATTTTAGCATATTTGATAACATTAAGATAGCGCCTACGATATGCATGAAAACACTCCTACAGACATCACACTTGGGACAGTTTAGTAAGTAGGAATTGTTTTAGTTATATTGTAAAACTTATAAACGTTGCTTGGCGTGATGAATGAAGAATCCTTTCGAGTAGTAACGCTATGGACCGTTTTACTTCCGGTTGAAGGCATTAAAACAGGAAGTACATTTTCAACCCGCAACACCTCGGGTGAGCGGACTTGCCCAAAAGATGGCGTCATAGCACAAACAATAACACACCATTTCAGTGTCTGTTGAAATATGTATTAAATATGAAACAGTGTGGCCATTAGCGAAGAAAAATCCATAAATTAGGCGCACCATTTATTAAGCCGCAGGGTTCAAAGCGTAGGAAAAAAGTAGCCGATCATAGTAAGTACCATTTATTTGTATAGCACCTTACAAAAACACAGTATGATTAAACAATATACAAACAAAAATAAAATACACAACAGCCCAAGAGTAGCTCATTAAAAGCCTGAACAAATAAATGAGTCTTAAGATTGCTTTTGAAGGTGTCAGCAGGGTCAATAGAACGTTGGAGCAACAGCCCGGAAAGATCGGTCACCTCTAGTCCGAAAAACCAATGCGTGGAACTTTCAGCAGATTTTGATCCACTTCGAGCCCGAGTTGGGGTGTAAAGCTGGATCAGAACCCTGACCATGCAAAACTCTGAAGGCTTGAACCAGATTTTTATACTTGATCCTATACACTGCAAAAACTGAAATCTAAGTAAGATTAAAATATCTAAAATAAGGGTGATATTTGCTTATTTTCTGTCTGATAAGATCATTCTTCTCACTAAGCAGATTTTATGTTAGAGTGTTTTACTTGTTTTAAGGGTTTTGGTCCTAAATGATCTCAGTAAGATATTACAGCTTGTTGCTGATATTTGATGACCTATATTGAGTAAAACATGCTTGAAACTAGAATATCAACTGCTGCAAAGCTGTGTCATCAACACTCACAAGTATAAAACTACTTTTTTAAAGTAATCATTTCTTACTTCAAGCATTGAAGAAATAAAATCATGACTTTGACACAATTGTGTCTCATATTAAAACAGATGACAGCCAAATGGACTTTGCGGTTTTATTTTCAATGAAACAATAGAAAATACATACTCATATAGGAGTACAGTTGTTATTTGTGAGAATATACTTATTTTAAGGTATTTTTGGGTTCATTGAGGTTAGCTAATTTTACTTGTTTTGGAAAGGTTGTTCTATTGGCAGATAATTTTGCTTCGTTCAAATAAAATACCCCTAATTTTTGTATATATTTTTTTCTTGTTTTTGAACACTGACTTTTTGCAGTGTAGGACACTGGCAGCCAATAAAGTTCTTCTAGAATCAGAATCAGAATTAATGTATTAATCCCTGAGGGGGAATTAATAAAGTTCTTCTAGAATCAGAATCAAAAGTACTTTATTAATCCATGAGGGGGAATTAAGATTTTCAGCAAAATCCCATTCAAGAGCAGACAAACATTACAGGGAGACAGAACAGGATCGCTGACGGGTTTGCCAACTTCCGGCGCCCCTTACAAAAAAGGTGAGAAACGGGTAAATGCTGGGGAGGGAGGGTGAGAAAAAAAACCTCATAGCCATAGCACACATAAAGATGTGTGTAAGAGGGAAACATCAAAGAACACAAAGGACATTAATGACATTAAAATGAGCAGAGCTGATGCAACCAGCTGACACTCCAGCAGTACCACTTCTACACACAGCCACAAAAGTAAAACAAAAACAAAATATAATAATAATCAACCAATAATATACATTACGCACACACGATAGCATCATGCATAGACAAGCAACCAAACAAAAACATCATGTCAACACACACACACACACTGTGGTGGCCTCTGCGGTGTTCCGCGCCATCGTCTGCTGGGGTGGGGAGGAGCATGGCCAGAGACAGGAGCAGACCCAACAAAGCAACCAAGAGAGCCGACTCCACTCTCGGCCAGTGTCCAGTCTGCATGGATGAGCGAGGATGCGTCCAAGGAGACAGGATTCTCGCTGCATAGTTTTGCACTAATTGCAGTCGAGAGAGCTCCTTCTTGTTCAGACCGAGAATAGTCCGAAAATACGGTAGCTTACCACCATGAACGAGTTAACGAATGATGGGTTCTCAGGTTCTCTGTGAAGCGCTTTGGGTGTCTAGAAAAATGCTGAATAAATCTAATCCGTTATTATTACTATCAGGCGACTTTGACACATTCCTCACATCTGAACTCTACCGATGGCGATAAAGTTAAAGTTAAGGTACCACTGATTGATTGAGACTTTTATAAGTAGATTGTACAGTACAGTGCATATTCCGCACAATTGACCACTAAATGGTAACACCCGAATAAGTTTTTCAACTTGTCCACGTTAATCGATTCATGGTAATGATATGTATGATAGTCACACATACACTAGGTGTGGTGAAATTACCCTCTGCATTTGACCCATTCTCTTGTTCCACCCCCTGGGAGGTGAGGGGAGCAGTGAGCAGCAGCGGTGGCCACACTCGGGAATCATTTTGGTGATTTAACCCACAATTCCAACACTTGATGCTGAGTGCCAAGCAGGGAGGTAATGGGTCCCATTTTTATAGTCTTTGGTACGACTTGGCCGGGGTTTGAACTAACGACCTACCGATCTCAGGGCGGACACTCTAACCACAAGGCCACTGAGCAGGTTTAATAACTTTAACTGATAGTATTGACGCCCCTGTCTCAAGGCCGTCTCCTTCTCCACAGTACTGTCACAGTTGAAGTCGCCATGTAAAATCGCTAATGCTAATCAGTAGCATGTCAATAGCAAAGCCAATGTATATTAGCATCAAGCTAGCACATTTTTGGAAAGGTGGAGCCTTACTTAACTTCCATTTCTTTGTTGGCGTTGAAAATTTGCAACATTACCCAGAGGTCTTCGGACTGAGTCAGCTCATTTTTATAGTCTTTGGTAGGACTTGGCCGGGGTTTGAACTAACGACCTACCGATCTCAGGGCGGACACTCTAACCACAAGGCCACTGAGCAGGTTTAATAACTTTAACTGATAGTATTGACGCCCCTGTCTCAAGGCCGTCTCCTTCTCCACAGTACTGTCACAGTTGAAGTCGCCATGTAAAATCGCTAATGCTAATCAGTAGCATGTCAATAGCAAAGCCAATGTATATTAGCCTCAAGCTAGCACATTTTTGGAAAGGTGGAGCCTTACTTAACTTCCATTTCTTTGTTGGCGTTGAAAATTTGCAACATTACCCAGAGGTCTTCGGACTGAGTCAGCTCATTTTTATAGTCTTTGGTAGGACTTGGCCGGGGTTTGAACTAACGACCTACCGATCTCAGGGCGGACACTCTAACCACTAGGCCACTGAGCAGACTGGGCCCGTAATAAAACAGCAAATTTGACAACATCACTCCAAGCAGCTGAGAGTCAACAGTTGGTACTTTAAACCATTGGTCCCAAAATACCGGTACCGGTCCGTGGACCGATTGGTACCGGGCCGCAGAAGAAATAAAAAAATAAAAAAATATTTTTATTTTTTATTTTTTATTAAATAAACATAAAAAACACAATATATACATTATATATCATTATACATCAATACAGTCTGCAGGGATACAGTCCGTAAGCATACATGATTGTATTTCTTTATGACCCAAAAAAAAAATAAAAATAAAAATAAAAAAATACCATACCCCCCCCCCCGTCCGTCCGTCCGTGGGACAAATTTTCAAGCGTTGCCCGATCCGCAGCTACAAAAAGGTTAGGGACCACTGCTTTAAACCGCCGTGAATCAAGTCTGTCTCATAGTGGTTTTGAAGCACCACATCGTTTTAATGGGGTCCTGGGGGCCTTACATATCAAGACTACGGGGGTCATACAGGGAAAAGCCTGTTTCTCGGGGATATAATGAGGTCACTCCGTGTATAATGAGGCGACTGATGTGGCGAGGGCAGACGGCAAGACACGAAGGGGGGTTTCAAACCCATCTCGCCATCAATTAGTCCGTTTCGGGGTCGCCGTTGAATCCCTGCGTCCTCAATTTTCTTTAAAGACGGTGCAGTTCCGTCTTGTCGACAGCACCAGCGGGGCGCGACGACCCTTTTAATCGTTCTCGATCAGAAAAAGGGACCGCCTCGGTCTCTCGGAGGCGTCGCGTTCACCCGTCTCCCACTCCCCCGCGGACCCCCTCGGGGAGTGAGGGGAGAGACAAAACGGGGGAACAATGAAACATGTGCGTAACCTTTCCAAGGACGGGACGGGCTGTCCGGCGTTGAAAGCACTTTAGGAAAAGAAAACCACTGGCGCGGTTAATACAGAAGAGGCAGAAGAGGGGGAAATAGACGAGGGGGGGCCTGGAAGCCAACCGGGATGGATTCTATTTATAGCCACCGCACGGCTAAGACGTCATGCTTCGCAGCTAAAGGGATTTCACGGAGAATATGTGTGCGCGTACTCATGCGTGTGTTCATTAAGGCCACAGATTATAGCAGGCAGTGCTGCCAACAAGAGGAGAGAGAACGCTTGCTGGAGGAAATGTGGTGTCCTTAATTACAGAGCAAACAACCACAGGCTTTCTTCCCTTACAGGATAAATGCTTCTGTACTTCTCTGAAGGGCTGCTGCTTACCAAACTTTTGTACTCAGCATATTCCAGTCATTAAATGTTACAAAAGAGCCATTTGTCTTGCCAGGGTGTGGATTATTTAGGCGGAGTGTGCTAGTTAGCACATGAGATTTGTACTCATGCTGGATACATACATATTTCAATGACTGATGATGATTATACCACACCAAATATGTATCGGTATTGGATGATTTTCATGAAAAAGTATGGTATGGTACAACGAAATGTCATTTTCACCACAAACCCGAACAAGATTAGACAAACATTGTACAGGGTAACAGAACAGCAACGGTGATGAGTCGCTACTTACGGCGCACCGTAAAAGGTGGGGGAAAAGGTAAACATGGAGTAAAAAAAAGTCGATCTCAAACCAGGCTTCTATGGAGGAGGAGGCACAGACTCGGGCCGAGGAAAAAAAAAACTTGATAGCCGATAAGCGCATATACACATGTTGACGAAGAAACCACGAGACTTGCAACAGGAGGAGAGGGGGCAATCATTTGTGACGCGGTGACAAAGGCGTGGGATGGGGATGGGGGTGCGTGTGCATATGTAGCCATGGTCCATGGTGTGTGTCTTTGTTGGCGTTGAAAATTGCAACATTACCCAAAGGTCTTCGGGCTGAGTCCGCTCACATGGCACTGTTGGATTTTACGTGAGTCGGTGTCCGGTAGGACCGGCGGGATTCGGTCAGGACCAAAAAAAGAAGTATCGGATTCGCTACCCATCCCTATCCCTGTGTTACAAAAAGGAATACGGAAAAAAAAATCCCATCTTCCAAGGTTAATAATCAGGTTTACCTTACAAATAATAGTTTTTTAATTATGCAGAATTGCACAAATGATTTATGCATTGAAAATATCAGAGATGGACACCTAAAATAACATAAATAACGGCTATTTTATGCCCACATGACATAAAAGTCTAACCATTCGTCATGAAGTGAGGAAAAGTGATATCAACATACTGGATCTGCTCCTGCTATCTCAATGTTGCCTCCCCCCGTCAATTTGATAGCCGATAAGCGAATATACACATGTTGACGAAGAAACCACAAGACTTGCAACAGGAGGAGAGGGGGCAAGCGTTTGGCCCGAAGTGGGGTGAAGCGGTGACAAAGGCGTGGGATGGGGATGGGGGTACGTGTGCATATGTAGCCATGGTCCATGGTGTGTGCCTTTGTTGGCGTTGAAAATTGCAACATTACCCAAAGGTCTTAGGGCTGAGTCCGCTCACATGGCACTGTTGGATTTTACGTGAGTCGGTGTCCGGTAGGACCGGCGGGATTCGGTCAGGACCAAAAAAAGAAGTACCGTATTCGCTACCCATCCCTATCCCTGTGTTACAAAAAGGAATACGGGGGGGAAAAATCCCATCTTCCAAGGTTAATAATCAGGTTTACCTTACAAATAATAGTTTTTTAATTATGCAGAATTGCACAAATGATTTATGCATTGAAAATATCAGAGATGGACACCTAAAATAACGTAAATAACGGCTATTTTATGTCCACATGACATAACAGTCTAACCCTCCGTCATGAAGTGAGGAAAAGTGATATCAACATACTGGATCTGCTCCTGCTATCTCAATATTGCCTCCCCCCGTCAACTTGATAGCCGATAAGCGCATATACACATGTTGACGAAGAAACCACAAGACTTGCAACAGGAGGAGAGGGGGCAAGCGTTTGGCCCGAAGTGGGGTGAAGCGGTGACAAAGGCGTGGGATGGGGATGGGGGTATGTGTGCATAATGTAGACTTGGTCCATGGTGTGTGTCTTTGTTAGCGTTGAAAATTGCAACATTACCCAGAGGTCTTCAGGCTGAGTCCGCTCACGTGGCACTGTTGGATTTTACGTGAGTTGGTAGGACCGGCGGGATTCGATCAGGACCAAAAAAAGAAGTACCAGATTCGCTACCCATCCCTATCCCTGTGTTACAAAAAGGAATACGGAAAAATAAAACCCCAACTTCCAAGGTTAATAATCAGGTTTACCTTACAAAAAATATGTTTTTAATCATGCAGAATTGCACAAATGATTTATGCATTGAAAATATCAGAGATGGACACCTAAAATAACGTAAATAACGGCTATTTTATGTCCACATGACATAAAAGTCTAACCCTCTGTCATGAAGTGAGGAAAAGTGATATCAACATACTGGATCTGCTCCTGCTATCTCAATTTTGCCCCCCCGTCAACTTGATAGCCGATAAGCGCATATACACATGTTGACGAAGAAACCACGAGACTTGCAACGGGAGGAGAGGGGGCAAGCATTTGGCTCGAAGTGGGGTGAAGCGGTGGCAAAGGCGTGGGATGGGAATAGGGGTGTGTGTGCATATGTAGCCATGGTCCATGGTGTGTGTCTTTGTTGGCGTTGAAAATTGCAACATAACCCAGAGGTCTTCGGGCCGAGTCCGCTCACATGGCACTGTTGGATTTTACGTGAGTCGGTGCCCGGTAGGACCGGCGGGATTCGGTCAGGACCAAAAAAAGAAGTACCGTATTCGCTACCCATCCCTATCCCTGTGTTACAAAAAGGAATACGGGGAAAAAAAATCCCATCTTCCAAGGTTAATAATCAGGTTTACCTTACAAATAATAGTTTTTTAATTATGCAGAATTGCACAAATGATTTATGCATTGAAAATATCAGAGATGGACACCTAAAATAACGTAAATAACGGCTATTTTATGTCCACATGACATAAAAGTCTAACCCTCTGTCATGAAGTGAGGAAAAGTGATATCAACATACTGGATCTGCTCCTGCTATCTCAATTTTGCCTCCCCCCCCCGTCAACTTGATAGCCGATAAGCGCATATACACATGTTGACGAAGAAACCACGAGACTTGCAACGGGAAGAGAGGGGGCAAGCATTTGGCCCGAAGTGGGGTGAAGCGGTGGCAAAGGCGTGGGATGGGGATAGGGGTGTGTGTGCATATGTAGACTTGGTCCATGGTGTGTGTCTTTGTTGGCGTTGAAAATTGCAACATAACCCAGAGGTCTTCGGGACGAGTCCGCTCACATGGCACTGTTGGATTTTACGTGAGTCGGTGTCCGGTAGGACCGGCGGGATTCGGTCAGGACCAAAAAAAGAAGTACCGTATTCGCTACCCATCCCTATCCCTGTGTTACAAAAAGGAATACGGGGAAAAAAATCCCATCTTCCAAGGTTAATAATCAGGTTTACCTTACAAATAATAGTTTTTTAATCATGCAGAATTGCACAAATGATTTATGCATTGAAAATATCAGACATGGACACCTAAAATAACGTAAATAACGGCTATTTTATGTCCACATGACATAAAAGTCTAACCCTCCGTCATGAAGTGAGGAAAAGTGATATTAACATACTGGATCTGCTCCTGCTATCTCAATGTTGCCTCCCCCCGTCAACTTGATAGCCGATAAGCGCATATACACATGTTGACGAAGAAACCACAAGACTTGCAACAGGAGGAGAGGGGGCAAGCGTTTGGCCCGAAGTGGGGTGAAGCGGTGACAAAGGCGTGGGATGGGGATGGGGGTATGTGTGCATAATGTAGACTTGGTCCATGGTGTGTGTCTTTGTTGGCGTTGAAAATTGCAACATTACCCAGAGGTCTTCAGGCTGAGTCCGCTCACGTGGCACTGTTGGATTTTACGTGAGTTGGTAGGACCGGCGGGATTCGATCAGGACCAAAAAAAGAAGTACCAGATTCGCTACCCATCCCTATCCCTGTGTTACAAAAAGGAATACGGAAAAATAAAACCCCAACTTCCAAGGTTAATAATCAGGTTTACCTTACAAAAAATATGTTTTTAATCATGCAGAATTGCACAAATGATTTATGCATTGAAAATGTCAGAGATGGA
Organism: Entelurus aequoreus; assembly: GCF_033978785.1. Lineage (NCBI taxonomy): Eukaryota > Metazoa > Chordata > Actinopteri > Syngnathiformes > Syngnathidae > Entelurus > Entelurus aequoreus. The sequence goes on from NC_084753.1 coordinate 11,431,007, forward strand.
CACCTAAAATAACGTAAATAACGGCTATTTTATGTCCACATGACATAAAAGTCTAACCATTCGTCATGAAGTGAGGAAAAGTGATATCAACATACTGGATCTGCTCCTGCTATCTCAATTTTGCCTCCCCCCCCCCCCCCTTGATAGCCGATAAGCGCATATACACATGTTGACGAAGAAACCACGAGACTTGCAACGGGAGGAGAGGGGGCAAGCATTTGGCTCGAAGTGGGGTGAAGCGGTGGCAAAGGCGTGGGATGGGGATGGGGGTACGTGTGCATATGTAGCCATGGTCCATGGTGTGTGTCTTTGTTGGCGTTGAAAATTGCAACATAACCCAGAGGTCTTCAGGCTGAGTCCGCTCACATGGCACTGTTGGATTTTACGTGAGTCGGTGCCCGGTAGGACCGGCGGGATTCGGTCAGGACCAAAAAAAGAAGTATCGGATTCGCTACCCATCCCTATCCGTGTGTTACAAAAAGGAATACGGAAAAAAAAATCCCATCTTCCAAGGTTAATAATCAGGTTTACCTTACAAATAATAGTTTTTTAATTATGCAGAATTGCACAAATGATTTATGCATTGAAAATATCAGAGATGGACACCTAAAATAACGTAAATAACGGCTATTTTATGCCCACATGACATAAGAGTCTAACCCTCCGTCATGAAGTGAGGAAAAGTGATATCAACATACTGGATCTGCTCCTGCTATCTCAATGTTGCCTCCCCCCGTCAACTTGATAGCCGATAAGCGAATATACACATGTTGACGAAGAAACCACGAGACTTGCAAAAGGAGGAGAGGGGGCAAGCATTTGGCCCGAAGTGGGGTGAAGCGGTGACAAAGGCGTGGGATGGGGGTGGGGGTATGTGTGCATAATGTAGCCATGGTCCATGGTGTGTGTCTTTGTTGGCGTTGAAAATTGCAACATTACCCAGAGGTCTTCGGGACGAGTCCGCTCACATGGCACTGTTGGATTTTACGTGAGTCGGTGTCCGGTAGGACCGGCGGGATTTGGTCAGGACCAAAAAAAGAAGTACCGTATTCGCTACCCATCCCTATCCCTGTGTTACAAAAAGGAATACGGGAAAAAAAAATCCCATCTTCCAAGGTTAATAATCAGGTTTACCTTACAAATAATAGTTTTTTAATTATGCAGAATTGCACAAATGATTTATGCATTGAAAATATCAGAGATGGACACCTAAAATAACGTAAATAACGGCTATTTTATGTCCACATGACATAAAAGTCTAACCCTCTGTCATGAAGTGAGGAAAAGTGATATCAACATACTGGATCTGCTCCTGCTATCTCAATTTTGCCCCCCCCCCCCGTCAACTTGATAGCCGATAAGCGCATATACACATGTTGACGAAGAAACCACAAGACTTGCAACAGGAGGAGAGGGGGCAAGCGTTTGGACCGAAGTGGGGTGAAGCGGTGACAAAGGCGTGGGATGGGGATGGGGGTACGTGTGCATATGTAGCCATGGTCCATGGTGTGTGTCTTTGTTGGCGGTGAAAATTGCAACATTACCCAGAGGTCTTCGGGCTGAGTCCGCTCACATGGTACTGTTGGATTTTACGTGAGTCGGTGTCCGGTAGGACCGGCGGGATTTGGTCAGGACCAAAAAAATAAGTACCGTATTCGCTACCCATCCCTATCCCTGTGTTACAAAAAGGAATACGGGAAAAAAAAATCCCATCTTCCAAGGTTAATAATCAGGTTTACCTTACAAATAATAGTTTTTTAATTATGCAGAATTGCACAAATGATTTATGCATTGAAAATATCAGAGATGGACACCTAAAATAACGTAAATAACGGCTATTTTATGTCCACATGACATAAAAGTCTAACCATTCGTCATGAAGTGAGGAAAAGTGATATCAACATACTGGATCTGCTCCTGCTATCTCAATGTTGCCTCCCCCCGTCAACTTGATAGCCGATGAGCGCATATACACATGTTGACGAAGAAACCACAAGACTTGCAACAGGAGGAGAGGGGGCAAGCGTTTGGCCCGAAGTGGGGTGAAGCGGTGACAAAGGCGTGGGATGGGGATGGGGGTATGTGTGCATATGTAGCCATGGTGTGTGTCTTTGTTGGCGTTGAAAATTGCAACATTACCCAGAGGTCTTCAGGCTGAGTCCGCTCACGTGGCACTGTTGGATTTTACGTGAGCTGGTAGGACCGGCGGGATTCGATCAGGACCAAAAAAAGAAGTACCAGATTCGCTACCCATCCCTATCCCTGTGTTACAAAAAGGAATACGGAAAAATAAAACCCCAACTTCCAAGGTTAATAATCAGGTTTACCTTACAAAAAATATGTTTTTAATCATGCAGAATTGCACAAATGATTTATGCATTGAAAATATCAGAGATGGACACCTAAAATAACGTAAATAACGGCTATCTTATGTCCACATGACATAAAAGTCTAACCCTCTGTCATGAAGTGAGGAAAAGTGATATCAACATACTGGATCTGCTCCTGCTATCTCAATTTTGCCTCCCCCCGTCAACTTGATAGCCGATAAGCGAATATACACATGTTGACGAAGAAACCACGAGACTTGCAAAAGGAGGAGAGGGGGCAAGCATTTGGCCCGAAGTGGGGTGAAGCAGTGGCAAAGGCGTGGGATGGTGATGGGGGTATGTGTGCATATGTAGCCATGGGCCAGTGTGTGTGTGTGTTAAGTCTGTAGGCCTAGAGTCGCTCTGCAGGCAGCGGTTGTCGACAGGGAAGGAGTTTGTTCCGTCTTCGCTGCACTGTTTTCGAGGGGAATTTTGAACCACTTTACCAGGGAAAACAATCCAGATTAGAATGGTTGTGTTTGAGCGAGTGAAAAAAAATTCAACTTTTTACTCTGTCTATTTTTGGTCCTCAAATTCATCCTGCAGGTCAGACGGTCTGATGTGATCCCCAATGTCGATTAATGCCGATCACAAACGCCGATTTGTTTTTATTTTTAGTCCCCCGGCTGACAAGCGACTTGCAGCTAATTGTGTGTCTCCATACACAGTGTGGAGCCGCTCACCCATCAAGCTAAAATAATCACCTCCAAAGCGGTTATCGAGGCCGGCGTACTTGCCGGCTTCGTTTTCATTTGTCTTCCGGTTGGTTGGCATGTCGGGTGTCGGCCCGGACCTACCCTCGCACTCTGCCACATCGTCCTTCGCCCCCGATGACATGCCGGGCTTGGCGGGGGTTGTCCCTGGGTGAGGGGGCACAGCGATGGGGTTGGATAAGCCGTTTTGCAGTGGACAGTTGGATCCGGTCTTTTTTTTTTGTTTAGTCTTTTTAGTTGGTGTCTAGTTTCGCCCTTCTGAGTCTGCTTGGGGTTTTGGAAGGGCGTGGGAGGACCCTGCCAGGGTGGTTGCTGGATGTCCCATCTCCATCTATTGGGTTCCTCCGAGTGTGGGGCTGGTGGTTCTCGTGGCCCTGTGCTGGGCGGTTCTGCTGCGGCTGTCTTGGGTTGGTTGGCACACGGCAGGCTCCGCCCTGCTCGCCTGGGGGTTGGGGGTTTGGGTTTGTGGAGGCCCAATTGCCTGTGATGTGGGGTAGTCTTCCCGTCCGGCTGTGGGGAGTCGCTAGTCTCTTGCTGGCTTTGGGGCTGGCTGTCTCCAGCTTCTCACCTGCCTTGTCCTCGGCCGGGTGCGTCTGTCTGGGACCTACCACTGACCTGCTCACAGGAACAGTGGGCCCGATTTTGGGGGCCCTGTCGCCAGCCGGCCAGCCTGCGTGGGGCTGGATCTCCCTTGTTCTCGGGGTATTACAACAAAACTGTTTTGAGTGGGACTTTCTGGGTGGCCTACCCTTCTCTTTTGTAAAACAAATCTGTACAGCAGATCTTTACATCAACAATATGATTTACCTGAGTGCCTGGACATCCGATGTTAAAAATAACAATAATAAAAAGGAAATAAAATAATCCCATACATTACGGTAAATAAAAATTGGGACTCAAAATCAGATAGGAGGCCCAATATGTTGATCAGGACGTCCGTATTACTGAAACGATGGACATGAAGTGACTCTTTGAGTTGAACAACTTGGGCCAGCACCTGAAATTTTTACAGTAAAAAACTACCACTTCCGTCGCCAGAAAATTGATTGCAGAAATTAAAGTGCTACCGTTTTTTATCCCATTTACAGTATTGCTCTGTAAAAACGACAACAGTAGATTTGACCGAAAATTTTTTTAAATGGTAGCTCAGTGACCACGATATTTTACAGTAAAAATAAAAATTAAATATTTTTATCATTTACAGTGATGAACAGTAAAAACAAGAACCGTAGAATTAACGGTCAAATCTGGCGGCTCAGTTGCCAGAGTTTTAACATTAAAAAAAACTGTTACTGTTTTTAAATTTATTGTCATTTTTGAGGGAAAATACTGATCTGTCAGTTTTTTTATTGTAAAATGTACAGATGTGCTTGTACACTGATTCTCAGAGAGTGGTACGCGGGCTCCATCTGGTAGGTCAAAGAATCCCTTGAATAAAGTTGTTTTTCTCCTATGTTCAAACACGGTGTTACTGTTCAAACTGTGTGTAATGTTACAGTGGCCAAAAATATTGAATATACCTGTGTTTCATGAATACTTAGGCCTACTATGCTACCGTATTTTATTTTTGGTCATTATGGTGGTACTTGGAGCGCCTAGTGTTTTCTAAGGTGTTAGTTTGAGACCTAGTGTACTATTTTACATAGGGAAGTGCCCAATGAGTGTACATTTACGGTATTTCAAGGCAAAATTATGAACACTTGAATATTGTATGGTTTTTCCCAGAATTGATTGGCGAGTGCGATACGGTACAATATCAATAACTGGGTTGTGTTTCTGTGACGGATGTCATTTTGAGGAGTTGAAGAGTTCATCCCGCGAGTCGTGACCGGACCGGACCTGAAGGAACGCCGCTGGCAGAGTGACTGCACGCCTGTCGTCCTTCATGGCAGCTTGTAACACACTCACATGTTCCTCGACAGCACAATGTCAACATGGTGGCTGGCTGGTGCAGCTTTCAATATTGTTGCGATGGTGGTCATTGGTATTGTTGTTATAACGTTATTTAGTGACTGGGCTGTTTCTTTACCAAATCTGTGATCTCCATCCACACTAACATACGATATAATTTCAGGATATCAACAATTTTTCTAAATCTATATATACATATATACACACATATATATACAGTATATGTGTATACATATATACATATACACATAAATATATATATATATATATATATATATATATATATATATATATATATATATATATATATATATATATATATATATATATATATATATATATACACACATACATATATACTGTATGTGTATACATATATACACAAATATATATACACGTACGTGTTTATATATTAAGACTAGTTTAAAGTTATCTTCATTGAAAAGTACAGTGCTTTTCCTTCAAAAATAAGGACATTTCAATGTGACCCCAAACTTTTGAACAGTAGTGTATATGTGTGTGTGTGTATATATATATATATATATATATATATATATATATATATATATATATATATATATATACATATATATATACATACATACATACATACATATGTATATATACATACATACATACATACGTATGTATATATATATATGTACATGTATATATATACATATATATATACACTACCGTTCAAAAGTTTGGGGTCACATTGAAATGTCCTTATTTTTGAAGGAAAAGCACTGTACTTTTCAATGAAGATAACTTTAAACTAGTCTTAACTTTAAAGAAATACACTCTATACATTGCTAATGTGGTAAATGGCTATTCTAGCTGCAAATGTCTGGTTTTTGGTGCAATATCTACATAGGTGTATAGAGGCCCATTTCCAGCAACTATCACTCCAGTGTTCTAATGGTACAATGTGTTTGCTCATTGGCTCAGAAGGCTAATTGATGATTAGAAAACCCTTGTGCAATCATGTTCACACATCTGAAAACAGTTTAGCTCGTTACAGAAGCTACAAAACTGACCTTCCTTTGAGCAGATTGAGTTTCTGGAGCATCACATTTGTGGGGTCAATTAAACGCTCAAAATGGCCAGAAAAAGAGAACTTTCATCTGAAACTCGACAGTCTATTCTTGTTCTTAGACAGTCTATTCTTAGACAGTCTTAGACAGTCTTAGACAGTCTAGTCTAGTCTCTGCTAGTCTTAGACAGAAGTCTTAGACAGTTCTTAGACAGTCTATTCTTGTTCTTAGAAATGAAGGCTATTCCACAAAATTGTTTGGGTGACCCCAAACTTTTGAACGGTAGTGTATATACACATATATATACATATACATATATAAACATACATACATACATATATATAAACATATATGTACACACACACACACACACACACACACACACACACACACACACACACACACACACACATATATATATATATACACACACACACACACACACACACACACACACACACACAGAGAACTTTCCTCCAGAAGGTCTTATCTTTGTCCATGTCATGTCAGATGAAACAAAAATGTATTATGTGGTATAATAATATAATGAAACTTTTTTTAAACAGTTTACAGGTTAGAAAAGCTCCTATTGGTTGCATGGATGTGGCCAAAAAACGTCTTTTTTTTTTTTTAAATTGATTCTTCTTCGGAAAAAAAAACCTTTTTTTTTCTTTTTTTTTAAACAACTGTGTAAAATGATGAATCAATTTACAATCAAAATGAGTAAGAATTGTGATTCGGATGTGAATCGATTCTTTTTGCTCACCCCTAATACTGCATATTTTATTCTGGTTTTGAAAATGAAACATCAAACTGGCCCCCGCATGCTTTCATCATTCAGTGTGCGGCCCTCAGTGGGAAAAGTCTAGACAACCCCGATCCAAACTAACAAATTCACAAAATCACAAATTGGGCCGCAACAACCCCAAAAAAGGCCTGGAGGGATTGAACGCCTCCACTAAAGTCCAAAATACTGAAGTGTCGCTGCGATGATTTAGCTCTAGTTTCATTTCCTCCTTCGTAAACGTCGCGAAGCGTTCTCTTCATGACGTCTGAGTAAATGCCTCATATTTCATTCCAAAACACGTCACTCCGTTATCTGAGAGGGAAAAAAGGCCACACGATGTTTCTGTGGCCTTTTTTATTGCTCACACGTTTATTCAATAAAATTGCCTGCATAATTTGATGTAAAAAAAAAACATTAAAAAAAAGTTCACAAAATTTCAACGCAAAAAATTCAGTTACATAAATTCTGTTTTTTTTTAAAAGAAGCTTTCGTAATTAAGACACATATTAAGCTACAAACATGAGACGGTAACGTCTTTCCCAATTGAGAACTGATATAACACAATTTAAACTTATATAAACACACCTGTTATGGTTTGCTGTTGGTCGTTGTTGGACTGGGCCCCAGGATGCAGAGATGGCAGGCAAAGTGCAGGAAGAGTATATTCTTTTTTTAAACTGAATATTTAGTGGAGTTTTAAGGAAACAAATATACATAGGCTTGATTGAAAATAAAATTACAGGTATCTAAACCGAAAAAAAGTGGAATAATTACATTTTACTTAGAGATAATGAATAACTAAAAAAAAGAATAATAGCAATCAACACACCTTTTACGTTTTGGTGTTGATCGTTGTTGGTCTGGACCACAGGATGCAGAGACGGCAGGCAAAATGCAGGTAGAGTATTTTTTTAATCTTCTTTTTTAAACGTAATATTTATTGGAGTTTTATCGTAACAAATATACATCGACGTGATTGAAAATATGAAATACAGGTATCTAAACTCAAAAAAATTTGGAATCATTACATTTTGCCTATAAATACATCAATAATACAAAAAAAACCATAATCATTAACACACCTGTTATGTTTTTGTGTTTATTGTTTATGTCTGCACCCCAGGATGCAGAGACGGCAGACAAAGTGCATGTAGAGTGTTTAATTTATTTATTTTTTACTTAATATTTTTGGGAGTTTTAAAAAAGGAGCAAATATACATAGTCTTGATTGAAAATATAAATACAGGTATCTAAATAAAAAAAGTGGATAATAATATTTTGCTAAATATGTGAATAATATTTTTTTTTAAAAACATAATTATCATCAACACACCTGTAACGTTGTGGTGTTGATCGTTGTTGATCTGGACCCCAAAATGGAGGACGGCAGGCAAAGTGCATGTAGCGTATATTTTTTATTTTTTTTACTTAATCATTTTTGGAGTTTTAAAAAAGGAACAAATATACATAGTCTTGATTGAAAATATAAATACAGGTATCTAAATAAAACAAAGTGGAATAACATTGTTTTTCTTATAAATAAATAATACCAAAAAAAATCATAATTATCATCAACACACCTGTTACGTTTTGGTGTTGATCGTTGTTGGTCTGGACCCCAGGATGCAGAGACGGCAGGCCAAGTGCAGGTAGTGTGTAGTTTTTAACAAAAAAAAAAAAAAATGACTCAGCACCATCCATTGGACCGGGCTGGCATAAGAAGCTTCCTGATTAATGATCGCCTGCAGGTGAGTATCCAAATTACAAACTGGAGCCAGGTGCCCAAGCCAGAAGTTGAAAGTGGCAAGGAAACAAATGCAGACAGGAAGTAGAAAAAAATTAAAAGGCGGTCAGGAAATAATACAAAATACAGGAAGTTAATGTGCAAACTGGGATCATGACAAAACCCGGTAGTAGCCTAAGACTTTTGTACAGTACTGCATACTGTACATACTTCGGTCTGTATCGGGACAAAACACAGACCATGTCCTGCACTGCACCAGTGCGCCCGACCTGTCACCGTGGCAACAACATGGAGCGACTGCAATCACACAATTAGCAAAGGCTCATGGGAAATAATGTGGGATGAGCGAGTTCTCGGGAGAAGGCATGGACAGAGGCAAGATGGGAAAGGGAGAGAGCGCAAAGTGCTGAACGTAAAAAAGAGAATTCTGCGATGACTTGAAAAAAAGACGATAAAGAAAAAAATAAAATAATTAATAAAATAATTGGGAATTACATGTTATAAAGCATCTGTATAACAAAATAAAGAAACTCAAGACTAGTTCAACATTTTAATAACGCTGAGTAAAAAGGGCTCGAAAGGGCATTTTCGCAATGCATTGTGGGTGTTGGGTAGCCATTTTTGCTGGACGTAGGGTGTTTTTATATGGCCCTACTTGTCATAACGCAGAGCTTTTCGCAACTTGCTGCGAGGATTGTTTTCCCAGGAAGCAAACGGACTATATCGGACAAGGCTTGAAGGTAGGAACATTTTTAATTATGACTATAAAAGGGGTACAAACAAAAAGCGCTCAAGGCGAAGGCACAACTTAGCGAAGGAAACAAAAACTAACACTTAGAGTAAACTATGGACATAAAACAAACAACACTTACTGTGGCATGAAACGAGCAGCATGAACTATGGTATGAACAGAGCATGAAAAAAAAAATTACAGCCAGGTGCGTGTGTCAAATGAGGCAGGTGAAACCAATGAGTCGCCATGGTGACCAAACAAGGGAGCGCAAACAGGAACTATGGAGTCTTAAACAGAAAATAACAAAAAACATGATCCAGACCACAGATCATGACAGAACCCCCCTTAAGGACAGATCCCAGATGTCCAAAACCAAAAAAACACCTGCAACGTGTCTTCCACCATCTCCTTCATGGCCGTTGCGGGAAAACGGAATGCTGGCGACATTCTGTCATAACGCGGAGGTTTTCGCAGCTTACTGCGAGGATTGTTTTCCCAGGAAGCAAACGGACTATATCGGACAAGGCTTGAAGGTAGCAACATTTTTAATTATGACTATAAAAGGGGTACAAACAAAAAGCGCTCGAGGCGAAGGCACAACTTAGCGAAGGAAACAAAAACTAACATTTAGAGTAAACTATGGACATAAAACAAACAACGCTTACTGTGGCATGAAACGAGCAGCAAGAACTATGGTATGAACAGAGCATGAAAAGCACATCAACAGAGCAATGTTGCCAGGCCGACTAACTGGTAACGACAGGCTTAAATAGTCTCTTTGATTAGTCAAATGAGGCAGGTGAAACCAATGAGTCGCCATGGTGACCAAACAAGGGAGCGCAAACAGGAACTATGGAGTCTTAAACAGAAAATAACAAAAAACATGATCCAGACCACAGATCATGACAGAACCCCCCTTAAGGACAGATGGCTGTTGCTATACAAGTATAACCCATTTATCATTTATTATGCCAGATGTCCAAAACCAAAAAAACACCTGCAAAGTGTCTTCCTCCATCTCCTCCATGGCCGTTGCGGGAAAACGGAATGCTGGCGACATTCTGTCATAACGCGGAGGTTTTCGCGGCTCACTGCGAGGATTGTTTTCCCAGGAAGCAAACGGACTATATCGGACAAGGCTTGAAGGTAGCAACATTTTTAATTATGACTATAAAAGGGGTACAAACAAAATAGCGCTCCAGGCGAAGGCACAACTTGCAACGACAGGCTTAAATAGTCTCTTTGATTAGAGCCAGGTGCGTGTGTCAAATGAGGCAGGTGAAACCAATGAGTCGCCATGGTGACCAAACAAGGGAGCGCAAACAGGAACTATTGTAGTCTTGAACAGAAAATAACAAAAAACATGATCCAGACCACAGATCATGACACTACTGTGCCCACAGCAAATTCCTACTCACTAAACCGTCCCATGTGTGACGTCTGTAGGAGTGTTTTCATTCATATTTGCGCGAAATAGTGTCGTTAGCATTAGCGAATATGCTAACACGTTCACGAATGTCTTTGTTAGTATTATTACCTTACAATGGCATTCTTTTTGTATAGTTTCCTTTTCTTAAATTAGCCAAAAACGTCACTGTGGAATTATTGAGTCTGTTTAGCGATCGCAGCTAGTGGGTCCATGACGATGAATTCTGTTTTGCTTGATCAGCCGTTTTACTGCCTTGTTACAAACACCATTTGGAAACAATTATGGTATGTAAATAAACATTTACAGAATATTTCTGTGTAAATAACTCATTTCACTACGTCTATATATGCGGCTCATATGGTCTGGAAAATACAGTAATTGTCCAGTCATAATTCAGAGTACCTACCAGTATTCATCAAGATAAACCTAGAAAGACCACATGAGGCATGGTTTGTAGGGTTGTGAATCTTTGGGCGCAACACGATTTGATTCGATTCTCGGGGGGTACCGATTCGATTCAGAATTGATCCTTACAAAACCAACACTTTTTTAATAACACTGGATGCCAGTCCTACTACATTCCTCCATAAAATGGTTAAACAGCTCTGATAAATTTCTTTATTACTTAGAAGAAAATTATTAAATGTTTGGTTATGTTTGGTTATGTTTAGGGATGTCCGATAATATCGGATTGCCGATATCAGCCGATAAATGCTTTAAAATGTAATATCGGAAATTATCTGTATCGGTTTCAAAATTAACGGTATCGGTTTCAAAAAGTAAAATGTATGACTTTTTAAAACACCGCTGTGTGCACGGACGTAGGGAGAAGTACAGAGCGCCAATAAACCTTGAAGGCACTGCCTTTGCGTGCCGGCCCAGTCACATAATATCTATGGCTTTTGACACACACACAAGTGAATGCAATGCATACTTGGTCAACAGCCATACAGGGTGGACGTATAAACAACTTTAACACTGTTACAAATATGCGCCACACAGTGAACCCACACCAAACAAGAATGACAAACACATTTCGGGAGAACATCCGCACCGTAACACAACATAAACACAACAGAACAAATACCCAGAACCCCTTGCAGCACTAACTCTTCCGGGACGCTACAATATACACCCCCCGCCACCTCCCCACCTCAACCTCCTCATGCTCTCTCAGGGAGAGCATGTCCCAAATTCCAAGCTGCTGTTTTGAGACATGTTAAAAAAAATACTCCACTTTGTGACTTCAATAATAAATATGGCAGTGCCATGTTGACACTTTTTTCCATGAGTTGAAGTTGTTCTCTTATTTTGGAAAACCTTGTTACATTGTTTAATGCAGGGGTGCTCATTACGTCGATCGCGATCTACCGGTCGATCACGGAGGGTGTGTCAGTCGATCCCCAGCCAGGCATTAAAAAAATAGTCCTAAAAATGAGCGATCATAAATCTTCACTATGACGTCACTTTCGTCACTTGATTGACATTCACGGCACCTGAGGGTCTTCTGAGATGACACGGGCTGCTGCCAGCTCATTATTAAGAAAAAATTACAGACAGGATGAAGGCGAGAAACACTTTTTATTTCAACAGACTCTGGCGCCGTACCTGTCGTCAAAACTCCAAAGACCGACTGCACAGTTCCTGCATTCACAATAAAAGCGCTGCTTCATCCTGCCTGCGCTAAGAGTCTCAGAAAGCTGGCATGCACAAGCTAGCAAGCTACGGAGTTTGCCGCCAATGTATTTCTTGTAAAGTGTATACAAAGGAGTATGGAAGCTGGACAAATAAGATGCCAAAAACCAACCACTTTCATGTGGTATTGGACAGAAAGGATGACTTTTTTTCTTCTCCATTTGAAAATGCAGACGTTATCAGCACTACTGTCTGATTCCAATCAAAGCAAGTCATCAGAATCAGGTAATACACCAACTTATATTCTTGTCTTCATGAAAGAAAGGAATCTATATGTGTTAGACATGCTTGTATTATCTTTAAACACCTTTAACTTGTTAACAATATTAACTATATGTGTTAAACATGCTTGTATTATCTTTAAACACTTTTAACTTATTAACAATATTAACTATATGTGTTAAACATGCTTGTATTATCATTAAACACCTTTAACTTGTTAACAATATTAACTATATGTATTAAACATTATTGTATTATCATTAAACACCTTTAATTTATTAAAAAATATTAACTATATGTGTTAAACATGCTTGCATTATCATTAAACACCTTTAACTTGTTAACAATATTAACTATATGTGTTAAACAGGCTTGCATTATCTTTAAACACCTTGAACTTGTTAACAATATTAACTATATGTGTTAAACATGCTTGCATTATCTTTAAACACCTTTAACTTGTTAACAATATTAACTATATGTATTAAACATTCTTGTATTATCATTAAACACCTTTAATTTTTAAAAATATTAACTATATGTGTTAAACATGCTTGCATTATCATTAAACACCTTTAACTTGTTAACAATATTAACTATATGTGTTAAACATGCTTGCATTATCTTTAAACACCTTTAACTTGTTAACAATATTAACTATATGTGTTAAACATGCTTGCATTATCTTTAAACACCTTTAACTTGTTAACAATATTAACTATATGTGTTAAACATGCTTGCATTATCTTTAAACACCTTTAACTTGTTAACAATATTAACTATATGTATTAAACATTCTTGTATTATCATTAAACACCTTTAATTTTTTAAAAATATTAACTATATGTGTTAAACATGCTTGCATTATCATTAAACACCTTTAACTTGTTAACAAAAACATATATTTCATAAATAAGTAAATATAAATTGTATATATGAATGAGGTAGATCCCCGCGACTTGATCAATTGAAAAGTAGCTCGCCTGCAGAAAAAGTGTGAGCACCCCTGGTTTAATGCATCCAGCGGGGCATCCATCCATCCATCCATTTTCTACCGCTTATTCCCTTTGGGGTCGCGCTGGAGCCTATCTCAGCTACAATCGGGCGGAAGGCGGGGTACACCCCGGACAAGTCGCCACCTCATCGCAGGGCCAACACAGATAGACAGACAACATTCACACTGACATTCACACACTAGGGCCAATTTAGTGTTGCCAATCAACCTATCCCCAGGTGCATGTCTTTCCATAGACACAGTAACAATGTCGGGAATTGAACCTGGAATGCTCAAGTACTGTTGTACAAACCCTGCCACATAGACTCAGAGTTTGGTCAAGGAATATTTGCTCTTTTGTGAGATAGTGAGTGGCTCTTAGAAGAGCCTTTGTGGTGATTAGGGTGCATCACAACAAAATTAGGCATAATAATGTGTTAATTCCACGACTGTATATATCGGTATCGGTTGATATCGGTATCGGTAGTTAAAAGTTGGACAATATCGGAATATCGGAAATCGGCAAAAAAGCCATTATCAGACATCTCTAGTTATGTTTGATAAAATTCTGCCCAAAGTGGGAAAAAAATATTGGGAAGAAAAAAATATATATATTTTAGAATCCTTACACAAGAATCTCAATGTATTTATTTTTTTTATTTATTTTTTTTAACACCTAATGATTGATGTACCAGCTTGCAGCATGAGAACCGTGCCCATTCGTCTTGCAGCTATAGGATCCTTGGTTTGACCTGACGAACACAGCCCAGGATTGCAAAGAAATGCGACTCTTCCCAGTGGGATGTTTTTATGAAGTGTAAAGACAGATTTTAAATACCGTCCTGGGGGATATAAACACCCTCCTGGCCCAATCTTTTCAGAATTCCATGATGCAACACACCTACTGATGCCCTAAGCGCTATTCTTCTTTCCCTTTTTTTTTTTTTAGACATTTATCCCTGCAGCCCACCAACCCACTCAGTTCTGCCTGCTTCTTGTACATTAGCCTTCTGTGGGAATCCACAGTGAACCTGACTGAGTGTGACGCATCCCCATGAGAATTGATGGAAAAAGTTGAGCATTGCCTTGTGTTGGAAGTGGACTCCTTTCTAGGCACGGCGTCCGTATTCCCTGTTCGCCGAACACCTCGCATCAGGTGACGAAGGCCCAACAATGGCCGTTGTATTGACAAACAGTAGAGAACATCCTTTGCCTCAGCGTGGTACAGAAGCTGCGCTGCGGATTGTCGTCTGCCTGATCCGGATTCTGGTTGTTTTTTGGGGTTTTTTTCCGAGACAAGAAAGAAATGCCCGGAGAAAACGGAGGTCTTTTGAGTATTTATTGGAGATCTCAAACAACATCACGTTACAGGGAAGCAAGTATACGCTGCTAACAGTAAGAAAAGAAAGAGAGAGACAAATAAAAACTTCCAGGTGTTTAAAGTTGCCTTATGAATGACAGAGGAGAGGAGGGGTTGGGGAAAAGTGGCCCATTTTTTGGGAGGATGAGTAAAATTATCAAACCAGGGGCGTCCAAACTGCTGCCCGCGGGCCAGACGCGGCCCGCCAACGTCATGAGTTTAAAAAGGTGTCTTAGCCACAAGGAGATTGCAGTCATTTTAATAGTCTGATCATTTTGTTGCTGCCTTTGTGTAGCCGTCCGGTGGACAACGTGAGTAATTCAATGATCTTGAATTATGCGGTGAACGGCGAAAAGTGCCGCATTCACTTACATGACCCAATGCAAACAACCTTCTCTAGTCATGTTGCAAAAACAAAAGTGAAAATAAATTCCAACTAACAAAATGTCAACAAACATGGTCACACATAACACAATCTGCCAACAAAACTAAACTTTTTTTTTTAAATGGCCATACACCATAAAAAATTATATGATTCTAATGCAAAATGCTCTCTACACTTATACATGTTTGGCGCATTTTAACTGCTTGATATTTCTGATTGATTACAAAACTTTAAGGAGGTTGTCATGGAAGTAAACAAGGTAGAAGTAGAACTTTCACATACTTTTAATATCAGATTATATTAATTATCATATATATATATATATATATATATATATATATATATATATATATATATATATATATATATATATATATATATATATATATATATATATATATATATATATATATATATATCAGTGACATGCGGTGAGGTTCATGACTGGTGAGGCACTGACTTCATCACAGTCAGATTTACAAACATATGAACCCTAAAGAGTATCTTATTCACCATTTGATTGGCAGCAGTTAACGGGTTATGTTTAAAAGCTCATACCACCATTCTTCCCTGCTTGGCACTCAGCATCAAGGGTTGGAATTGGGGGTTAAATCACCAAAAATTATTCCCGGGCGCGGCGCCGCTGCTGCCCACTGCTCCCCTCACCTCCCAGGGGGTGAGCAAGGGGATGGGTCAAATGCAGAGGACAAATTTCACCACACCTAGTATGTGTGACAATCATAGGTACTTTAACTTAACTTTAACTTTACACATACAAACTGTAGCACACAAAAAAGCACATTTAATTAAAAAAACGTTATTATGGTCTTACCTTTACTTATAAATGAAGTCCATGCGCCGCTCCTTTTGAACAAAAGCATCGATAACTTGTTTATAGAAGTCTTCCTTGTCTTTCTTCAGTTTTAAAAGTCTCTCTGTCTCTTCATGGAGATCTTCTTTTAATTATTACCTCCTGCTTCGATTGAAAGTCCAGTTTAGAAAACTGTTTTAT
>NC_084753.1:11452397-11459897 GCF_033978785.1 Entelurus aequoreus
AATGTTCGAAACTGAGAAATGACTTTTTTATTTTTGCAAATAATCATTAACTTAGATTATACAGGCAGCAACCCATTGCAAAAAAGTTGGCACAGGGGCATTTTTACCACTGTGTTACATGGCCTTTCCTTTTAACAACACTCTGTAAATGTTTGGGAACTGAGGAGACACATTTTTTAAGCTTTTCAGGTGGAATTCTTTCCCATTCTTGCTTGATGTACAGCTTAAGTTGTTCAACAGTCCGGGGTCTCCATTGTCGTATTTTAGGCTTCATAATGCGCCATACATTTTCAATTGGAAACACAGGTCTGGACTACAGGCAGGCCGGTCTAGTACCTGCACTATTTTAATATAAAGCTATGCTGTTGTAACACGTGGCTTGGCATTGTCTTGCTGAAATAAGCAGGGGCGTCCATGATAACGTTGCTTGGATGGCAACAAATGTTGCTCCAAAACCTGTATGTACCTTTCAGCATTAATGGTGCCTTCACAGATGTGTAAGTTACCCATACCATCACAGATGCTGGCTTTTGAACTTGGCGCCTATAACAGTCCTGATGGTTCTTTTCCTCTTTGTTCCAGAGGACACAACGTCCACAGTTTCCAAAAACAATTTGAAATGTGGACTAGTCAGACCACATAACACTTTTCCACTTTGCATCAGTCCATCTTAGATGATTTCGGGCCCAGCGGAGCTTCTGGGTGTTGTTGATAAATGGCTTTGGCTTTGCATAGTATAGTTTTAACTTGCACTTACAGATGTAGCGACGAACTGTAGTTATTGACAGTGGTTTTCCAAAGTGTTCCTGAGCCCATGTGGTGATATCCTTTACACACTGATGTCGCTTTTTGATGCCGTGCCGCCTGAGGCATCCAAGGTCTGTAATATCATCGCTTACGTGCAGTGATTTCTCCAGATTCTCTGAACCTTTTGATGATATTACAGACCGTAGATGGTGAAATCCCTAAATTCCTTGCAATAGCTCGTTGAGGAATGTTGTTCTTAAACTGTTCGACAATTTGCTCACGCATTTGTTGACAAAGTGGTGACCCTCGCCCCATCCTTGTTTGTGAATGACTGAGCATTTCACGGAAGCTGATTTTATACCCAATCATGGCGCCCACCTGTTCCCAGTTAGCCTGTTCACCTGTGGGATGTTCCAAATAAGTGTTTGATGAGCATTCCTCAACTTTTTCAGTCTTTTTTGCCACTTGTGCCAGCTTTTTTTTTTTTTAATGTTGCAGTCATCAAATTCTAAATGAGCTAATATTTGCAAAAAATAACAAATGTTTCCAGTTTGAACGTTAAGTATCTTGTCTTTGCAGTCTAATCAATTGAAAAGGATTATCAAATCATTGTATTCTGTTTTTTTTTTACGATTTACACCTGTCAACTTCACTGGTTTTGGGGAGTTTTTGAGTCAATTACCTGCACGTTGGCTTTGACATTCCCTTTCCTCGAGTTCGATGGTTCGTTTACACCGTCGCGACACACAGATTATTACTACCAGCAAACAAAAAATGATTACATATAATCTCCTGGTGCGCATTCTGGGACGGAACATTGAGGAGCTAATGATGGCTTGGATGACTGGCAGCAGAGGGTGCGGATGAAAAATGTGCTGCCCGGCGATAAAGACGCTTGGCTTCATTTTTTTTGCTCTCTTCATTGTCTGCTTAATGACTGCTGATTACTGATTGTTGCATTACTGTCGGTTATCGCTTATTAGTCGGACGACATTACATGCGGGAGAAGTGCGCTATCTGGCTGAAGAGATAATAATTATAGATTACGTGCGCAGATCTGCTGCAATTATTGCCGTAGTTTGTTTAAACATTGTGTGACAAATTGACAGCGTGGCTTCGTTTCGAAACCGGATGGGTCCATTAACGCGACACGGCGTCATATTGCAAAAGTTTGTTGTCCGAAAATAAAGTTTTTGGGAAGGATAAGCAAACACAATTGCGTAGGAGTGTCATGTCTGTTGATCATGTTTTTGTTTGGCCACGTGCTGTTTATTTTTTGGACTCTTTTTAGTTCCTGGTTGTGCACTCTTGCTTGTTTTGTTTCCATGACTACTTATTAGTTTCACCTGTTTTTGGACTCACGCACCTGTTGTAATCATGTCACGATTATTTAAGCTTTCAGTCGCCAGGCAGTCGGCCTGGCGACATTATCATCACTCTGCTTCATGCCATGTTTACGATTCCATGCTCAGTTCACGCTGTTTGTTTCACCGTTCCATGCCAAGTAAGTTTTTGTTTATTGTTTATAGTTTCTGCCCTTGTGCAAGTTTTGTTTCAATAGTCAAGTTTGTTCTCCGCCATTGTGCGCGCAGTTCGTTTGTTCTTTTTTGATAGTGTTAAATAAAATATGTACTCACATTCAGGCCTTGCCCGCGCCAACTTTCCGTTGCATTCCGGGAAAACAAAACACCCCAAGGACCAAGCGGTTGTACACATTGGAATGAGACACGTTTAATCTGTCCCGCAGCTTGCAAAATGAGTTTGCAAAGTATAAAAATGAGCTGCAATTTTTTTTTTAATGAAAGAAACTGCTGTTCTAAATGTGTCCACTGGATGTCGCAATAGCAATTCCAGTGTAACCCACATCACACTGTTTAAACGCCCTCTGGATTGGCTGCCGCTACTCCAAGCAATCTGCTGGCAGCAGATGGCGGCAGACTGATGCTGTAGCGACGCACAAAATCTTTTTTTTTTTTCATGTAAATTATCCACGCAACCGATAAAATAACAAAACGATAAGATACAAAGACCCAAGTCGGTGCAATGCTAGGAACCTCGGGGAACATATGATAAAGCATATGTAGCACTTGGCTTCACTGTAAAAGACCGGTGTGTTGTTTTGTTTAATGTTAACAATTGTCCTGGGCATGACGTTAAAGTGCATCCGGCAGTGGAGTTGGGGCACTAGGAGGTTAACCCCTTTACTACTGTTAACCCAGGTGGCCCTTGGCAAAGGCCTAGTACCTGACTGCCCCCTAGCCAGGGATACGGTGAAGACCTCAACGGCGGAGCAGGCGGAAGACGGTAGATTTAAGAACTACCACAACGGCTGCGATGGCGGTAGAAGGCTGCAGCAGAAAAGGGTCCCCAGTCGTCTTGGACTACGTGCCACTGGACCCTGACCCGATTCTGTCAAGGATCGTGTGGTGACTGTCTGTGCACCAGTCTCCCCACGTAAAACAAAGCATCCTCCATGAAGGGATACACTCCTACCAGGAGGATCGTCATACTCGTTTGAGTGACCGCCGATGAATGTTAATAAGCTTCTGATGTTTTGCAGAGATATAGTTATAACAATTTTATAGACAAAGTATACTATTTGGGGGGGGGGCGCAAAATATTTTCTTCTCCCTAGGGCGGGGGTGCTTCTCAAATATTTGAGAAGCACTGACCTAAGTCAACATGACCATCATTTTTGTAGTTAGAATTCCGTGCAGCACTCGCAATTTGTTGATGGCACAGTGTGCACCCTGAACTCCATTGTAAAAATGTGTGTTTCTACATTTTTTGTTAGTTAAAAATGTTTTATGCTTAAATCTACCATGTTCACATTGATTAAGTTTGTAGTTATGTTACCTTTATTCCGGGTGTTATGGTGTCATTTTGATCATTGTTTTTATTATATTAAAATCTTAATATTTGAATGATGATAAATGAATGTGTTGTGGCAGTTGTGGATGCGGCGGTTTGAGGAAACACTCGGTTGTTTTTCCGAACATGTTTTTAATGGTGAACTGCCAACGTGAGAATGCTAAACAGGAAGTGCTTAACGTTTAATAACTTGGTAAAAACACTGAGACAAAGTCTAAGTTCATTGTGTTCTTCATAGTGTTTTTGAAACTGCACCCTTTTTTTTCCTTAGAATTTTCAACTAACTTGAAGTGTTTTCCAAGATAATTATTTGTAATGTGAACATTTTCAGAATGTGCTTGTTCTATTCTTGGCCAAACTAAAACAAAGAAAACAATCAGAAGTTGTCTTTATGTAGCCGGATCGAGTCTGCGTTGTGTATTGCTGGTGTTGCTTTGAAGACGAGGGGACTCGGTGGTTACCTTTAGCCGAAACAGGTGGCGTATTTATTGCTGTATGAAATACACAGGAAATAATGCAGCAGCATTAACACACGAGTCTGCAGCACACCAGTCTCCTCACGGCATGTCTCAACAGCAAGTGAGGAAGACAACCTCACTACCGGAAGAAGGTAGGACTTCAAAATAAAATGACAAATGCTCCCAAAACGAACTATTTGCTGAAAAAATTACTAAATAAAAGTGACAATGAATACAATAGAGCAATTAAATAAAACGTGAGGGAATTTTGGTGGAATGCATAACATATATATTATATACCTGCTACATTCACCCCTCCTGAATTGCACCAAAATCCTGAGCAGCTGACTGGACATGACCAGTAACACTGGGCCAAACGCACGGGTTCACATTAAGATCTAATCTTCACATTCAGCTTGAGAGCTACCTGACAAACAGGTTTAGAGAAATCAAAGGGTTGCGCAAGCCCTAGTCCCTCCCAGAATCGCCTGGTGCCGTGTACACCAAACTACCCGGCCCACTTTACTCTTAAACCACACCTGCAAGGATACACACTAAGTACCATCTTACAGCGGCAAAGTGCAAAACAAAATAAAAAGAACAATACAACAGACACAATATCCCAGGACAAAAATGAAAAACACAAGACAACCCTTTAGAACAGAATAGGGCAAGAAGACACTTTGATTACCAACCAAATGAGTTTAAGAACCCCCCACGATAATCGGCGTCTGAGCCATTGTCTCTACTAGGCGTCTGACCCTCTTAACAACCCTGCCAGCACGTGTTCTAAACACACCGCCTTCTTGTGTGGATGCCTGGCTTACTCGACCCCGTACCCCAACTGGTAACATTGTGTCAGGGATAACAGTTGGGACATGGCCTGTGGCAACCCCCGGCACTGTGTCTGCTTTGTCAACTGCTGGCACTGTGACTGGTTGAAATGACTGGATACTGCTTGCATCAATCACTGATACTGTATCTGGTGCCACAGACCGGTCTATCTCTGTATCAGAAGAGTCTTGCTCCATATCAGACTGGGCTGCATCCATAGACACTCCGTCGCAGGGTTGGTGACTGGCTGATTCTTCAGCCCCGCTCAATACCCATGCACTCGTCCTATCCTCCAAACTCTCCTCCTCCAAAGAGTCGATGAGATCCTCCATTTGACACTCATCCTCTGAATCATCAAGACTGTCCTCAGTTCCTGACATGTCTCCATCAGCAGACTCTATGGGCAGGAAGCTTATGTCCAGGATAAGGTTGCGATGTACCACCTTCGTTTTTCCTTTGTCATCTTCCAACTTGTAGACATAAGTCTGCGGGTTGCTGTCCATGACAGTATAGACTGTTGGTTCCCACTTGTCTGCAAGTTTCTTCTTTCCCTTCTCGCCTTTGTTAGCGAGGAGTACTCGGTCTCCCACATTCAGGTAAGTCCCCTTGACCTTCCGATTGTAACCTCTGGCTTGCTTGTCTTGTTCTTTGATAGCATGCCTTTGAGCGATGCCAGCTGCTTCATGGAGGTAAGACATAAGAGATGTTACATAGCTGTCATAGTCAACGACCACCGGGTCATGTAAGACCCGTTTGAACATCACATCAACGGGGAGCCTCGGAACCCGCCCAAACATGAGATGAAAGGGCGCATATCCAGTTGTTTCATGCACCGTTGCATTATATGCAAATGTCAGGGTCTGGATTTGCTGGGGCCATTTGGCCTTCTCTTTCAGCGACAACGAACGCAGCATATTCCCAAGAGTCCTGTTAAATCTCTCGGTCCCTCCGTTTCCCATGGGGTGGTAGGCTTTAGTGTGCGACTTGGAGACTCCTGATAGTTTAAGCAGCTCCACTATAAGCTCACTCTCAAAGTTGGCACCTTGATCTGTGTGGATGCGCCTTGGAAACCCGTATACACAGAAGACGTTATCCCATAACTTTTTGGCAACCTGCTTCGCCTGTTGGTTTGCACAGGGAAAGGCATGGGCCAACTTTGTGAAGTGATCCGTCAGGACAAGAACGTCCACTGAACGCTGCTTGCTATCCTCTGCACTCCAGAAATCCAAGCACACTAGTTCCATTAGAGTCGAGGTCCTGATACTCTCTAGTGGAGCTCTGGTCGAAGGATCTGGTGTCTTGGCCAGGATGCACCTCTGACAACACTTGATGTAGTCTTTAATTTGATGCTCCATTCTAGGCCAAAAGAAGCGTTGTCTTGCCAGGTAAATTGTTCTTGCCTGCCCTTGATGTCCGGCCAAGTCATGCACACCGCGCAAGGCCTTTTCTATCAGGCTCTTGGGCAACACAAACTGATGCCTCTTCTGTTTGCTCATGGAATCTTTGGCGACTCTGTAGAGCACCCCATCAATAACTTTAAGCCTCTCCCACTGTCTGATAAGGACCAGGGCACTCGTGTCCAGACCATCCTTCTCTCGCCTTGAGGGCCTCCTCTGCCGATTGATAAATGGCATGACTCTAGAAATGCCTGGGTCAAGCTCTTGACTTTTCCGGAGCTCTTCCACGGAAAAGACAGGTAGCAGGTCGTGTCCCGGTGAAACAAGGTTCTGAATGGACTGAACCAATTCTGTCGCTCTGGACTCTGTAGCTGCTAGCTGGCTAGCTGCCAGCTGCTGTGTAGTTGCTAGCTAATGATTAACACACTAGTTACCAGCTTGCGATTAACGTCCCAGTTGCCAGCTAGCGATTAGTATGCTAGCTGCCAGCTTACAATTTGCAAACTTGTTGCCAGCTAGCAATTAATGCTCTAGTTTTTAGAGCACCATTTGTCAGCTAGCGATTTGCAACCTAATTGCTAGTTAGCGATTAGTGCTCTAGTTGCCACCTCGCAATTATCGCGTTAGTTGCCAGCTAACAATTAGCAACCAGCTACCAAGCGCTCTAGTTGTTAGCTCGCACTTGTTGTCAGCTCGCGATTAACGTACAAGTTGCCAGCTAGCAATTTGCGATCTAGTTGACAGCTAGAAATTTGCGGACTAATTGCCAACTAGTGATTAGCACTCTAGTTTTTACAGCGCTAGTTGTCGGCTAGCGATGTGCGACCATATTGCTAGCTCGTGATTTGTGCTCTAGTTAAAAGCTAGAAATTAGCGGACTAATTGCCAGCTAGCGATTAACGCTGTAATTTTTACAGCACCAGTTGTCAGCTAGCGATTTACGACCTAATTGCAAGCTAGCGATTTGTGCTCTAGTTGCCACCTAGCATTTGGCAGACTAGCGATTAACACTCTTGTTGTCAGCTTGAGATTGGCACTCTATTTGCCAGCTAGCAATTAGCGTGCTACTTGCCAGCTAACAATTAGCACTCTTGTTGCCAGTTAACAAGCGCTCGAGTTGTTAGTTCACACTAGTTGTCAGCTCGCGATTAACGTGCCAGTTGCCAGATAGCAATTTGCGATATAGTTGAAAA